>NC_069501.1:942433209-942774459 GCF_027579735.1 Bombina bombina
TATATATAGATGATATTATCTATATAAACAATCAATACAAATCTATCAATTTATGGGTTGTATTGACAACTAATGCTTTTCCTCCTCTGCCAGATTAGTATCTCCCATATAACCCCACCTAGCACTGCGATAGCTAATGTGCAATGTCAGAAAATAAAGTGTTTTCAAGCTCTTCTATGTTGCCACATTGAGGGCAGTATGATGGGCAACTATAAGCACATAATCAGCACAATTTATACCATTTTAGAGTAGTAATGACACTACTCAGGCTGCAGCATGAGTAAATACATAAGATATATTTTTTGTGTAACACAATAGTACCAGAAAGATGAAAAAATGCCAGGAAGTATACATCAACGTGTACCCCTTTCCATGCCACTCAAGGAATCGATTGATTATTCAAATACATACTGTATATTATTAAAAAGCATTGCTATTGTTGGTAAGCTAATAATGACAAATTAAAGGGACAGTATACACCAATTTTTATATAACTGCATGTAATAGACACTACTATAAAGAAGAAAATGCACAGATACTGATTTAAACAAACCCAGTACAAAACCTTTTAAAAAAACTTACTTAGAAGCTCCCCAGTTTAGCACTGTTGATGGGGATAGGCTGGGACACCCAGTGAAAGTAGCTGGGAAAAACGAGAAGTGCAGACACCCCCCACCCTGCATATGAAAAGACAGATAAACAGGAGCCAGCAGGAGTATGTAAACGCGTGTACACAATCAGCACAATGTTATTAAAAAATAAGCAAAACTATACATTGTTACAAAAACACTACCAGATGGGCTATATAAATGGATCATCTATAAAACATTTATGCAACTAAAAAATCAAGTGTACAATGTCCCCTCAATAATACAAAAATAAATAAAATCATTGTCTTGCAAAGACCTATCCTTTACATGATTTACTGCAAAGATTTGTTAAAAAGGTAAGCCAAGTATATATCTAAAATGCGAACTGCTGCAATATTGTGGCTAGCATGGAAATTCCTGCACTTTGTACTACAAAACATGAGCGTTCCTGAGACCATCTACATATATGAATATAATCAGAAGTTGTCACTAAGTCATTGCCTACTGCAGATATCATGAAAAGTTTCTCACTTTTTTCTTGCATCTAAATAAAGGGGTTACAAACACGTACAATAAATACACAGTTGCTAATCGCTCCCCATGAAACAAAAAGGTGTGTACCTGTCTGCAGATGTTGCGAGTCAAGGCTCTGGCCTGGCACAACCATGTAAAATAATTGGGAGAATGTTGTTGCCTTACCTAGCATAGAAGTCCTTAAGAAGCAGGCCGCTGGCAGATTACAGAAGGAGCGGCTATCCCCGCACTTCATGCCTGTTTTCAGTGAGGGGCTGACAGCAAATCTGCAGTCACAGCCCTGGGAGGGCCTGCTGCAATTAACCACCAGGACCAGAAATTCCAGTTCTCTTACATTGCTGCCTGCTTTACTAGGTTAGCTAGCCCGGCCTACATGGTGTCAGGTTGCATGGAGCAGCATTTGTAGCACCTTGCAAAACAAACATATCACATACCTGGATCTGTCTATACCTGTTGACTTCATCTTTAACTCTTTACTTCCCTCCAGATCCACCCCCACATTTCAGTCAGTAGCTAACAGCTGCCTTGGTTTAGGTTATTGTAGCAAGAGAGCCTTTTCACATTATGATTAAATAGCTTGTTTTAGAATATAGATTAGCATTGGTATAAATGTAAATAAATAGAATGTCAACCAATTTATTGTCTGGAAACAGTTATTCTTTCTGTAAGAGACTACAACATTCTCACAATGTAACTTAATTGCATTAACTCAAACCATTTATACATAAAACAGAACAATTAAACATAAATACCCTCCATAATATGTATTTATTTTATTATTAAAAAAAATGTTATCACTGAAAATTGCAACACTCCACCAGAGAGGATGGAATGTGTGTGTGTGTGTGTGTGTGTGTATATATATATATATTTATATTTATATATATATATATATATATATATATATATATATATATATATATATATATATATATATATATATATATATATATATATATATATAAATCCTGTGAGATCACTGTTCATTTTGAGTGCTTACACAGGTGCCTGTGCCAGGAGGGCGGATTCATATTTGGATTTTGGTGCATGTACAGTGAGATTTTATATATATATATATATATATATATATATATATATATATATATATATATATATATATACACACACAGTGTATATATATATATATATATATATATATATACATACACACACACACAGTGTATATATACATATACATACACACACAGGGCTTCAAGCTTAGATATGCACCAGATAGTCCTAAAGAAAGCAGTATATAAATCCTGTGCAAGAATTTACAGAATATACGTATATGCATTTTGTGATTGGTTGATGGCTGTCACATGATGCATTTGGATGAAAATGTAACTAGCTTTGAAATTTGTCAGGAAAAAAAAATCTATCACTCATTTGAAATTTTAACTGAATTTTTAACTGTCTTTTTAATATGCATTTATTGATTATACTATTCTACTGTGTTGTGTTACTTTAAGTAATCACTTCAGTCCTTCCACACACTATTATAGAATCTACTTTACCTGTTCCATGGGTTTTTGCTCGCTGTTTTGTATAGACAAGTTTTACAAACACAAATCTGCCCAAAAAATAAAAATGAATACTAAAAAAAAAATCCCTTACCACTTACTGTGCATATGGTTCACAGAGCATGTCTGCATGTCATGTACATCAGCACTACCAGCTGGCATCAGCTCAGAAAACTGGCTGTGACACTTGTCGTGACAACAATGATGCTATCTGGGTCTCTGAGCAAGCACAACAGTCAGTGCACATGCATTGAGTATACGGACACATGCACAAAATAAAAGTGATCACTGAGGCATTGCTAGGTTTTACTAGAAGCTTTTTTTGTTAATATTTTGCATAAACACCTACACTGATACACTGAGGACATCGCTGTATAAAAAAAAAAAGAAAGAAAAAAGAAAAAAAAAAACAAATTATGCTTACCAGGTAATAATACGGAACCTGGCCACCAGGAGGAGGCAAAGACACCCCAGCCAAAGGCTTAAAGCAGTGGTCTCAAAGTACAGTCCCTGGGGCCAAATGCAGCCCTCAAGATAGTGTAATCTGGCCCTCCCTCGCTTATTAGGTAAATTATTAATCTGACCCCATCAATTTTTTTAGGGTTCAAAGAGGTGTAACAAGCTGATGTTCTAAATAGACAAACACAAGATAAATATAAAGACGAGCATTGCATTGTCCAGTGTAGACTCCCATTATGCACTGCTTGGTCACTTTTTATTCAGTTCCAGAATGATCACTTCACTTGGCTCTCAGAAGATAAATATACATTGTGTATGTCTATTGTGGACTACAGCTCCTGCCATGCACTACTACTTAGGTAAATGTCACGTCCAGTTCCTAGAATAACCAATTCCAAAGCACTCACTCTGTTCAAGTGGTCTCCATGGAGGAAGAACACTTGGCCAGTGGCCCCCAGACTGAATGAGTTTGATATCCCTGGCTTAAAAGGGACACTGAACCCAAATTTTTTCTTTCATGATTCAGATAGCATGCAATTTTAAGCAACTTTCTAATTTACTCCTATTATCAAATTTTCTTTGTTCTCTTGCAATCTTTATTTGAAAAAGAAGGCATCTAAGCTTTTTTTTTTTTTTTGGTTCAGACCTGTGGACAGCACTTTTTTTTTTATTGGTGGATGAATTTATCCACCAATCAGCAAGAACAACTCAGGTTGTTCACCAAAAATGTGCCGGCATCTAAACTTACATTCTTGCATTTCAAATAAAGATACCAAGAGAATGAAGAAAATTTGATAATAGGAGTAAATTAGAAAGTTGCTTAAAATGGCATGCTTTATCTGAATCACAAAAGAAAAAATTGTATTCAGGGTCCCTTTAAATACCTCCCCCACTTCCCTCATCCCCCAGTCATTCTGCCGAGGGAACAAGGAACAGAAGGAGAAATATCAGGGTGAAAAAGGTTCCAGAAAAACAAATAAAATATAAGGCCGCCCCCCATAGAACAAAAACGGGCGGGGAGCTGTGGCTTCTCCCCGTCAGAAGAAAAGAAAATTACCTGGTAAGCATAACTTAAGTTTTTCTTCTTAAACAGGGAGAGGCCACAGCCTGCATTCATTACTTTTGGGAAAACAATACCCAAGCTATAGAGGACACTGAATGCAAAACGGGAGGGAAAGAGAGAGGTCGGATCCTAATCTGAGGGCACCACAGCCTGCAAAACCCCTCTCCCAAAGGCTGCTTCAGCAAAAAACATCAAACTTGTAAAGTCTGGAAAAAGAATGTAAGGAGAACCAGGTAGCCGCCTTACAAATCTGATCCATAGGAGGCCTCAGTCTTGAAGGCCCAAGAGGAAACCACTGCTCGCGTAGAATGAGCCGTAATCCTCAGAGGAGACTTATGTCCCGCTGTCTCAATGCTAAACGGAGGACACTCCTCAGCCAAAAAGATAAGGAAGTCGAAAAGGCCCTCTGACCCCCATGCTTCCCGGAAAAGAGAATAAACAGAGAAAGAAGTTTGTCTAAATTCCTTTGTGGCCTGAAGATAGGACTTAAAGGCACAAACCACATCCAGAATTACGTTGAAAACGATCGTTTGACGAAGGAGTAGGACATAAAAAAGGAACCAGAATCTCTTGATTGATGTTGCGAATTGACACAACCTTAGTAAGAAAACCTAACTTGGTTCGTAGAACAGCCTTATCAGCATGGAAAGCTAGATAAGGAGGGATGCATTGCAAGGCAGCAATCACAGATACTCTGCGCGCAGAAGCAATAGCCTGTAGAAAAGGAACCTTCCAAGACAATAATTTAATGTCTACTTAATGCATAGGCTCCAAAGGAGCCCATGCAAAACTTAAAGAACAAGATTTAAACTCCAAGGAGGAGCAAGATATCTAAACACAGATCTGATCCTAGCAGAGTCTTAACAAATGACTGAACATCAGGAAGCTCAGTGAACCTCTTGTGCATTAACACAGACAGGGCCGAAATCTGTCCCCTCAGGGGACTTGCACAAAACCCCTTCTCCAGTTCATCCTGGAGAACAGAATAAGTAGGTCCTCCACACCTTATGATAGATACGACGAGCAACCAGCTACGAGCTTGAATGAGAGTAAAAATAACACTCTCAGAAAGCCCTCACTTGGCTAGGACTAAGCATTCAATCTCCACGCAGTCATCCTCAGAGAATCTAGGCATAGATGAACAAAGAGACCTTGGTCAGCAGATCCCTGCGACAAGGTAACTTCCACGGAGGAGAAAATAACATCCCCACTAGTCCACGAACCATATCCTTCGCGGCCAAGACGGAGCGATTAGTATCACTGACACCTGCTTGATTCGAGCCACTACACTAGGAAGCAGTGGTAACGGCTGGAAAAATTAGATTAGAAAAATTAGACCCTCCAAGGCACCACTAATTCATCTGTTAGCTCCGCCTGAGGTTCCCTGAACCTCAACCCATAATCTGGGTAGCTTGGTATTGAGATGACATAAGATCCACCTCTTGCAAATCTCTGCAAACACTAGGGATGGAGAGACCATTCTCCCGGATGAAAGGATTGTCTGCTGAGGAAATCCACTTCCCAGTTGTCCACACGTGGAATGTGGATCTCTGACAGCAAACAAATGTGAGTCTCCGCCCACTCCAGAATCCGAGATACTTCCCTCATAGCTAAGGAGCTTCTCGTTCCCCCCTAATGGTTGATGTACGCCACCGAGGATATATTGTCTGATTGGAATCTGATAAACTTGGACGAACCCAGCAGAGGCCATCCAAAATGTGATCGGGAAGGAGTTTTTCCTCTTGAGTCCATAGACACTGTGCCTTCCTGGCACCCCAAACAGCTCCCCATCCTGACAGACTAGCAACCATAGTCACAAATCACCCAGGATGGTCTTGAGACGGACGTCCCTTGGGACAAGCCATCCGGACAAAAACTTGCTTTTTTTTTTAGCTTGCAACATCTCTGGTCTGTTAGAAATATTCTCATGTCTATGGAGTCTCATAGTACTCGAGAATTCTACCCTGGAACTTGATACAAGAGAACTCTCTCTAGGATTTATCTTCCATCCATGGGATCGAAGAAGACAGAGGAGAGATTTCTTGGAGCTATAGCTAGACCAAACGGAAGATCAATAAACTAGAAGAGCTGGTCCAGGAATGCAAACCTTAGGAACTGGAAGTGGTTGCTGAGGATTGGTACATGAAGGGAGCATCCTTCAGATCTATCGTGGTCATGAACTGCCCTTCTCGAACGAGGGGAAGAATGGACCTATGGTCTCCCTCTTGAACGAGGGGATATTTAAAAACCTATTTAAGCACTTTAAGCCTAAATCAGACGGAAAGTTCCCTCCTTCTTTGGGACCACAAAAAGGTTTTAATAGTATCCCAAACCTCTACCTGCGATAGGCACCGGGACAATAACTCCTAAGAGGACAGATCCCGTACGCACCCCAGAAGGCTTCCCTCCTTTCTGGTCAGGAAGACAGGAGAAAGAGGAGGAATCTGCCCTTGGGTGGCTGAGACTTGAAACCGATCTTGTAACCCTGAGCTATGACCTCCAGGACCCATGGATCCTGCACGTCCTTGAACCAAGCGACTGAAAAGAGCGACAGTCTGCCCCCTACTCGATCCAGAAAAGCACCGGGGACCGCCCATTCATGCTGACTTAGACTTTGCAGGCTTCTTGCTCTGCTTGGATTTATTCCAGGACTGAGCCGGCTTCCAAGAGCTTTTGGTTTGCTCAGGCTTAGCGGAGGACTGTTAACATGGGATTTATCAGAACGAAAAGAACTCTTGCAGTAGGAGAGCATCTTTGCCCCCTGTGACCGTGGAGGTAATAGAGTCCAGGCCTGGACCAAACAAAATCATTCCCTTAAAGGGGAGGGAAAGAAATCTAGACTTAGGAGTCATATCTTATTTTATTCAAAAAAACTGCACCTTTATATCCTAATGGCTGGGGCACTCACCACCTCCCATGACCCAGACAGTACAGAGATTTAAAACTCCTCTCTGATAAATACCCGGTCAGGAAAGAATCACATGGTGCACAATGCAGGACTGTCCCTGCTATGAGAAAAAGCGCACCAAGCTTGTAAGCTGCATGGCTCTCAAAGTGAAAGTGAAACCTGTATATTCCATAACAGCCTATGAGCCCATAACATCTCACACATAAAAGCATCATAAAATAAAATAAACATATAAGATTATTCCCCACTGTTCAATAATCCCCCTCAGGAGATATAAACCCTTGATTCTATACAGATAAAAGGACTCACACTGTGACCCTGTCTTCTTGCGTTATCACACATGTATAAAAAAAGAAGAAATCTTACCATAATCTACGCCGTGGAACGGTAACACGGCCCTTCAAGTGCGACAGATATTAGCATCGCTTCTGACAGAGTGAAGAAAGCAGGCAGTGAAACTTGTCAACGCCGATTGCTTATGGAGCTGTTAATATGAGTCGGGATGGTTTTCCAGATAGACTCTCCCTTCATCTCCAGACTCAAACTTTCACCCAGGCTCTCACTGAGAGGCTGACAGGACTACTTAAAGCTCCAGTCCCATCTCGAAGAGTACTACCCTCCATAAGAGACTACTCCAAAACCAAAGAATGACTGGGGGATGAGGAAAGTGGGGGAGGTATTTAAGCCTTTGGCTGGGGTGTCTTTGCCTCCATCTGGTGGCCAGGTTCTATATTCCCAAAAGTAATGGCCTCTCCCCGTTTAAGAAGAAAAAAGGATAACTAGATTTTTTAGCGTCATTTATGTATTTCCTTGTGTTCTATAGCTCCAGCTCCACAAAACAATACTGCAGCTACTTGTGGCATCTCTAAATAATCAATTATATTGACAAAAAGATGGAGTAAAGAAAGGTGTAGGAAACAGAATACTGGAGGAGACATTATGTAAAAATTAGACCTAATGCTCAGTCAGGTTGACCTCCCCATGATCCTTCACTGCTTAATGATAACACAAATTATGAGTGGGGAGAATGAATCACACATGGCAGCTGCTTAAAGTTCCTAGATAAGGTATTTTAAAGACAAAAAGTGATGGATGTACGCTTATGAGAACAAGAATATGTAGGGAATAAAAGAGTGGCAGCTGCTTTGAAACTCTGAAGCCAGCAGAAAGGGACAGTAAAAACAAAATGTAGCTTTTATGATTTAGATACAGCATGCAATTTGAAAACTTTCCAATTTACTTCATTATCCAATTTGCTTTGTTCTCTTGGTATCCTTTGTTAAAAAGCTACCTAGCTGCAGCAATGAACTAATTTTAGCTAGCTGCTTATTGGCGGTTTTTGGTTTCCTTTTTTTTTTTTTTTTTTTTTTTTTTGATTGTCACCCCTCTTATGTTTGACACCCTAAGGCTCGTCCAACCTACGGCTGGGGAGGCACAGTGATTTTTATCTGGTACTCAACTTCAGCAAAAACACCACTGTATGTTTTTGAAAGAGGAAGGCATTTGTCAGTGTAGTGATCTTATTAATTGTAGTCTTGTGAACTGATGAAAGTTGCATAAATGTATAACAACACATGTACAGATGCTTGTGCAAACCAAAACAATGGTTTATATCTAAAAAAAAAAAGTATGGCTTGCTTGACGGTTGTTAATATACGAAGTATGACCTTCTTGTTTAATTATCAGTATTTAGAAAGTATGCACACTAGTCTTTAAATCGACAGTTAAGTCCAAAATAAACTTTCAAATAGGTCATGTAATTTTAAACCACTTTCAAATTTACTTTTATCACCAATTTTGCTTTGTTCTCTTGGTATTCTTAGTTGAAAGCTACACCTCATATGCCAATTTCTTAGACCTTGAAGGCCGCCTCTAATCTGAATGCATTTTGACAGTTTTTCACCACTAGAGGGTGTTGGATCATGTGTGTCATATAGCTAACATTGAGCTCACGCACATGAAGTTACCTAGGTGTCAGTACTAATTGGCTAAAATGCAAGTCTGTCAAAAGAACTGAAATAAGGGGGCAGTTTGCAGAGGCTTAGACACAAGGTAATTAGAGGTAAAACATGTATTTTATAACTGTGTTGGTTATGCAAAACTAGGAAACAAAAATTCTGGTGTTGAATGACCCTTTAAGTGGAAAAAAATAATAATGCCAATATAGTGCCTTAATTAGAAAGGCTACTTGCACCTAATCAACATCATATGGATAAAATCCAAAATATGAAACACTTGCTCAGATATCACTTTTTGCAATAACTATCTGTGACTCACTAGTGAGAAATAGGTTTCTGTGGAAATCACGTATTTTACAAAGAAAAGGGTGTATTTTAAAAGCTATAAATTTATAGTGTAGATAATCAAATATAAAAAAAAAATATTCTGACAGAATTTCAAATGCAGCAACTGAGTAAGAAATAAAATTCTTTCCTGTTTTTAACATTAAGAGGCCTAGTGTCCTCCTTTTGACTGGTAAGTGAACTGGATCAGCTGCTATACTTCAGGAAAGTTCTCCTCTATGAAAAGAGGCTGCGACCAGGTTGACCCACCAAAGAAAATACTGCTAAGCTGGTGCATGGACATTTATTTGAACTAAATGTAAAAATATTTGTAATTTACAAACTACTTGGAAAGTATTGTAGGTTTTAGCGATAACAAATATTTCAGTAAATATGAGTTATGGGAGATTACAGATTGAGGTTAGCAGCCCTCCTAAACGCTATTCTCTCACAGTAATAAGGGACAGTAATACGACAGATAGGGAGTTATATGTCCACAGGGCAAATTATATACCTCATAACGGTGATGTATAATCAAGTGAGCAAGACGGGGTTAATTACAAAAAATAAAATTTATGCTTACCTGATAAATTAATTTCCTTCTTGGCAGTGAGGGCCCACGTAAACATTCATAATCTATGGGAAATATTTCACCTGGCCACCAGGAGGAGGTAAAGACACCCCAAAGAGAACATTGAAATATCCACCCCACTTCCCCTACCCTCTGAGTAATTCAAGCCCAGGATAAGGAAAAGTAGAGAGACAAGAGGGGTAGAGAGGTGCGAAGACTGCCGCCACTACCCAAGATTATGGGGTGTTCGTGGCCCCTCACTGCCACAAAGGGGGGAAAAAAATTATGCTTACCTGAAAAATGTCTTTCTTTCTTGACACGATGAGTCCAAGGATCATCTAATTACTAATGGGATACATCACTCCTGCCCAGCAGGAGGCGGCAAAGAGCACCACAGCAAAGCTGTTAAATATCACCTCCCTTCCCTCCCACCCCAGTCATTCAACCAAAGTAAAGGAGAGAAAGGAAGTAACAAGGTGCAGAGGTGTCTGAAGTTTATAACATACTAACACCCTGTCTAAAGAACAGGGCGGGCCGTGGACTCATTGTGTCAAGAAAGAAAGAAATTCATCAGGTAAGCATAAATTTTGTTTTCTTTCTAATGACACGATGAGTCCACGGATCATCTAATTACTAATGGGAATCAATACCGAAGCTAGAGTACACAGATGATAAGGGAGGGATAAGACAGGGAACCTAAAGGGAAGGCGCCACTGCTTGAAGAACCTCTCTCCCAAAAGCGGCCTCAGCTGAGGTAAACGTGTCAAATTTATACAACTTTGTAAAAGTGTGAAGAGAGGACCAAGTTGCAGCCTTGCAAATCTGTTCCATAGAAGCTTAAATTTTTGAATGCCCATGAGGAAGCAACAGCCCTCGGGGAATGAGCCTGTAACTCTCTCTGGAGGTTGCTGTCCAGCAGTTTCATAGGCAAAACGTATGATACTCTTCAACCACAAAGAAAGAGAAGTAGCCGTAGCTTTCTGTCCCTTAAGTTTTCCAGAGAAAACCACAAACAAGGCAGAAGACTGACGAAAATCCTTAGTCGCCTGTAAATAAAATTTTAGTGCACGTACCACGTCCAGATTGTGCAGAAGCCGTTCCTTCTGAGAAGAAGGATTAGGACACGAAGGAGGAACATCAATCTCCTGATTAATGTTCCGGTCAGAAACTACTTTAGGGAGAAACCCTAATTTGGTACGTAAAACTACCTTATCCGAATGAAAAATAAGGTAAGGTGACTCATACTGTAAAGCCGAGAGCTCTGACACTCTACGAGCAGATGAAAAAGCAACAAGAAACAAAACTTTCCAAGATAACAACTTAATATCTAAGGAATGCATAGGCTCAAACGGAGCCTTTTGAAGAACCTTAAGAACTAAATTAAGACTCCAGGGAGGAGTAACTGGTTTGAACATAGGCCTGATCCTGACCAAGGCCTGACAAAACGATTGCACGTCTGGTACGTCTGCCAGACGTTTATGTAACAAAATAGACATGGCAGAAATTTGACCCTTTAGGGAACTTGCAGATAATTCCTTCTCCAAACCTTCTTGGAGAAAGGACAGAATTTTAGGAATCCTAACTCTACTCCAAGAGTAGCCCTTGGATTTACACCAATATAGATATTTACGCCATATCGTGTGGTAAATCTTTCTAGTCACAGGTTTACGAGCCTGAATCATGGTCTCTATGACCGATTCTGAAAATCCCGGCTTGGATAAAATTAAGCGTTCAATCTCCAAGCAGTCAGCTTCAGAGAAACTAGATTTGGATGAAGGAAGGGCCCTTGAAGTAGAAGGTCCTCCCTCAACGGAAGTCTCCAAGGTGGTAGAGATGACATTTCCACCAGATCTGCATACCAAATCCTGCGAGTCCATGCTGGTGCAAAGAGGATCACCGACGCCCTCTCCTGCTTGATTCGAGCAATAACCCGAGGTAGAAGAGCGAACAGAGGAAATAGGTATGCAAGACTGAAATTATAAGGTACCGCCAGGGCATCTATCAGTACAGCCTGAGGGTCCATTGACCTCGATCCGTACCTCAGAAGCTTGGCATTCTGCCGAGAAGCCATGAGATCCAATTCCGGCTGACCCCATTTTAGAATCGGGCTGGAAAACACTTCCGGATGGAGTTCCCAATCCCCCGGGTGAAAGGTCTGTCTGCTCAGGAAGTCCACCTCCCAGTTGTCCACTCCTGGGATGTGAATCGCCGACAGTCAGCAATTGTGGGTCTCCGCCCACTGCATTATTTTGGCTACCTCTGTCATGGCCGAGGAACTTCGCGTTCCTCCCTGATGGTTGATGTAAGCCACTGAAGTTATGTTGTCCGACTGGAACCTGATGAACTGGGCCGAGGCTAACTGGGGCCAGGCGAGCATTGAAGATTGCTCTCAGTTCCAGAATGTTTATGGGCAGAACAGACTCCGACCGAGTCCAAGTTCCTTGAGCCTTTAGAGAGCCCCAGACTGCTCCCCATCCCAGAAGGCTGGCGTCTGTTGTCACAATCACCCAGGACGGTCTGCGAAAGCAGGTTCCCTGGGAGAGATGAGACAACCACCAAAGAAGAGAATCCCTTGTCTCCTGCTCCAGCTGTATTTGCAGAGACAGATCCGTATAATCTCCGTTCACTGACTGAGAATGTCTAACTGCAGAGGTCTGAGGTGGAAACGGGCGAACGGGATGATGTCCATTGCCGCTACCATCAGACCGATTACCTCCATGCACTGAGCCACTGATGGCTGAGGAGAGGACGGAAGTGCTAGGCAAGAATCGAAAATCTTTGATTTCCTGACTTCTGTCAGAAAAATCTTCATTGATAAGGAATCTATTATGGTTCCCAAGAAAAGTACTCTTGTATGTGGAACTAAGGAACTCTTTTCCAAATTTACCTTCCATCCGTGAGATCGCAGGAAAGATAACATTTCCGTGTGGGATCTTGCTTCTTGAAAGGATGGCGCCTGGACCAGAATGTCATCCAGATAAGGCGCCATTGCAATGCCCCGCAATCTGAGCACCGCCAACAGGGATCCCAGAACCTTTGAGAAAATTCTGGGGGCTGTGGCAAGGCCGAATGGAAGAGCCACGAACTGGGAGCGTTTGTCTAGGAATGCAAACACGGTAGTCCTAAATTGACCCTCTTGGATCAAAGAAAGAATGGAACGATTAGTTTCCATCTTGAAGGATAATACTCTGAGGATTTTGTTTAGACTCTTGATATCTAAAATTGTTTTGAAGGTTCCTTCCTTCTTGGGAACCACGAACAGATTGGAATAGAACCCCAGACCCCGTTCCTGCACCGGAACAGGAACTATCACTCCCAGGTCGGAGATGTCCTGTACACATTGTAAGAACGCCTCTCTTTTTGTCTGGTCTACAGATAATCTTGAAAGCAGAAACCTGCCCCTGGGAGGACAGTTCTTGAACTCTAGTTTGTATCCCTGGGACACGATGTCCACCGTCCAGGGATCCTGAACATCTCGAACCCAAGCCTGAGTGAAGAAGGAAAGTCTGCCCCCTACAAGATCCGGTCCCGGATTGGGGGCAGGCCCTTCATGCTGTCTGATTCAATAGCAGGCTTTTTGGATTGTTATTCCAATCTTGCACTACTTAAAAAATAATAAAAATAATAAAATCTTGCTTGAAGAATCTTTTCTAACACCTAACTTTACCACTTCTTTGCTCTAACAGAGGCAAAGAGAATGACTGGGGTGGGAGGGAAGGGAGGTGATATGTAACAGCTTTGCTGTGGTGCTCTTTGCCGCCTCCTGCTGGGAGTGATATATCCCATTAGTAATTAGATGATCCATAGACTCATTGTGTCATTAGAAATACATTAATTTATCAGTTAAGGATAAATTTAGTTATTTTTTAAATGTTTTCTTGAGGGTCCAAGAAAACATTCATAACCTATGGGAAATCTCCCACATGATGCCTCCGCTTAGGCAAAAACATCAAATCTGTAGAATTTTGTGAAAGAGATTAAGGAAGACCAAGTAACAGCCTTGCAAACTGTTCAACAGAAGTCTCAGTCCTGAAAGTCCAAGAAGAGACACCGCACAGGTAGAAAGTGCCGTAATTTTAGATAGAGGCTGCTGGTCCATTTCTGAGTAAGCCATGCAAATCAGGCTTAGTATCCAGAAGGAAGTAGTAACAAGAGGCACTAGCTTTAGAGGTTGCTCTCCTACATGCCCCAAGTAACAATAGAGAGCACTGTTCCAGGACTCCCGGAGCCCTCATAAAGTATACAAACATAAAAACAGAGTGCGGCAGCATCCAATCATTATTTGTCAAAAAACACCACTAAAAGGAAGCAAACCAGCACATGCTATCCTCCAAAGAAAATGATGCCCTTAATATTGCTTCTATTATTGAACACCCCTACTGGAGGCTACCCAGCAAAGAAGAATGTCCCCTACCCTTAGTCATTAATGCAGTCCCACAAATTAGACAACCAGCCATAGAGGGGATAAGGGGTTCCAGAGACTTCCCAATCAGAAGTCTTTATATGCAGTCTATGCTGCCTTCTCAGCAGCCCCGGGTCTGACAGTAGAATCTTTATTCTGATAGGGACCTGTGACACAAGGAAAAATTAAATCTGTGTAACTACCATTGTTTGTCTATAAAGGGAGGATAGCATAGGTGTACTGGAAGGAGGCATGGGTACTTCCCTGTGACATCAAGAGCTAATATTCACCAAAACTCTAAGAGAATTACATGACTACTAGCAACCCCCTGTACTCTCTTGCAGGAAACAATCCATTAAGGAACATAGAAATTAGAATCTTCAGCAGAGCACCTCTCTGCCAACCTCCATGACACAAGGGAAAGAACTGAGAGGGTAGTCTAAGTGGGAGGGATAATACAATGTTCTGTTTTTGGCGTCTTTGCCTCCTCCTGGTAGCCAGGTGAAATATTTCCCATAGGTTATGAATGTTTTCGTGGATCCTCACTGACATTAGAAGGAAAATACTGTTGTGTTTGAGTCATACTACTATGTTTATGTACTTTCCTATACCCTCCTTTTCTTTTTTTTAATTATAATTTTTATTGATATTTTAACATAAATATACAGACTTGTATTTCATCATAAAAGGAAGACGGAAAAAGAAGAAAAAAAAACAATTCTTGTCTGCTGAACAAACAGATTTGTGCTATTATTCTCTCCCAATTATAATTTCTTTATCTATAATTGAACAAACCCACCAAAAAAAATAAAATAAACACAAATGTATAGAAAAAAATTTGCATATGCTCTTATATATCTGACTATCACTTCTCCTATCTAATTCATAGCCACTCTCCCCTGAGCCTACTCTCCATTATATACATAGTATTTTCAAATCTGGAAATAAGGTCCCTTTGTATATTTCTATCCTGTGTCTTAATCCAGAATTTCCATTTTTCAAAGAACCTACCCACGTTTATCTCTAGATTATACCAAATGTCATTCTGCTCGATCAGAAATTATTTCTGCACAGTAGTTTTTAATTCTTTAAGTGTAGGTGCCCTTTCACTCTTCCACCCTTTAAGAATCAAATTCCTACTTAGAATAATTAACATTGAGAGGAAGATTTTACACTGTGTAGCTTCCGTCTTTTTAAAGCTTAAAAATATAACATGGTCTGCTTGTAATACCAGATGTATCTTACAAATTTTGTTAGCCCAAAAAATCACCATTTTCCAGAACCTTTGTAATTTAGGGCATGCCCAGAGGCAATGTATTAAGTTAGCCTTACTCCTTTTACATTTCTCACACTTATATCTCTCACGATCCTTCCCCCATTTAGACATTGTTTCAGGTGTAATATATGTCATCCAAATTGTTTTAATGTGTTGTTCACGTAGAGTCATAGCTAGTGTAGTCTTCTCTACTGTTCTTATGCTTTTTAACATAATCTCTGTTGTCATATTTGGAAAATACATGTCTTTCCATCTTAGTGTAATTTTCTCTATCTGATCTTTATGTTCAGTTTGTTTGATAATATTATACAACCCTGATATAGAGAAATTGTTATTTTTAAATGCGTTGAATACTGGTTTTAAGATTTGATATTCCCATGTTTTCCCATGTGCTCTCATAAATTTCAAGCAATAATCTCTAATTTGTATGTATGCAAAATAGTGTTCTTTCTTACACTGAAATCGTTCCTGAGCTTTCTTAAATTCTATAACCTTAGGAATAGCCCCTTCCCTGTCTATTAGCTGTGCAACATTAATTAGACCGTGTTCTTCCCATTCTGAGCCAGCATTTGTTAGAAATCCTACTTGGAATTCTTGATTTCCCTTAATAGCCAAATATTGTGAAACTGCAAATTTTATATATTTAGTTTATTACATATTTCTTCTGTTAAGTGTGATCAGTCCACGGGTCATCATTACTTGTGGGATATTAACTGCTCCCCTACAGGAAGTGCAAGAGGATTCACCCAGCAGAGTTGCTATATAGCTCCTCCCCTCTACGTCACCTCCAGTCATTCTCTTGCACCCAACGACTAGATAGGATGTGTGAGAGGACTATGGTGATATATTTAGTTTTTATATCTTCAATCAAAAGTTTGTTATTTTATAATAGCACCGGAGTGTGTTATTCCTTCTCTGGTAGAATTTGAAGAAGAATCTACCTGAGTTTTTCTATGATTTTAGCCGGAGTAGTTAAGATCATATTGCTGTTTCTCGGCCATCTGAGGAGTGAGGTAAACTTCAGATCAGGGGACAGCAGGCAGATTAATCTGCAAAGAGGTATGTAGCAGTTTATTATTTTCTGACATGGAATTGATGAGAAAATCCTGCCATACCGTTATAATGTAAACTCAGCCTTGAATGCAGTAGATGTAGCTGATATCAGGCTGTCATGTATGTATATTTTACACTTCAGTTTTCTGGGAAATGGTACTTCTCTGGCTTTTAAACTGTATACATAGACTTAACCTATTTTGCAGGGACTTGCAATAGGTTTTAAATGACAATTAATTATTGAGGTAAAATGTTTTTTTGCTGGCATGTAAAAACGTTTTTTTCTCTGAGGTACTGGGTGAAAAAATGTTTTGGCCACTTTTTTTCCACTTGGCAATAGTTTTGATTTAAATTAGAGCAGTTCACTGATCCCTCTCACTGTTATGTGTGTGGGGGAGGGGCCATTTTGGTGCTTTCACTATGCATCAGAAAAACTCAGTCAGAGGTTCATTTTCTTCCTGCATGATCCGGTTCATCTCTACAGAGTTCAGGGATCTCAAGAGTCTTTTTTGAGGGAAGTAATCATACAGCAGAGCTGTGCTGATTGTATTGACTGTGATATAAAAAACGTTTATTTGTGTATTTATTTTCTGCTGCCTGGGTTAGTTATCATTTGCTGAGGGGAACAATCCTTTGCTAAAACTGTATATTCTGACAAAGATTGATGCTATAACTTAATTATTTTATCTGTTATAATATTTTTCTGTGCTTCTTAAAGGCACAGTTCGTTTTCATATTATTTGTAAATTACTTTGAAAAGTATTTCCAAGTTGCTGTTTATTTGCTAGTGTGTTAAACATGTCTGATTCAGAGGAAGATATCTGTGCTATATGTGTTAATGCCAAAGTGGAGCCCAATAGAAATTTATGTACTAAATGTATTGATGCTACTTTAAAAAATAGTCAATCTGTACAAATTGAACATATTTCACCAAACAACGAGGGGAGAGTTATGCCGACTAACTCGCCTCACGTGTCAGTACCTGCATCTCCCGCTCAGGAGGTGCGTGATATTGTAGCGCCGAGTGCATCTGGGCGGCCATTACAAATCACATTACAAGATATGGCTACTGTTATGACTGAAGTTTTGGCTAAACTACCAGAACTAAGAGGTAAACGTGATCACTCTGGGATGAGAACAGAGTGCGCTGATAATGCAAGGGCCATGTCTGATACTGCGTCACAGTTTGCAGAACATGAAGACGGAGAGCTTCATTCTGTGGGTGACGGTTCTGATCCAAATAAACTGGACTCAGACATTTCAAATTTTAAATTTAAGCTTGAGAACCTCCGTGTGTTACTAGGGGAGGTATTAGCGGCTCTGAATGATTGTAACACAGTTGCAATCCCAGAAAAAATGTGTAGGTTGGATAAATATTTTGCGGTACCGACGAGTACTGACGTTTTTCCTATACCTAAGAGACTTACTGACATTGTTACTAAGGAGTGGGATAGACCCGGTGTGCCTTTCTCACCCCCTCCTATATTCAGAAAAATGTTTCCAATAGACGCCGCCACACGGGACTTATGGCAAATGGTCACTAAGGGAGCAGTTTCTACTTTAGCTAAGCGTACCACTATCCCAGTGGAGGATAGCTGTGCTTTTTCAGATCCAATGGATAAAAAATTAGAGGGTTACCTTAAGAAAATGTTTGTTCAACAAGGGTTTATATTGCAACCTCTTGCATGTATTGCGCCTGTCACGGCTGCAGCAGCATTTTGGTTTGAGTCTCTGGAAGAGACACTTCAATCATCCACACTAGATGACATCACACACAAACTTAAATTCCTTAAGTTAGCTAATTCATTTATTTCAGATGCCGTAGTACATTTAACTAAACTTGCGGCTAAAAATTCAGGATTCGCCATTCAGGCGAAAATCCTGGCTAAAATCCTGGTCAGCTGATGTTACTTCTAAATCTAAATTGCTTAATATTCCTTTCAAAGGGCAGACCTTATTCGGGCCCGGCTTGAAAGAGATTATTGATGACATTACAGGAGGTAAAGGTCATGCCCTGCCTCAGGACAAGGCCAAAGCCAAGGCTAGACAGTCCAATTTTCGTTCCTTTCGTAATTTCAAAGCAGGAGCAGCATCAACTTCCTCTGCACCAAAACAGGAAGGAGCTGTTGCTCGCTACAGACAAGGCTGGAAACCGAACCAGTCCTGGAACAGGGGCACACAGGCCAGAAAACCTGCTGCTGCCCCTAAGACAGCATGAATTGAGGGCCCCCGATCCGGGACCGGATCTAGTGGGGGGCAGACTTTCCCTCTTCGCCCAGGCTTGGGCAAGAGATGTTCAGGATCCCTGGGCGTTAGAGATCATATCTCAGGGATACCTTCTGGACTTCAAATCCTCTCCCCCAAGAGGGAGATTTCATCTGTCAAGGTTGTCAACAAACCTAACAAAGAAGGAAGCGTTTCTACGCTGCGTACAAGATCTTTTATTAATGGGAGTGATCCATCCAGTTCCGCGGTTGGAACAAGGACAAGGGTTTTACTCAAATCTGTTTGTAGTTCCCAAAAAAGAGGGAACCTTCAGGCCAATCTTGGATTTAAAGATCCTAAACAAATTCCTAAGAGTTCCATCGTTCAAGATGGAAACTATTCGAACAATTTTGCCCATGATCCAAGAGGGTCAGTACTTGACCACAGTGGATTTAAAGGATGCTTACCTTCACATACCGATTCACAGAAGTCATTACCGGTATCTAAGGTTTGCCTTTTTAGACAGGCATTACCAGTTTGTAGCTCTTCCATTCGGACTGGCTACGGCTCCAAGAATCTTCACAAAGGTTCTGGGCACTCTTCTGGCGGTACTAAGACCGCGAGGAATTTCAGTAGCTCCGTACTTAGACGACATACTGATACAAGCTTCAAGCTTTCAAACTGCCAAATCTCATACAGAGATAGTACTGGCATTTCTAAGGTCGCATGGATGGAAAGTGAACGAAGAGAAAAGTTCTCTCTTTCCACTCACAAGAGTTCCCTTCCTGGGGACTCTGATAGATTCTGTAGAAATGAAGATTTACCTGACAGAGGACAGGTTAACAAAACTTCAAAGTGCATGCCGTGTCCTTCATTCCATTCAAGAGACCAGAAATTCTCTTCTATGGTGGCTTTATCGGCCACATCTGTCCAGGGGAATGCCATTCAGCAGGCCAGACTGGTCAATTGTAACAACAGACGCCAGCCTACTAGGTTGGGGCGCTGTCTGGAATTCTCTGAAGGCTCAGGGACTATGGAATCAGGAGGAGAGTCTTCTTCCAATAAACATTCTGGAATTGAGAGCAGTCCTCAATGCTCTTCTGGCTTGGCCCCAGTTAGCAACTCGGGGGTTCATCAGGTTCCAGTCGGACAACATCACGACTGTAGCTTATATCAACCATCAGGGAGGGACAAGAAGCTCCCTAGCAATGATGGAAGTATCGAAGATAATTCGCTGGGCAGAGTCTCACTCTTGCCACCTGTCTGCAATCCACATCCCGGGAGTGGAGAACTGGGAGGCGGATTTCTTAAGTCGTCAGACTTTTCATCCGGGGGAGTGGGAACTTCATCCAGAGGTCTTTGCCCAAATACTTCGACGTTGGGGCAAACCAGAGATAGATCTCATGGCGTCTCGACAGAACGCCAAGCTTCCGCGCTACGGGTCCAGATCCAGGGATCCGGGAGCGGTCCTGATAGATGCCTTGACAGCACCATGGACCTTCAGGATGGCTCATTGGTTCCACCTTTCCCGATGCTTCCTCGATTGATTGCCAGAATCAAACAGGAGAAAGCATCAGTGATTCTAATAGCGCCTGCATGGCCACGCAGGACTTGGTATACAGATCTGGTGGACATGTCATTCTGTCCACCTTGGTCGTTACCTCTGAAACAGGACCTTCTGATTCAGGGTCCTTTCAAACATCAAAATCTAACTTCTCTGAAGCTGACTGCTTGGAAATTGAACGCTTGATCTTATCAAAGCGTGGTTTTTCTGAGTCAGTTATTGATACCTTAATACAGGCTAGGAAGCCTGTTACCAGAAAGATTTACCATAAAATATGGCGTAAATACCTATATTGGTGCGAATCCAAAGGTTACTCTTGGAGTAAGGTTAGGATTCCTAGGATATTGTCTTTTCTACAAGAAGGTTTAGAAAAGGGGTTATCCGCTAGTTCCTTAAAGGGACAGATCTCAGCTCTGTCCATTCTGTTACACAAGCGTCTGTCAGAAGTTCCAGACGTTCAGGCTTTTTGTCAGGCTTTGGCCAGGATTAAACCTGTGTTTAAAGCTGTGGCTCCACCATGGAGTTTAAACCTTGTTCTTAACGTTTTACAGGGTGTTCCGTTTGAACCCCTTCATTCCATTGATATAAAGTTGTTATCTTGGAAAGTTCTATTTTTAATGGCTATTTCCTCGGCTCGAAGAGTCTCTGAGTTATCAGCCTTACATTGTGATTCTCCTTATTTGATTTTTCACTCGGATAAGGTAGTTCTGCGTACTAAGCCTGGGTTCTTACCTAAGGTAGTCACTAACAGGAATATCAATCAGGAGATTGTTGTTCCATCCTTGTGCCCAAATCCTTCTTCGAGGAAGGAACGTCTTTTGCACAATCTGGATGTAGTTCGTGCCCTTAAATTTTATTTACAGGCAACTAAAGATTTTCGACAAACGTCTTCCCTGTTTGTCGTTTACTCTGGTCAGAGGAGAGGTCAAAAAGCTTCTGCTACCTCTCTCTCTTTTTGGCTTCGTAGCATAATTTGTTTAGCTTATGAGACTGCTGGACAGCAGCCTCCTGAAAGAATTACAGCTCATTCCACTAGAGCTGTGGCTTCCACTTGGGCCTTTAAGAATGAGGCCTCTGTTGAACAGATTTGCAAGGCTGCAACTTGGTCTTCGCTTCATACTTTTTCCAAATTTTACAAATTTGACACTTTTGCTTCCTCGGAGGCTATTTTTGGGAGAAAGGTTCTTCAGGCAGTGGTTCCTTCTGGATAAAGAGCCTGCCTATCCCTCCCGTCATCCGTGTACTTTTGCTTTGGTATTGGTATCCCACAAGTAATGATGACCCGTGGACTGATCACACTTAACAGAAGAAAACATAATTTATGCTTACCTTATAAATTCCTTTCTTCTGTAGTGTGATCAGTCCACGGCCCGCCCTGTTTTTTAAGGCAGGTAAATATTTTTTAAATTATACTCCAGTCACCACTACACCCTTGGCTTCTCCTTTCTCGTTGGTCCTTGGTCGAATGACTGGAGGTGACGTAGAGGGGAGGAGCTATATAGCAACTCTGCTGGGTGAATCCTCTTGCACTTCCTGTAGGGGAGCAGTTAATATCCCACAAGTAATGATGACCCGTGGACTGATCACACTACAGAAGAAAGGAATTTATCAGGTAAGCATAAATTATGTTTTTATGCCATGCTATTATTGGATCTTTTAACAAATTTATTATTTTAATGTATATGGGCAATTTATTACTTTCCATATGTACTAAGTTTTTCAGATATAATGGTTTAGCTAATTGACTTTCTATCTTTAGTATGGTGAAATGTCCTATATCTAACAACCAATCTATGGCTATTTTCCCTACCGCCACTAGGTTATAATTGCCAATATCTGGTAAGGCCATTCCTCCCAGTTTTTTTGGGAGTGTTAATTTTCCTTGATTTAATCTAACTTTCTTTTCCCCCCACAAATATGTTTTAATAGCAGTGTTTATTTTCTTCCTTTTTGTTTTTTTCAATAATAAAGGGATATTTTGGAAAATATATAGCAAGCGAGGTAATGCAACCATTTTTAAAAGGTTTATTTTACCATATAAAGACAGGGGAAGGGTTTTCCAGTTTTTAAGAGTGTCAATAAATTTGCGAGTTGCTTCTTTTATATTTAGCATATATATTTCTTCTGGGTCTGCTGAGAATTTTAGGCCCAAGTATACTATTGAATGTTTTATTTCCTTGAAGCACTGGGTGTCTGAGTCCTTGTTTCTATGCAGCCATAATACCTCTGATTTGTGTTTATTAATTTTATAACCGGAAAATGATCCAAACTGATCAATTAATTGACATAGTATTTTAAAATTCCTTGAAGATTGTCTGGTAAATATCAAAAGATCATCTGCGTAAGCTGCTATTTTAATCTCTGTTTCCCTAATATTTATTCCTGGAATCTTTATTCTAATTGCATTTAATAAAGGTTCTAGGGCCAGGTTAAAGATTAAAGGGGACAGTGGGCATCCTTGCCGAGTTCCTCTCAAAAGAGGAAAGGATGTTGTTTTGCATTTATTTATAATTAGGGCCGCTTGGGATTTCCTATACAGTAATTCAATTGTGTTATAACAACTCCCGGAAAATCCATATTTGCTTAATGTTGTAAATATATGGTCCCAAACTATAGAATCGAAGGCTTTATGTGCGTCTAAAGCTACTACTGATAAGTCTACTTCTTCTATTTTTTTGTTATATTTCTTGTTATACCATACATCTGTTATTGTTATATATAATTTTCTCAAATTAATATTAGATGAGCGTCCTTTCATAAAGCCAGTCTGGTCCTGATGGACTAGTCCCCCCAATATCAGTTGTAATCTTTTAGCCATTATACTTGTGATTAACTTATAATCGGTATTTAATAGGGAAATTGGTCTGTATGATTCTAATAATTGTGGGTCTTTCCCTGGTTTAGGTATAATGATTATTATAGATTCATTGAAATCTTGGGAAGGTATCAATTGTCCTGTCCAGAGTTTATTAAGAAGAAGTGTTATTGTGGGTGTAATTTCATTTATTAATATTTTATAGAATTCTGAGGGGAGTCCGTCAGGACCAGCAGCCTTATTATTAGCTAAACTTTTAATTGATTGCATTACTTCCTCCTCCGAGATATTTTCATTGAGCTTGTTTAACTGAATTGTGTCAATTTTTGGAACTTCTATTGTTTCCCAAAATTGATTTTTCCTTACCTCATCTATGTGAAATGGCTCATATAGTTTAGTAAAATACTCCTGAAATGTTTTTTGAATCTCTTCTAAATTGGTTACATCTTTGCCCCCTATCTTTAATTTGGAAATAAATGTAGATTTTTTCTGATTATTAACTATTTGTGCCAGAAACCTGCCGGATTTGTTTCCGAATCGATAAAATTTAGAACATCTTTTCATATTTTCACTAATTGCATTTTGGATTAGGAAATTATCCCTATCCTGTTTTGCTAAGATATATTTTCCCCAGTTATCCTTAGTTTTACTGCCTAGGAATCTTGTATATGCGTTGGTTAGAGTTTTAGTTATCTGCTGTTTCCTATAATTAAGTTTCCTCTTCATATTAATTATAAAAACAGAATTTATGTTTACCTGATAAATTTCTTTCTCCAACGGTGTGTCCGGTCCACGGCGTCATCCTTACTTGTGGGATATTCTCCTCCCCAACAGGAAATGGCAAAGAGCCCAGCAAAGCTGGTCACATGATCCCTCCTAGGCTCCGCCTACCCCAGTCATTCGACCGACGTTAAGGAGGAATAATAGCATAGGAGAAACCATATGGTACCGTGGTGACTGTAGTTAAAGAAAATAAATTATCAGACCTGATTAAAAAACCAGGGCGGGCCGTGGACCGGACACACCGTTGGAGAAAGAAATTTATCAGGTAAACATAAATTCTGTTTTCTCCAACATAGGTGTGTCCGGTCCACGGCGTCATCCTTACTTGTGGGAACCAATACCAAAGCTTTAGGACACGGATGAAGGGAGGGAGCAAATCAGGTCACCTAAATGGAAGGCACCACGGCTTGCAAAACCTTTCTCCCAAAAATAGCCTCAGAAGAAGCAAAAGTATCAAACTTGTAAAATTTGGTAAAAGTGTGCAGTGAAGACCAAGTCGCTGCCCTACATATCTGATCAACAGAAGCCTCGTTCTTGAAGGCCCATGTGGAAGCCACAGCCCTAGTGGAATGAGCCGTGATTCTTTCGGGAGGCTGCCGTCCGGCAGTCTCGTAAGCCAATCTGATGATGCTTTTAATCCAAAAAGAGAGAGAGGTAGAAGTTGCTTTTTGACCTCTCCTTTTACCTGAATAAACAACAAACAGGGAAGATGTTTGTCTAAAATCCTTTGTAGCATCTAAATAGAATTTTAGAGCGCGAACAACATCCAAATTGTGCAACAAGCGTTCCTTCTTTGAAACTGGTTTCGGACACAGAGAAGGTACGATAATCTCCTGGTTAATGTTTTTGTTAGAAACAACTTTTGGAAGAAAACCAGGTTTAGTACGTAAAACCACCTTATCTGCATGGAACACCAGATAAGGAGGAGAACACTGCAGAGCAGATAATTCTGAAACTCTTCTAGCAGAAGAAATTGCAACTAAAAACAAAACTTTCCAAGATAATAACTTAATATCAACGGAATGTAAGGGTTCAAACGGAACCCCCTGAAGAACTGAAAGAACTAGATTGAGACTCCAAGGAGGAGTCAAAGGTTTGTAAACAGGCTTGATTCTAACCAGAGCCTGAACAAAGGCTTGAACATCTGGCACAGCTGCCAGTTTTTTGTGAAGTAACACCGACAAGGCAGAAATCTGTCCCTTCAGGGAACTTGCCGATAATCCTTTTTCCAATCCTTCTTGAAGGAAGGATAGAATCCTAGGAATCTTAACCTTGTCCCAAGGGAATCCTTTAGATTCACACCAACAGATATATTTCTTCCAAATTTTGTGGTAAATCTTTCTAGTTACAGGCTTTCTGGCCTGAACAAGAGTATCGATAACAGAATCTGAGAAACCTCGCTTCGATAAAATCAAGCGTTCAATCTCCAAGCAGTCAGCTGGAGTGAAACCAGATTCGGATGTTCGAACGGACCCTGAACAAGAAGGTCTCGTCTCAAAGGTAGCTTCCAAGGTGGAGCCGATGACATATTCACCAGATCTGCATACCAAGTCCTGCGTGGCCACGCAGGAGCTATCAAGATCACCGACGCCCTCTCCTGATTGATCCTGGCTACCAGCCTGGGGATGAGAGGAAACGGCGGGAACACATAAGCTAGATTGAAGGTCCAAGGTGCTACTAGTGCATCCACTAGAGCCGCCTTGGGATCCCTGGATCTGGACCCGTAGCAAGGAACTTTGAAGTTCTGACGAGAGGCCATCAGATCCATGTCTGGAATGCCCCAAAGTTGAGTGACTTGGGCAAAGATTTCCGGATGGAGTTCCCACTCCCCCGGATGCAATGTCTGACGACTCAGAAAATCCGCTTCCCAATTTTCCACTCCCGGGATGTGGATAGCAGACAGGTGGCAGGAGTGAGACTCCGCCCATAGAATAATCTTGGTCACTTCTTCCATCGCTAGGGAACTCCTTGTTCCCCCCTGATGGTTGATGTACGCAACAGTCGTCATGTTGTCTGATTGAAACCGTATGAACTTGGTCCTCGCTAGCTGAGGCCAAGCCTTGAGAGCATTGAATATCGCTCTCAGTTCCAGAATATTTATCGGTAGAAGAGATTCTTCCCGAGACCAAAGACCCTGAGCTTTCAGGGATCCCCAGACCGCGCCCCAGCCCATCAGACTGGCGTCGGTCGTGACAATGACCCACTCTGGTCTGTGGAATGTCATCCCTCGTGACAGGTTGTCCAGGGACAGCCACCAACGGAGTGAGTCTCTGGTCCTCTGATTTACTTGTATCTTTGGAGACAAGTCTGTATAGTCCCCATTCCACTGACTGAGCATGCACAGTTGTAATGGTCTTAGATGAATGCGCGCAAAAGGAACTATGTCCATTGCCGCTACCATCAACCCGATCACTTCCATGCACTGAGCTACGGAAGGAAGAGGAACGGAATGAAGTATTCGACAAGAGTCCAGAAGCTTTGTCTTTCTGGCCTCTGTTAGAAAAATCCTCATTTCTGAGGAGTCTATAATTGTTCCCAAGAAGGGAACCCTTGTTGACGGGGATAGA
Organism: Bombina bombina; assembly: GCF_027579735.1. Classification (NCBI taxonomy): domain Eukaryota; kingdom Metazoa; phylum Chordata; class Amphibia; order Anura; family Bombinatoridae; genus Bombina; species Bombina bombina. The sequence goes on from NC_069501.1 coordinate 942,459,805, forward strand.
GAACTCTTTTCCACGTTCACTTTCCAGCCGTGCGATCTGAGAAAGGCCAGGACGATGTCCGTGTGAGCCTTTGCTCGAGGGAGGGACGACGCTTGAATCAGAATGTCGTCCAGGTAAGGTACTACTGCAATGCCCCTTGGTCTTAGCACAGCTAGAAGGGACCCTAGTACCTTTGTGAAAATCCTTGGAGCAGTGGCTAATCCGAAAGGAAGCGCCACGAACTGGTAATGTTTGTCCAGGAATGCAAACCTTAGGAACCGATGATGTTCCTTGTGGATAGGAATATGTAGATACGCATCCTTTAAGTCCACCGTGGTCATGAATTGACCTTCCTGGATGGAAGGAAGGATAGTTCGAATGGTTTCCATCTTGAAAGATGGGACCTTGAGAAATTTGTTTAAGATCTTGAGATCTAGGATTGGTCTGAATGTTCCCTCTTTTTTGGGAACTATGAACAGATTGGAGTAGAACCCCATCCCTTGTTCTCTCAATGGAACAGGATGAATCACTCCCATTTTTAACAGGTCTTCTACACAATGTAAGAACGCCTGTCTTTTTATGTGGTCTGAAGACAACTGAGACCTGTGGAACCTTCCCCTTGGGGGAAGTCCCTTGAATTCCAGAAGATAACCCTGGGAGACTATTTCTAGCGCCCAAGGATCCAGAACATCTCTTGCCCAAGCCTGAGCGAAGAGAGAGAGTCTGCCCCCCACCAGATCCGGTCCCGGATCGGGGGCCGATATTTCATGCTGTCTTGGTAGCAGTGGCAGGTTTCTTTGCCTGCTTTCCCTTGTTCCAGCCTTGCATTGGTCTCCAAGCTGGCTTGGCCTGAGAAGTATTACCCTCTTGCTTAGAGGACGTAGCACCTTGGGCTGGTCCGTTTTTACGAAAGGGGCGAAAATTAGGTCTATTTTTTGCCTTGAAAGGCCGATCCTGAGGAAGGGCATGGCCCTTACCCCCAGTGATATCAGAGATAATCTCTTTCAAGTCAGGACCAAACAGCGTTTTCCCCTTGAAAGGAATGTTTAGTAGCTTGTTCTTGGAAGACGCATCAGCCGACCAAGATTTCAACCAAAGCGCTCTGCGCGCCACAATAGCAAACCCAGAATTCTTAGCCGCTAACTTAGCCAATTGCAAAGAGGCGTCTAGAGTGAAAGAATTAGCCAATTTGAGAGCATTGACTCTGTCCATAATCTCCTCATAAGGAGGAGAGTCACTATCGAGCACCTTAATCAGCTCATCAAACCAGAAATATGCGGCTGTAGTGACAGGGACAATGCATGAAATGGGTTGTAGAAGGTAACCCTGCTGAACAAACATCTTTTTAAGCAAACCTTCTAATTTTTTATCCATAGGATCTTTGAAAGCACAACTATCCTCTATGGGAATAGTGGTGCGTTTGTTTAAAGTAGAAACCGCTCCCTCGACCTTGGGGACTGACTGCCATAAGTCCTTTCTGGGGTCGACCATAGGAAGCAATTTTTTAAATATGGGGGGAGGGACGAAAGGAATACCGGGCCTTTCCCATTCTTTATTAACAATGTCCGCCACCCGCTTGGGTATAGGAAAAGTTTCTGGGAGCCCCGGCACCTCTAGGAACTTGTCCATTTTACATAGTTTCTCTGGGATGACCAAATTTTCACAATCATCCAGAGTGGATAATACCTCCTTAAGCAAAATGCGGAGATGTTCCAATTTAAATTTAAAAGTAATCACATCAGATTCAGCCTGCTGAGAAATGTTCCCTAAATCAGTAATTTCTCCCTCAGACAAAACCTCCCTGGCTCCCTCAAATTGGGTTAGGGGCCCTTCAGAGATATTAATATCAGCGTCGTCATGCTCTTCAGTAACTAAAACAGAGCATCCACGCTTACGCTGACAAGGGTTCATTTTGGCTAAAATGTTTTTGACAGAATTATCCATTACAGCCGTTAATTGTTGCATAGTAAGGAGTATTGGCGCGCTAGATGTACTAGGGGCCTCCTGAGTGGGCAAGACTCGTGTAGACGAAGGAGGGAATGATGCAGTACCATGCTTACTCCCCTCACTTGAGGAATCATCTTGGGCATCATTGTCATTATCACATAAATCACATTTATTTAAATGAATAGGAATTCTGGCTTCCCCACATTCAGAACACAGTCTATCTGGTAGTTCAGACATGTTAAACAGGCATAAACTTGATAAGAAAGTACAAAAAACGTTTTGAAATAAAACCGTTACTGTCACTTTAAATTTTAAACTGAACACACTTTATTACTGCAATTGCGAAAAAACATGAAGGAATTGTTCAAAATTCATCAAACTTTCACCACAGTGTCTTAAAGCCTTGAAAATATTGCACACCAATTTTGGAAGCTTTAACCCTTAAAATAACGGAACCGGAGCCGTTTTAAGCTTTAACCCCTTTACAGTCCCTGGTATCTGCTTTGCTGAGACCCAACCAAACCCAAGGGGAATACGATACCAAATGATGCCTTCAGAAGTCTTTTATCAGTATCAGAGCTCCTCTCACATGCGACTGCATGTCATGCCTCTCAAAAACAAGTGCGCAACACCGGCGCGAAAATGAGACTCTGCCTATGCTTTGGGAAAGCCCCTAAAGAATAAGGTGTCTAAAACAGTGCCTGCCGATATAATTATATCAAAATACCCAGAATAAATGATTCCTCAAGGCTAAATAAGTGTTAATATCAATCGATTTAGCCCAAAAAATGTCTACAGTCTAAATAAGCCCTTGTGAAGCCCTTATTTACAATCGTAATAAACATGGCTTACCGGATCCCATAGGGAAAATGACAGCTTCCAGCATTACATCGTCTTGTTAGAATGTGTCATACCTCAAGCAGCAAAGGACTGCAAACTGTTCCCCCAACTGAAGTTAATGCTCTCAACAGTCCTGTGTGGAACAGCCATGGATTTTAGTTACGGTTGCTAAAATCATTTTCCTCATACAAACAGAATTCTTCATCTCTTTTCTGTTTCTGAGTAAATAGTACGTACCAGCACTATTTGAAAATAACAAACTCTTGATTGAATAATGAAAAACTACAGTTAAACACTAAAAAACTCTAAGCCATCTCCGTGGAGATGTTGCCTGTACAACGGCAAAGAGAATGACTGGGGTAGGCGGAGCCTAGGAGGGATCATGTGACCAGCTTTGCTGGGCTCTTTGCCATTTCCTGTTGGGGAGGAGAATATCCCACAAGTAAGGATGACGCCGTGGACCGGACACACCTATGTTGGAGAAAGAAGTGATTTCTCCCTTAAGTACGGCTTTAGCCGCATTCCAGTATATATTAGTTTTATTCCGATAATTATTGTTAAATCTGTCATACTCTTTCCATTTTTCTTTTAAAAAGTTAACAAATTTAGGATTATTTAATAGGTATTTTGGGGAAAAAAATGACCCTGATTGATTTAAATGTGGTGGATTGATGTTAATGCTAATGGGAGCATGATCTGACAAGGTAATAAGATCAATCCTAGCATCTTCAACCCGGTTAATCAAGCATTCTGATATATGGAAAAGATCTATTCTTGATAATGAATGCTTTGATTTGGAAAGGCAAGTAAATTCTAGTTTATCTGGATTCCTATAATTCTCCATATGTCTTGTACATTTAAATCTTTTTTCAATTTTTTAATTATTATACTTTCCCTTTTCCTTTTAGCCCCTGTATTACTTTTAATTCCTGTGTTCCTAGTATTGGGGTTCCCTACTTCCTTCCGTCTGTCTAAAAGTAAATTTGGTGTGAGGTTAAAATCTCCTCCAATTATAAGTGGTTTATCTGCATGTATAATTAGTTGGTCTCTAATATCCTTCCAGAAACCTTGATCTTCTATATTAGGGCCATATAGGTTGCATAGAATATAATCCTTATCTTTAATTTTTATTGATAAGATAATAAATCTCTCATCTTGATCTAATATTATATTACTTATGTAATCCAGTGTTTTACTAAATAAGATTGCTACTCCTTTTTTTCTTCTACTGCATGGGGTAAAAATCACTTCCTTTATCCACCCCCCTTTTAATTTAATTGCTTCTTCACTTTTTAAGTGAGTTTCTTGGAGGAAGATTATCTCCGCATTTAATTTCCTTGCACATTTTAATATGGCTTTCCTTTTAATGGGGGATGTAATTCCCCCTATATTCCATGATATAATTTTAAAAGCCATTTTGTTCTGCTTAGCTGCATCACAGTGTGGAGAGTCATATATATTTTCTCTATCATTCTTACCTTCTTACCCCCCTTTGTTAAAATGTAAACATTTAATCATATAATATAAAAACATCTTATTATACAAATTAGGAGAACGGGCCTGATAACTACTTAGCTCCTCCTTCCTTTCTTCCCGATTACTTTCCAACCTCTCTTTATATTTTGTCTCCTTCATGGTTGCTTTCCAAAAAAGTTTCACTTCTGTTTCCTCTGTAAATAATTTATTACCTTCCTTAGTTTGTATATAAATTTTTGCCGGGTATAATAGTCTAGCTTTCCAGCCTGCTTGTATAAGTTTTGTGCAGTATGGTACCATAATTCGTCTTTTATTAGACGTTTCAATTGAGTAGTCATTGAATAGTAATAATTTTTTCCCTTCGTAGGTTAGTTCATTATTTAGTTTCCTATAAGCGCTAAACATCCTAATTTTATCATGAAAATTTAAGACCTTCATAATTACTGCTCTGTTAATATATTCTCCTTTTACTGTCTTCTTTGGGGGGCCTATTCTATGAATTCTTTCCACCGCGATTTTAGGGCCTGTTTTGTCAATTTTAAGTAATTGTAGAAGTTCACCTTCCGCGAACTCTTTCAGCTCTTTTTCTGTAATTCCTTCAGTCAGACCTATTAACCTTACATTATTCCGTCTAGTACGGTTTTCCAAATCTTTCAATTTCGCCTTTATTGCTTCTAGCTGGGTAGACATATTTTGAGTCATTTGATCCCTTTGTATTTCCCTATCTTCGATATCTGATACCCTTTGTTCCACGTGGGTGATTCTAGTTGCGAAGTATTTAACTTCATTGGAAAGTTCACTTATGCTGCTTTGTATTAAGTCAAATTTTGGGGAAAAAAGTGCATTTAATTGTCTAACTAATTCTTCATTATTCGTGCTCTGTGTAATATTTTCATCCACTCCTTCAAAAACTTCTATAGTGGATTTGTTACTTTTTTTGTCTTGATTCTTATTTCTAGCTGACATGGTAGGTGATTTAAACTTGTTTTTGAAATATATTTATCCATATCTGTATATATATATGTGTGAATGTGCATATGTTTTGTGCCAGTAAGTGAAATACTATTTATTCCAATAAGTGTGTTCCCCTATTGTGTAATGGGGGGAAAAAAAAAAAAAAAAAAAGTGAATTAATCTTAAAAATGTGTTATATTTCAAACTTTCCGTTAGTGTCCCTGTGTTCTTTGACTCTGTTAGATTATTTTTTGATGTAGTTTCTTCCAGCTTAATAATACCTTTTTACCCACTTATATGTATTACTTTATCACAATACAATTTCCACTCATGTAGGGCACTCTGTGTTTTAATATAGTTATGTATTAATGCCACTATTCGTCCTATTTTCCTGTCTGTGCTCTGAACCTAGAACCTGGTTCACCAGTAGTTAAAGGTTAAAGGTTAATCTCCCCTTCTACTCAGCTAGTTTCCCTTTAAACTATATGGTCCTTTCTATCATCAAATAGTGCCCCCTTATAGGCTGCTCTGTTATCCTTGTTACTTCTTTTACATATGCTTACCTATAGGTATTATACAGCCTATTCATATACCCATATACAAACATAAATTTAGAACCAAATATAGTAAGGAAGCATTCAATCCTAGCAGTAAAACTGTTTACAGCTTTTCAAACTTTGTATTTTCATTAATGTTGAAACCTCTATGTTTAGCTGTAATTATATAATAATACCAGTAATCTTCCTATACTCTTATCTGTCCTCTGAACCTGTAGCTGACTCAGTAGCAAATAATAAAGACCCACTCGGGGGAAGATTAATCTCCCCTTCTACTCAATTAACTTTTCTTTAAGATGTAGAGGCTACATTGCCCGTGCATATATCCATATACTAGCAAAGATATATTAGAAAAAGATTTCACCCTGGCAATTTAGGACATTATGACCCTTTAAGTGTAAGGAGTAAAATTTCACGCCTCTCAGCAGATCCCTATCTTATTACTATAACAATCTCTTACTGCTTATTCAATCCCTGGGTATGATTTTACAAAAGCAAAAAAAGGAAAAAGAGCATTTAGGCCATTCAAAATATAAAAAGCCCTGCATGTGAGATTCCCTTTACCCACGTATACACTATTATAGGCAAACCAGATCATATAACACAAAGAAAGGTATTACATATATAAAAAAACAAAAAAAAACCAAGAAAGAGAATTTCCCTCTTAGCAATTGCTGTTTTCTCTAGGCACTTCTTACTAGTACATCTATTTTTCCTTTAACTCTAAAGCTGTTCTCTTATTCATTTGCCCCTACTGTGGCAAACACCATATCTTATAAAAGTCACTCTGCTGATGTTAGATCTGTTGTAGCTTTTGTTGAACTCCTAACTCAGCCACTTTTGTTCAAGAGTCTTAGTCTTCCTTTATTAAATCCCTTTGTTCCTGGAGCAGTCTCTAGTCCACTCTAATACAACTTTTCTCCAGCAGCCAGAGCTGATTAGTAAATTATTCCAGGTATTCCGTTATTTGATGTATATATTTTACCCACTTTTGTCTCTCTGGTCTAGTAGCTGAAAGATGCTAAGTAGCAGTTCAAAAAGTCTGGCTTAAAAAAGCGCCCAAATTTTTCACTGAGGGTATATGATATCTTTAATCCCTTTTCGTTACACCATAAATCCTGGGCCCTACATATAGCAGGAAATCCCTGTTCTTTCCCAAGCCTAAGGATTATACACCCAGGTCTCCCGGTTTGTTTAGCAGATTACTCTTTAAGTAATTGGTCATCCCACGTCGGTACCTATCGCCCTTTTATTATACACAATCAAAAAAGGTAAAGCGTGGTACTTATCTTGTCTTCTTTGTGGTCGTTCTTGTGTTTCTGCGTCCAAGTCTGTTCCTCCTTGTAGCCCTGCAGCAATGTACCTGCACTGCTGTTCCGAGTGACTCTTTTCCCTTGACGGCGGTTTTCCTCTGACCCCAGATGACAGGAATCCCTCTGGGTCGTCTGAGTGTGGTCAGGTGACTCGCATTAACCAAGTGGATCTCCGAAGTCCCCTCTTTTACTGCGTTAGGGGTTTGATCTTACCCAGGCGTGATGATATTTGCTAACAGTGTTAGCTTGTACTCCTTGTACCACCCTCCTTCGGCCGCCTGGCTTGTCTCTGGGTTCCGCTCCTTAAGGTTAGGTCTCGGCGTGCTTGTAGAACCGCCTAGAGAAACACCTTCAGAAGCTTAGTTGCGTAGTCGCTTCTTCCATTAGCCGCCATGCACCATGCTGCCTGCTCTCCTGACCGCTTCCGCCGGAAGTATCTCCACCATTACTCCTATACCCTCCTTTTCTATTTAGGTAGTGGACAGCAGTCCCTGGGGTTTTTATAGGGAAAGACTAATTTAATCACTAAAAAGGAGGACTGTGTTTTCTAATTAACTTTATTAGGCAAGATAATGTTTGGTAATTTGAATGTTCAGCCCTGAAAACAAATTTAATTTTTGTACTACTTGATAGTTAGCAGTGTTTTTTTGAACTTTTGGTTTATACAAATACCTGCAGGAAAATAAAATGTTATTAAAAATGAAGCTCAAATAATTTGTTCAGATCCATATATACAACAATGACATGTACATATAATAAAAAAATGTGGCATAGTTACAATATTTTCTTGTTATAGTGCCAGGTCACATTCATTCCATTCATTCACAGAGCCCTGACTTTACCACAGCACCTGCCTCTGTTTGCAGATAACTATGAGGTTGATCACAATAATTTAGAAAACAAAATTATCAAATTATTTATCTACAAATAAACCTATATAATTTAATGGTGATTTTCAGTTAAAAACATATAAGTATTTCTTTACGATTGACCCCTTTATCACTGACTGTCCTGTTTAACAATTCTTTGTGCTTTAAGTTATAATTTGCAAATTCCATCACATTAATCTGTGTTTATTCTGACCTGAGGAAGAGAATAATTTTGATAGTTTGTTTTTTACTAGCACTATTAGTATACAAAACCTTTTAAAATATTTGTATTATGTACCTGCTCCATTGACTGGCCAATAATAAATATAATATATGCATTGATTTTTAGGTTGTAGGCCAACATCTCTTTAAAGGGGCATTTTGTTGATTTAAATAGTCACATTCAATTTAAAAAAAAAGGCTCTCACAGGCAACACATCCTAAGCAATCAAACAAATTTAAAGTTCTCAACATGCATTTATCAAATACTACTGGGCTCAGAGTTTTTCAACATTATAATTAAAAACATAAATTATGCTTACCTGATAATTTCCTTTTCTTCTGATGGAAAGAGTCCACAGCTGCATTAATTACTTTTGGGAATTAAGAACCTGGCCATCAGGATGCGGCAAAGACACCCCAGCCAAAGGCCTAAATACTCTTCCCACTCCCCTCATCCCCCAGTCATTCTGCCGAGGAACAAGGAACAGTAGCAGAAATATCAGGGTGAAAGGTGCCAGAAGAATAAAAGGACGCCCCACATAAAATTACGGGTGAGGAGCTGTGGACTCTTTCCATCAGAATAAAAGGAAATTATCAGGTAAGCATAATTTATGTTTTTCTTCTTAAATGGAAAGAGTCCACAGCTGCATTCCTTACTTTTGGGAAAACAATACCCAAGCTATAGAGGATACAGAATGCCAAGACGGGAAGGTACAAAAGGCGGCCCATACTGAGGGCACCAAGTCTGAACCTCTACCCAATAAAAAACCCTGCTTTGTACGAAGCCGAGAAAAAAAAAATCATTATAGGAAAAGCCCCAGGGACACCGACTCGCAGCAAGTCCAGAAGCCAAGCCAGAGACTGCAAAACAGATTTGACTGTGCCAACAGTCCTCCAGGACACACCGTTGCCCAACAGATGGTCCCCAACCGCTCATCCCCCCTAATGAAGGCAACATCAGCCGAAACCCCTAAGGGGACAAGGCAAAGGAGAACCGAGGAAACTGAAAGATCCCCTCCAAAAAAGAACACCTTCAATAGTGAGCCCAACTCACAAAGACCCAAAGGGGCCCAAACAGGGAAAGGAGACCACGCCTATACCAGCCAAACCCGGGATAAAACCGGACACAGAGACAGAAAAAACTTCTCTCCAACATCCTGCAAGTACTGAATGCAACCAAAAAGGCAAAGTCCTCACAGAGTCGGAACATAGAATACCAAAGTATTCAACCACAAAAAAAACAGAATTTATGTTTACCTGATAAATTACTTTCTCCAACGGTGTGTCCGGTCCACGGCGTCATCCTTACTTGTGGGATATTCTCTTCCCCAACAGGAAATGGCAAAGAGCCCAGCAAAGCTGGTCACATGATCCCTCCTAGGCTCCGCCTTCCCCAGTCATTCGACCGACGTAAAGGAGGAATATTTGCATAGGAGAAATCATATGATACCGTGGTGACTGTAGTTAAAGAAAATAAATCATCAGACCTGATTAAAAAACCAGGGCGGGCCGTGGACCGGACACACCGTTGGAGAAAGTAATTTATCAGGTAAACATAAATTCTGTTTTCTCCAACATAGGTGTGTCCGGTCCACGGCGTCATCCTTACTTGTGGGAACCAATACCAAAGCTTTAGGACACGGATGATGGGAGGGAGCAAATCAGGTCACCTAGATGGAAGGCACCACGGTTTGAAAAAACCTTTCTCCCAAAAATAGCCTCAGAAGAAGCAAAAGTATCAAATTTGTAAAATTTGGTAAAAGTGTGCAGTGAAGACCAAGTCGCTGCCTTACATATCTGATCAACAGAAGCCTCGTTCTTAAAGGCCCATGTGGAAGCCACGGCCCTAGTGGAATGAGCTGTGATTCTTTCAGGAGGCTGCCGTCCGGCAGTCTCATAAGCCAATCTGATGATGCTTTTAAGCCAAAAAGATAGAGAGGTAGAAGTTGCTTTTTGACCTCTCCTTTTACCAGAATAAACAACAAACAAGGAAGATGTTTTTCTGAAATCCTTTGTAGCATCTAAATAGAATTTTAGAACACGAACTACATCCAAATTGTGCAACAAACGTTCCTTCTTTGAAACTGGATTCGGACACAAAGAAGGCACGACTATCTCCTGGTTAATGTTTTTGTTAGAAACAACTTTCGGAAGAAAACCAGGTTTAGTACGCAAAACCACCTTATCTGCATGGAACACCAGATAAGGAGGAGAACACTGCAGAGCAGATAACTCTGAAACTCTTCTAGCAGAAGAAATTGCAACCAAAAACAAAACTTTCCAAGATAATAACTTGATATCAACGGAATGTAGGGGCTCAAACGGAACCCCCTGAAGAACTGAAAGAACTAAATTGAGACTCCAAGGAGGAGTCAAAGGTTTGTAAACAGGCTTGATTCTAACCAGAGCCTGAACAAAAGCCTGAACATCTGGCACAGCCGCCAGCTTTTTGTGAAGTAAAACAGATAAAGCAGAAATCTGTCCCTTCAAAGAACTTGCAGATAATCCTTTCTCCAAACCTTCTTGAAGAAAGGATAGAATCTTAGGAATTTTTATCTTGTTCCATGGTAATCCTTTAGATTCACACCAACAGATATATTTTTTCCATATTTTATGGTAGATTTTTCTAGTTACAGGCTTTCTGGCCTGAACAAGAGTATCAATGACAGAATCTGAGAACCCTCGCTTTGATAAAATCAAGCGTTCAATCTCCAAGCAGTCAGTTGGAGTGAAACCAGATTCGGATGTTCGAACGGACCTTGAACAAGAAGGTCCTGTCTCAAAGGTAGCTTCCATGGTAGAGCCGATGACATATTCACCAGGTCTGCATACCAAGTCCTGCGTGGCCACGCAGGAGCTATCAATATCACCGATGCCCTCTCCTGATTGATCCTGGCTACCAGCCTGGGGATGAGAGGAAACGGTGGGAATACATAAGCTAGGTTGAAGGTCCAAGGTGCTACTAGTGCATCTACTAGAGTCGCCTTGGGATCCCTGGATCTGGACCCGTAGCAAGGAACCTTGAAGTTCTGACGAGAGGCCATCAGATCCATGTCTGGAATGCCCCACAATTGAGTTATTTGGGCAAAGATTTCCGGATGAAGTTCCCACTCCCCCGGATGAAATGTCTGACGACTCAGAAAATCCGCTTCCCAATTTTCCACGCCTGGGATGTGGATTGCAGACAAGTGGCAGGAGTGAGTCTCCGCCCATTGAATGATTTTGGTCACTTCTTCCATCGCCAGGGAACTCCTTGTTCCCCCCTGATGGTTGATATACGCAACAGTCGTCATGTTGTCTGATTGAAACCGTATGAATTTGGCCTTTGCAAGCTGAGGCCAAGCCTTGAGAGCATTGAATATCGCTCTCAGTTCCAGAATGTTTATCGGGAGAAGAGATTCTTCCCGAGACCAAAGACCCTGAGCTTTCAGGGGTTCCCAGACCTCGCCCCAGCCTACCAGACTGGCGTCTGTCGTGACAATGACCCACTCTGGTCTGCGGAAGCTCATCCCCTGTGACAGGTTGTCCAGGGTCAGCCACCAACGGAGTGAATCTCTGGTCCTCTGATCTACTTGTATCGTCGGAGACAAGTCTGTATAATCCCCATTCCACTGACTGAGCATGCACAGTTGTAATGGTCTCAGATGAATTCGCGCAAAAGGAACTATGTCCATTGCCGCGACCATCAAACCTATTATTTCCATGCACTGTGCTATGGAAGGAAGAAGAACAGAATGAAGTACTTGACAAGAGCTTAGAAGTTTTGATTTTCTGGCCTCTGTCAGAAAAATCCTCATTTCTAAGGAGTCTATTATTGTTCCCAAGAAGGGAACTCTTGTTGACGGAGATAGAGAACTTTTTTCTACGTTCACTTTCCACCCGTGAGATCTGAGAAAGGCCAGGACAATGTCCGTATGAGCCTTTGCTTGTGGTAGGGACGACGCTTGAATCAGTATGTCGTCCAAGTAAGGTACTACTGCAATGCCCCTTGGTCGTAGCACCGCTAGAAGGGACCCTAGCACCTTTGTGAAAATTCTTGGAGCAGTGGCTAATCCGAATGGAAGTGCCACAAACTGGTAATGCTTGTCCAGAAAGGCGAACCTTAGGAACCGATGATGTTCCTTGTGGATAGGAATATGTAGATACGCATCCTTTAAATCCACCGTGGTCATGAATTGACCTTCCTGGATGGAAGGAAGAATTGTCCGAATGGTTTCCATTTTGAACGATGGAACCTTGAGAAACTTGTTTAGGATCTTGAGATCTAAGATTGGTCTGACTGTTCCCTCTTTTTTGGGAACTATGAACAGATTGGAGTAGAATCCCATCCCTTGTTCTCCTAATGGAACAGGATGAATCACTCCCATTTTTAACAGGTCTTCTACACAATGTAAGAATGCCTGTCTTTTTATGTGGTCTGAAGACAATTGAGACCTGTGGAACCTCCCCCTTGGGGGAAGCTCCTTGAATTCCAGAAGATAACCTTGGGAGACTATTTCTAGCGCCCAAGGATCCAGAACATCTCTTGCCCAAGCCTGAGCGAAGAGAGAAAGTCTGCCCCCCACCAGATCCGGTCCCGGATCGGGGGCCAACATCTCATGCTGTCTTGGTAGCAGTGGCAGGTTTCTTGGCCTGCTTACCTTTGTTCCAGCCTTGCATTGGCCTCCAGGCTGGCTTGGTTTGAGAAGTATTACCCTCTTGCTTAGAGGATGTGGCACTTGGGGCTGGTCCGTTTCTGCGAAAGGGACGAAAATTTGGTTTATTTTTAGCCTTGAAAGACCTATCCTGAGGAAGGGCGTGGCCCTTACCCCCAGTGATATCAGAAATAATCTCTTTCAAGTCAGGGCCAAACAGTGTTTTCCCCTTGAAAGGTATGTTAAGCAATTTGTTCTTGGAAGACGCATCCGCTGACCAAGATTTTAGCCAAAGCACTCTGCGCGCCACAATAGCAAACCCTGAATTTTTCGCCGCTAATCTAGCCAATTGCAAAGTGGCGTCTAAAGTAAAAGAGTTAGCCAATTTGAGAGCATGAATTCTGTCCATAATCTCCTCATAAGAAGAATCTTTATTGAGCGACTTTTCTAGTTCATCGAACCAGAAACACGCTGCTGTAGTGACAGGAACAATGCATGAAATTGGTTGTAGAAGGTAACCTTGCTGAACAAACATCTTTTTAAGCAAACCCTCTAATTTTTTATCCATAGGATCTTTGAAAGCACAACTATCTTCTATAGGGATAGTAGTGCGTTTGTTTAGAGTAGAAACCGCCCCCTCGACCTTGGGGACTGTCTGCCATAAGTCCTTTCTGGGGTCGACCATAGGAAACAATTTCTTAAATATAGGGGGAGGGACAAAAGGTATGCCGGGCCTTTCCCATTCTTTGTTTACAATGTCCGCCACCCGCTTGGGTATAGGAAAAGCTTCGGGGGGCCCCGGGACCTCTAGGAACTTGTCCATCTTACATAATTTCTCTGGAATGACCAAATTCTCACAATCATCCAGAGTAGATAACACCTCCTTAAGCAGAGCGCGGAGATGTTCCAATTTAAATTTGAATGTAATCACATCAGGTTCAGCTTGTTGAGAAATTTCCCCTGAATCTGAAATTTCTCCCTCAGACAAAACCTTCCTGGCCCCCTCAGACTGGTGTAGGGGCATTTCAGAACCATTATCATCAGCGTCCTCATGCTCTTCAGTATTTTCTAAAACAGAGCAGTCGCGCTTTCGCTGATAAGTGGGCATTTTGGCTAAAATGTTTTTGATAGAATTATCCATTACAGCCGTTAATTGTTGCATAGTAAGGAGTATTGGCGCACTAGATGTACTAGGGGCCTCCTGTGTGGGCAAGACTGGCGTAGACGAAGGAGGGGATGATGCAGTACCATGCTTACTCCCCTCACTTGAGGAATCATCTTGGGCATCATTCTCTAAATTTTGTGTCACATAAATCACATCTATTTAAATGAGAAGGAACCTTGGCTTCCTCACATACAGAACATAGTCTATCTGATAGTTCAGACATGTTAAACAGGCATAAACTTGATAACAAAGTACAAAAAACGTTTTAAAATAAAACCGTTACTGTCACTTTAAATTTTAAACTGAACACACTTTATTACTGAAAATGTGAAAAAGTATGAAGGAATTGTTCAAAATTCACCAAAATTTCACCACAGTGTCTTAAAGCCTTAAAAGTATTGCACACCAAATTTGAAAGCTTTAACTCTTAAAATAACGGAACCGGAGCCGTTTTTATATTTAACCCCTATACAGTCCCTGGTATCTGCGTTGCTGAGACCCAACCAAGCCCAAAGGGGAATACGATACCAAATGACGCCTTCAGTAAGCTTTTTCTATGTATCTGAGCTCCTCACACAGGCATCTGCATGCCTTGCTTCCCAAAAACAACTGCGCAATAGAGGCGGCGAAAATGAGGCTCTGCCTATGATTAGAGAAGGCCCCCAGTGAAAAAGGTGTCCAATACAGTGCCTGCCGGTTATTTTACATAATTCCCAAGAATAAAATAACTCCTCAAAGCTATGAAGTATTAAAAATGCTTATAAATCAATCGTTTTAGCCCAGAAAAATGTCTACCAGTCTTTAAAGCCCTTGTGAAGCCCTTTATTCTTATTTAATAAAAATGGCTTACCGGATCCCATAGGGAAAATGACAGCTTCCAGCATTACCAAGTCTTGTTAGAAATGTGTCATACCTCAAGCAGCAAAAGTCTGCTCACTGTTTCCCCCAACTGAAGTTAATTCCTCTCAACAGTCCTGTGTGGAAACAGCCATCGATTTTAGTAACGGTTGCTAAAATCATTTTCCTCTTACAAACAGAAATCTTCATCTCTTTTCTGTTTCAGAGTAAATAGTACATACCAGCACTATTTTAAAATAACAAACTCTTGATTGAAGAATAAAAACTACATTTAAACACCAAAAAACTCTAAGCCATCTCCGTGGAGATGTTGCCTGTACAACGGCAAAGAGAATGACTGGGGAAGGCGGAGCCTAGGAGGGATCATGTGACCAGCTTTG
This sequence comes from Bombina bombina, assembly GCF_027579735.1. NCBI lineage: Eukaryota > Metazoa > Chordata > Amphibia > Anura > Bombinatoridae > Bombina > Bombina bombina. The sequence goes on from NC_069501.1 coordinate 942,474,999, forward strand.
CTGGGCTCTTTGCCATTTCCTGTTGGGGAAGAGAATATCCCACAAGTAAGGATGACGCCGTGGACCGGACACACCTATGTTGGAGAAATGTGTAAGAGACCCGGTCGGAAACCCCAAGTCGGAGAACACAGAGTCCATAACAGGACGACAAAGAGGGTACTTGCGAGGAAAAAGAAGCAGTCAAGCAAGAGAGGACTGCAAGAGAAGACTGCAAAAGCAACCTCCAGACAGAGGGCACGCTCCAGGAAACCTAAGCCTCCGGACCCACGCACAGGTCTCTAAAAATGGGAAGACAAAACCTCAATTGAGGCCCCCTGAGAAGGAGAGTAAACCGTCAGAGCCCGAAGAAAGAGGAAACCCTTCCTTTTTAAAAGCAATGGAGCAAGTTGAAAGGAAAATCCATATCCTAGCAGACTGAGCTAACAGGATAGACTCAACAAAGCCCACACATCCAGAGGAGACTGGTCCTGAACGCAGCACCTCAGACCACTCGGCTATCCTGACCTGCAGACCCCCACTCAGCTGGACCAACCCAGCCACAGGGATCCCTGACCGGGAAACAGAAGAATCCCAAAACAGGTACAGGAACGAGCTTAAGGATAGCACAGCCATCCCCACAGAGTACAGGTACAACCCGACTCCGAAAACAGACGACAGGACCATAGACCTAAGGATCTAAAAAAAAAAAAAAAAAAAAAAGTCCCAACAAGTCTGACTTGGAGCCTGCAAGACCCCAGGGGGAACCCATCCCTTTCCACCTCCCAACCAGGAAAAGCCCCAAGAAAGGACTCCATCTCCCTAGGGAGGAGAATATCCCTTAAAGAAAAGGGAAGAGGCCAAAAGGGCAACAACTGTCCTCAAGGCCCGAAGCCACCGGCTAATGGGAAGATAAATCCCCAACACGAATGTCCTAGAAAAGGACCCCCCCAAGCAGAGACACAGTTAACCCATTCGCCATCAGAGCAGGGAATCCACAGGTTACACTGGCAAGCTGACCAAGGGAATGCAACCAAAGGCTCACCAGAAGTTGGACATCCAGCGCCAGCAGATGGGTATGAACCAACAAATCTTGAGGCGCAAGTCACAAAGCTAACCCTAGAACACCTGGGATGCTCTGTTGCAAAGAGTAATAAATACTACAAAAACCTGGCCACCATGACCAGGTCAGATAGATGGAGCAAGGACATAGCCCAAGTTCCCACTACTGTGGAACACCCCAACCAGCCCTGAGATCCAAGATTCCAAAACAACCAAAGACTGGGTCAGGAAAAAAGCCAAGCGAAGCCTCAGCAACCGGAAGTCTCATTAAGAAAAACAGGTCCGGGCACCTAATAGTTCCGGCAACCTTACCCTAGAACTAAACACCCCAACTGGCCAAAAATCCAGACACAAGGGATATGAATGCATATCCAGAGAATCCGGATAGCGAGAACTCGAAAATTCCAACCAAAGGAGGGAACTACCCCTAGCTTAAGTCCAACGCTCCAAGGAGCAAGGCTAGAAGTCTTATGAAGTGACATCTCAAGGCCATCGGACAACATAAGGGATACTTCGAGGTCAAAAAACCCTTCAAGTAGGGCTAGTCTCCCCATCACCTCCAGACTAGCAGAGGACACAGGGAAGAGAAAGGCACTAAGCCTTCCCAGCTTTGGGAAACCCCAAGCTAAGCAAAGTCCCCACAGGGATCAACCATCACCCGGAAATACAGATCCCTAAAAGGAGATCCAACTCAACCGGAAACAATGGAAGGAGACCCAAAGGTCTCATCACTCAGACAGACAGTACATGTCAAGAGTAAGAGCTGTATCTAGATACACTATAAATAGTGTATGCGCGCACCTGCAAGGTGCCAAGAGCTGAAACTGGTTTCAAACTGAAAACCCTCTGCATGCTAGACAGCCTATTCTGATACAAGCTGTTGGATCAAGCCCACAAGGTTGATCCAGAGCTCAAATTGCGGCAATGGGGCCCTCCAACCCTCCACCGCATGGGGGAGGAAAACACTAGGTTCTGATGATATCAGATGTCAGATAGAGTGACGCAGCGGAAAAACTCCCCTGACCCAGTCATCTATTACTGAAGGCTATAAGGACTGAAAGAATCCTTTCCGCCTTACGGACCCACAAATCCTCTTGAATGCTTAGTTGAACATGAAAACCAATGATAACCTGAGCAATCAGCGCTTCTACCATATCAGCCGAGCAGAACAGTGCCACGTGTCTGAATAGCCGCAACACCAAACGGACCCAACAGGACCAGCCTGCACTTTGGGTCCTGACCGGCAAGCTGCATAAATTCTCCCTCATAGGGGAAAAAAAGAAAATAGACATTTTAACATAGGACTAACATGTCCAAAACAACTTCTGAAGAAGAACAAAGAGTATCAATCCCAGAAGGTTCCAGAAGAAAACAAAACTAAATAAAAGACATCCCATCGGATACAAATAAAATATAAGGAAACCCGGAGGTTAGCGCCCAAAAAGACACAGGCCTACCCGCAGAACCAGCCAAACGGAGCCCTATCTTCCAAAAAACTGGGAAAGATCTTAATCAAATGCTAATCAGGAGATTACCTCATCCCCACATGTCTAATGCGGTGCACCATTCGAATTAGCAGACTGAAAATCCTGTACCTGGTAACGATAGGGTCATTCAATAACTGAAAAACATGCCTGAGCAATACTCGAAGGCATGCAATCCTGTAACGGAAGGCACAACACTCAGCCCACAATGGCTGCGGAACTCAACACCTCCTATGACCAGACCCCTGCAGACTAGAATATTTCCTTCGCCACACGGTCAGGAATGTGGAAATGGAAAACAGAACCACGCCCGATCACAAGGTGAACCGTACAGTCCAAAAAAGCACGCCTAACCAAAGGTCCGCGTCACTTCCAAAGGCCTCAATGTTCCAAACCACGAGCCCGTAAAAATCACACATAAGCAGGTTGAATCACTTAACAAGCATGATTATAAACCCTCCTGTTCAATAATCCCCCTCAAGAGATATTAACCCTCGATTCCAAGATACTAAAAGAGACTCACTGTGAACCTTATGTTAAGTTAGACCGGCAAGGTGGTAGCCTCTCAGGAAAACATTCACATTACAGTACATTCAGAAATAAAGTAACATGAAACGATCTTACCGAAATCTATGCCGTGGAACAGGAACACGGCCTTTCAAGTGTGACGGATAGTAGCATCGCCTCCGCCATGGATTTGAGAGAAGAAAGCAGGCAGCGGAGCGAAGTTCGACAACGCTGATTGCTTGACGAGCTAACATGAGTCGGGATGGTTTCGCAAAAAGACTCTCCCTGCATCTCTGGTCTCTAACTTTCATTCAAGCTCTCACTGAGAGACTAACAGGACAACTTAAAACTCCTGTCCCATGCCGAAGAGTACTACCCTCCATAAGAGACAAAAAACTAAAAACAGAATTTATGTTTACCTGATAAATTTCTTTCTCCAACGGTGTGTCCGGTCCACGGCGTCATCCTTACTTGTGGGATATTCTCTTCCCCAACAGGAAATGGCAAAGAGCCCAGCAAAGCTGGTCACATGATCCCTCCTAGGCTCCGCCTACCCCAGTCATTCGACCGACGTTAAGGAGGAATATTTGCATAGGAGAAACCATATGGTACCGTGGTGACTGTAGTTAAAGAAAATAAAATATCAGACCTGATTAAAAAAACCAGGGCGGGCCGTGGACCGGACACACCGTTGGAGAAAGAAATTTATCAGGTAAACATAAATTCTGTTTTCTCCAACATAGGTGTGTCCGGTCCACGGCGTCATCCTTACTTGTGGGAACCAATACCAAAGCTTTAGGACACGGATGAAGGGAGGGAGCAAATCAGGTCACCTAAATGGAAGGCACCACGGCTTGCAAAACCTTTCTCCCAAAAATAGCCTCAGAAGAAGCAAAAGTATCAAACTTGTAAAATTTGGTAAAAGTGTGCAGTGAAGACCAAGTCGCTGCCCTACATATCTGATCAACAGAAGCCTCGTTCTTGAAGGCCCATGTGGAAGCCACAGCCCTAGTGGAATGAGCTGTGATTCTTTCGGGAGGCTGCCGTCCGGCAGTCTCGTAAGCCAATCTGATGATGCTTTTAATCCAAAAAGAGAGAGAGGTAGAAGTTGCTTTTTGACCTCTCCTTTTACCTGAATAGACAACAAACAAGGAAGATGTTTGTCTAAAATCCTTTGTAGCATCTAAATAGAATTTTAGAGCGCGAACAACATCCAAATTGTGCAACAAACGTTCCTTCTTTGAAACTGGTTTTGGACACAGAGAAGGTACGATAATCTCCTGGTTAATGTTTTTGTTAGAAACAACTTTTGGAAGAAAACCAGGTTTAGTACGTAAAACCACCTTATCTGCATGGAACACCAGATAAGGAGGAGAACACTGCAGAGCAGATAATTCTGAGACTCTTCTAGCAGAAGAAATCGCAACTAAAAACAAAACTTTCCAAGATAATAACTTAATATCAACGGAATGTAAGGGTTCAAACGGAACCCCCTGAAGAACTGAAAGAACTAAATTGAGACTCCAAGGAGGCGTCAAAGGTTTGTAAACAGGCTTGATTCTAACCAGAGCCTGAACAAAGGCTTGAACATCTGGCACAGCTGCCAGCTTTTTGTGAAGTAATACCGACAAGGCAGAAATCTGTCCCTTCAGGGAACTTGCAGATAATCCTTTTTCCAATCCTTCTTGAAGGAAGGATAGAATCCTAGGAATCTTAACCTTGTCCCAAGGGAATCCTTTAGATTCACACCAACAGATATATTTTTTCCAAATTTTGTGGTAAATCTTTCTAGTCACAGGCTTTCTGGCCTGAACAAGAGTATCGATAACAGAATCTGAGAATCCTCGCTTCGATAAAATCAAGCGTTCAATCTCCAAGCAATCAGCTGGAGTGAAACCAGATTCGGATGTTCGAACGGACCCTGAACAAGAAGGTCTCGTCTCAAAGGTAGCTTCCAAGGTGGAGCCGATGACATATTCACCAGATCTGCATACCAAGTCCTGCGTGGCCACGCAGGAGCTATCAAGATCACCGACGCCCTCTCCTGCTTGATCCTGGCTATCAGCCTGGGGATGAGAGGAAATGGCGGGAACACATAAGCTAGTTTGAAGGTCCAAGGTGCTACTAGTGCATCCACTAGAGCCGCCTTGGGATCCCTGGATCTGGCCCCGTAGCAAGGAACTTTGAAGTTCTGACGAGAGGCCATCAGATCCATGTCTGGAATGCCCCACAGGTGAGTGACTTGGGCAAAGATTTCCGGATGGAGTTCCCACTCCCCCGGATGCAATGTCTGCCGACTCAGAAAATCCGCTTCCCAATTTTCCACTCCTGGGATGTGGATAGCAGACAGGTGGCAGGAGTGAGACTCCGCCCAAAGAATAATTTTGGTTACTTCTTCCATCGCTAGGGAACTCCTTGTTCCCCCCTGATGGTTGATGTACGCAACAGTCGTCATGTTGTCTGATTGAAACCGTATGAACCTGGTCCTCGCAAGCTGGGGCCAGGCCTGGAGAGCATTGAATATCGCTCTCAGTTCCAGAATATTTATCGGTAGAAGAGATTCTTCCCGAGACCAAAGACCCTGAGCTTTCAGGGATCCCCAGACCGCGCCCCAGCCTATCAGACTGGCGTCGGTCGTGACAATGACCCACTCTGGTCTGTGGAACATCATCCCTTGAGACAGATTGTCCAGGGACAGCCACCAACGGAGTGAGTCTCTGGTCTTCTGATTTACTTGTATCTTCGGAGACAAGTCTGTATAGTCCCCATTCCACTGACTGAGCATGCACAGTTGTAATGGTCTTAGATGAATGCGCGCAAAAGGAACTATGTCCATCGCCGCCACCATCAACCCGATCACTTCCATGCACTGAGCTATGGAAGGAAGAGGAACGGAATGAAGTATCCGACAAGAGTCCAGAAGCTTTGTTTTTCTGGCCTCTGTTAGAAAGATCCTCATTTCTAAGGAGTCTATAATTGTTCCCAAGAAGGGAACCCTTGTTGACGGGGATAGAGAACTCTTTTCCACGTTCACTTTCCAGCCGTGAGATCTGAGAAAGGCCAGGACAATGTCCGTGTGAGCCTTTGCTTGAGGAAGGGACGACGCTTGAATCAGAATGTCGTCCAGGTAAGGTACTACTGCAATGCCCCTTGGTCTTAGCACCGCTAGAAGGGACCCTAGTACCTTTGTGAAAATCCTTGGAGCAGTGGCTAATCCGAAAGGAAGCGCCACGAACTGGTAATGTTTGTCCAGGAATGCAAACCTTAGGAACCGATGATGTTCCTTGTGGATAGGAATATGTAGATACGCATCCTTTAAATCCACCGTGGTCATGAATTGACCTTCCTGGATGGAAGGGAGGATAGTTCGAATGGTTTCCATCTTGAACGATGGGACCTTGAGAAATTTGTTTAAGATCTTGAGATCTAGGATTGGTCTGAACGTTCCCTCTTTTTTGGGAACTATGAACAGATTGGAGTAGAACCCCATCCCTTGTTCTCTTAATGGAACAGGATGAATCACTCCCATTTTTAACAGGTCTTCTACACAATGTAAGAACGCCTGTCTTTTTATGTGGTCTGAAGACAACTGCGACCTGTGGAACCTCCCCCTTGGGGGAAGTCCCTTGAATTCCAGAAGATAACCCTGGGAGACTATTTCTAGCGCCCAAGGATCCAGAACATCTCTTGCCCAAGCCTGAGCGAAGAGAGAGAGTCTGCCCCCCACCAGATCCGGTCCCGGATCGGGGGCCAATATTTCATGCTGTCTTGGTAGCAGTGGCAGGTTTTTTGGCCTGCTTTCCCTTGTTCCAGCCTTGCATTGGTCTCCAAGCTGGCTTGGCCTGAGAAGTATTACCCTCTTGCTTAGAGGACGTAGCACCTTGGGCTGGTCCGTTTTTACGAAAGGGACGAAAATTAGGTCTATTTTTTGCCTTGAAAGGCCGATCCTGAGGAAGGGCGTGGCCCTTACCCCCAGTGATATCAGAGATAATCTCCTTCAAGTCAGGACCAAACAACGTTTTCCCCTTGAAAGGAATGTTTAGTAGCTTGTTCTTGGAAGACGCATCAGCCGACCAAGATTTCAACCAAAGCGCTCTGCGCGCCACAATAGCAAACCCAGAGTTCTTAGCCGCTAACTTAGCCAATTGCAAAGAGGCGTCTAGAGTGAAAGAATTAGCCAATTTGAGAGCATTGATTCTGTCCATAATCTCCTCATAAGGAGGAGAGTCACTATCGAGCACCTTAAGCAGTTCATCAAACCAGAAATATGCGGCAGTAGTGACAGGGACAATGCATGAAATGGGTTGTAGAAGGTAACCCTGCTGAACAAACATCTTTTTAAGCAAACCTTCTAATTTTTTATCCATAGGATCTTTGAAAGCACAACTATCCTCTATGGGAATAGTGGTGCGTTTGTTTAAAGTAGAAACCGCTCCCTCGACCTTGGGGACTGACTGCCATAAGTCCTTTCTGGGGTCGACCATAGGAAACAATTTTTTAAATATGGGGGGAGGGACGAAAGGAATACCGGGCCTTTCCCATTCTTTATTAACAATGTCCGCCACCCGCTTGGGTATAGGAAAAGCTTCTGGGAGCCCCGGCACCTCTAGGAACTTGTCCATTTTACATAGTTTCTCTGGGATGACTAAATTTTCACAATCATCCAGAGTGGATAATACCTCCTTAAGCAAAATGCGGAGATGTTCCAATTTAAATTTAAATGTAATCACATCAGATTCAGCCTGCTGAGAAATGTTCCCTAAATCAGTAATTTCTCCCTCAGACAAAACCTCCCTGGCCCCCTCAGATTGGGTTAGGGGTCCTTCAGAGATATTAATATCAGCGTCGTCATGCTCTTCAGTAACTAAAACAGAGCAGCCACGCTTACGCTGACAAGGGTTCATTTTGGCTAAAATGTTTTTGACAGAATTATCCATTACAGCCGTTAATTGTTGCATAGTAAGGAGTATTGGCGCGCTAGATGTACTAGGGGCCTCCTGAGTGGGCAAGACTCGTGTAGACGAAGGAGGGAATGATGCAGTACCATGCTTACTCCCCTCACTTGAGGAATCATCTTGGGCATCATTGTCATTATCACATAAATCACATTTATTTAAATGAATAGGAATTCTGGCTTCCCCACATTCAGAACACAGTCTATCTGGTAGTTCAGACATGTTAAACAGGCATAAACTTGATCAGAAAGTACAAAAAACGTTTTAAAATAAAACCGTTACTGTCACTTTAAATTTTAAACTGAACACACTTTATTACTGCAATTGCGAAAAAACATGAAGGAATTGTTCAAAATTCACCAAATTTTCACCACAGCGTCTTAAAGCCTTGAAAATATTGCACACCAATTTTGGAAGCTTTAACCCTTAAAATAACGGAACCGGAGCCGTTTTAAGTTTTAAACCCCTTTACAGTCCCTGGTATCTGCTTTGCTGAGACCCAACCAAACCCAAAGGGGAATACGATACCAAATGACGCCTTCAGAAGTCTTTTATAAGTATCAGAGCTCCTCTCACATGCGACTGCATGCCATGCCTCTCAAAAACAAGTGCGCAACACCGGCGCGAAAATGAGACTCTGCCTATGCTTTGGGAAAGCCCCTAAAGAATAAGGTGTCTAAAACAGTGCCTGCCGATATTATTATCAAAATACCCAGATAAAATGATTCCTCAAGGCTAAATATGTGTTAATAATCAATCGATTTAGCCCAGAAAAAGTCTACAGTTTAAATAAGCCCTTGTGAAGCCCTTATTTACAATCGTAATAAACATGGCTTACCGGATCCCATAGGGAAAATGACAGCTTCCAGCATTACATCGTCTTGTTAGAATGTGTCATACCTCAAGCAGCAAGGGACTGCAAACTGTTCCCCCAACTGAAGTTAATTGCTCTCAACAGTCCTGTGTGGAACAGCCATGGATTTTAGTTACGGTTGCTAAAATCATTTTCCTCATACAAACAGAATTCTTCATCTCTTTTCTGTTTCTGAGTAAATAGTACGTACCAGCACTATTTGAAAATAACAAACTCTTGATTGAATAATGAAAAACTACAGTTAAACACTAAAAAACTCTAAGCCATCTCCGTGGAGATGTTGCCTGTACAACGGCAAAGAGAATGACTGGGGTAGGCGGAGCCTAGGAGGGATCATGTGACCAGCTTTGCTGGGCTCTTTGCCATTTCCTGTTGGGGAAGAGAATATCCCACAAGTAAGGATGACGCCGTGGACCGGACACACCTATGTTGGAGAAATTAAAAATTCTGACACTTCTCTGCCAACCTCCTGGGACGAAAGGCAAAGAATGACTGGGGGATGAGGGGAGTGGGAGGAGTATTTAAGCCTTTGGCTGGGGTGTATTTACCTCCTTCTGGTGGCCAGGTTCTTAATTCCCAAAAGTAATTAATGCAGCTGTGGACTCTTTCCATTTAAGAAGAAAAAGTCTGTAGTATTTATTAATGGGGCAAAAAGTATAACAATAAAATACTCTAATATGTTAGTTGCAATGCACTTCTTATCCTGAGCTGAACATGGGTCAGGTAAGCAAATATGATGTGCTTAATAGTCTCACTGACAATCACTTATCGTGTTTAGCTATGCAGTAGAGGTGCAATGCTGTTCCAGAGCTGATAACCAAATCAATAGCACAATAATAAAATTACCCAATGCATTACAGCATTTTCTAATTGCATTTTTATATTCCTTAAAGGGCCTTTATATTCCTTAAAGGGCCAGTAAACCCACCAAATATTGTTATATAATTCTGCACATAATGCAGAATTATATAACATTAGGTTAGCGCCAGCTTTCTAAATCAACGTATGTCACAGATATTTTCCTACAAAAATGTATTTTACAGACCACTGCACCTGGCTCTTCTGAGCGGGTCTGTTTTTTTCTAAGTGCATCGGGCACGTTGTCAAGTCACAGCCGACCCGATCGCGCCATTAAAATGAATGTAGCTCGCTCCCGCTACCAAACCAGAGCGGGAACGAGCTACATTCATTTTAAATGGTGCGATCGAGTCGGCTGTGACTAGACAATGTGCCCGATGCGCTTAGAAAAAAAAACAGACCCGCTCAGTAGAGCCAGGTGCGGCGGTCTGTAAAATACATTTGTAGGAAAATATCTGTGACATAATTTGATTTAGAAAGCTGGCGCTAACCTAATGTTATATAATTCTGCACTATGAGCAGAATTATATAACATTATTTGGTGGGTTTACTGGCCCTTTAAGGTAATTTTCTCTTTTTTAATGGTAGCATTTTTCAAAGCTCTCTCTGTTCATCCTGGTACATATTTAGTTTCCATAGCAATGTGCTGCTAAAACAAACAATTAGGCAGATTAGCCTTATTCAGAGTGGATGTGCACATTTTCCTTTGCATCAATCTGACACGCTCTCATTTGATTTATACTTCTATAGATACAAACAAAGAAAACAAATTTACTTAAAAGGGACAGTCTACACTAAAATTGTTATTGTTTAAAAAGTTAGATAATGCCTTTACTACCCATTTGCACAACCAACATTGATATATTAATATACTTTATAACATTTAAACTTCTTACTTTATGCCTTTTTCAAAGGCTCTATAGACAGCCTCTTAATCGCATGCTTTTGCATTTGCTTTCCACATCAGGAGACTGCTAGTTCATGTGGACCATATCGATAACATTGTGTTCACGCTCAAGGAGTTATTTAAGAGTCAGCACAACACAGTACTAAATGCAAGTCTACAGATAATAAATTAAAATTCATGTGAGCAGGGGAGTGCTTAGATACAAGGTAATCACAGAGGTAAAAAGTATACTAATATAACTGTTCGTTATGCACAACTGGGGGATGGATAATAAAGGGATTATCTATCTTTTAAAACAATAAAAAACAAATTATGCTTGCCTTCAGATGGAAAGAGTCCACAGCTGCATTCATTACTTTTGGGAATTAAGAACCTGGCCACCAGGAGGAGGCAAAGACACCCCAGCCAAAGGCTTAAGTACTCCTCCCACACCCCTCATCCCCCAGTCATTCTGCAGAGGAACAAGGAAAAGTAGAAGAAATATCAGGGTGAGTTTGCCAGAAGAACAAAAATTACAGCCGCCCCACATAGAAACACGGGCGGGGAGCTGTGGACGCTTTCCATCTGAAGAAAAAATGTATCAGTTAAGCATAATTTATGTTTTTCTTCATAAATGGAGAGAGAGTCCACAGCTGCATTCATTACTTTTGGGAAGACAATACCCAAGCTATAGAGGACACTGAATGCTAAAAACGGGAGGGTACAAAAGGCAGCCCATTCTGAGGGCACGAGGCTTGAAACCACAACCCAGCAAAAATCCCACTTCGTCCGAAGCCAGGAAAACATATGAAAAGGAAAAAAGGCCCTAAGGACACTGACCCCCAGAGAGTCCACAAGCCTTGCTAGAGACCGCAGAAACAAACTCAAATGAGCCAACCCCCCTCCAGGACGGACCTCACCACACACCCTTACAGAGAAAGGGGAAAAACAACCGAAAACTCCCAAAGGGGAGAGGACATGGAGAAACAAACATGAATTCCCAGAAGACCTTAAACAGGGTGTAATAAGATCCAAATAAAAATGGAAAACCCCAAAAAGCCAGCCAAGCTCACAAGGACCCTAAGGGTTCCTGGACCAAGGGGAGGCAATGCCCAGACCCCAAACTGTACAGGACCACAAGGTTGAGACCGGGAATCAGAACAGAGAAGAAAACCTCTCCGAAAAAACAGAGAAACCACCCCAAAAATATGACAAACCGGAGTCCCAAGTCGCCAGTATTGAAATATGAAATATTCCCAACACATGCATCAAACCTAGAGAAGCAATCTCTGAACACCACACACTGCAGTCATACCAGGATGACTTGGAAAACAAAAATACTTGCAGACAAGTAAAAAAGCAGCCGAAGATAGATAGCCAACACCACCGACAGACTGCTAACTTCCACTAATTAGCTAATTTTATGGACAAATGATAGTCCATAAAAACAAAATCCAAAAAAAATAAAAATAAATGGTCAGCTCTCTGTCATAGGAGGGTCAGGGTCCTGATGATTCAAATGGTCTAGGAGAGAAGAAAACAGAGGCGCCAAATGGCCTAATACCATATACAGAGAGTGAATAAAGGTAAGCAAAATGGATACTCACAAACGGACAGCACCTGAGGGTGAAAATAAAGCAGACTGGAACCTCACAGTTGCACAGCTAACTGGATATGAGCAGCTGGAAATTCAAAGGTGAATCCCCACTTGTAGATTCCAAAGTTATTCCTATATAAACGTTGACAGAGCCAATATAGCCCAGTACAGTTTGGTACAAAAAAAGTGTGTATTGTGGAAATAAACAAACTTACATATTCCAAAGCACCTCCAGGTGCAGTATAAGCAGGCTGGGACTTCTCAGCCACCCAGCTGACTGATTCCAAGGGTTGAACCGGTGCAATAAAAAACTCCCAAAGAGTTCAGAGATGATAGATAAAAAATATACTTTATTAAAAGTAAATTTGAAATCTACAAGTGGGGATTCACCTTTGACTATCCGGCTGCTGATATCCAGTTAGCCGGGCAACTGTGAAGTTCCAATCTGCTTTATTTGCACCCTCAGGTGCTGTCCGTTTGAGAGTATCCATTTTGCTTACCTTTATTCACTCTGTGTATATGGTATTAGACCATTGGGCGCCTCTGTTTTCTTCTCTCATATCTCAGATCCTAATCCAACACCGGACCCAAGTAACCTACAGGTCTGAGAGACAAGGGAACAGAAAGGACCCTAACCACCAGCCTCCAGATAAAAGGGCGGAATAAGATGGCCTCAGGCACTCCAACAGAGCTCGGGAACATTCCAGAAGCACCTACAAACAGGTACTCCCAATGAGGACCCCATAGAGATAGGCTGAAAGAGACACAAGCCCTATGATAAATAGCCTGACACTCTATGGCAGTCTTCACACAGCACATCCCCAGGTACTCCCAAGGAAAACCCCATAGAAGACAAGCGTAACTATGAGATCTAACTTGGAGAGTGCAAAACCCCAGACGGAACAGAACAATCCCAGAAAGTGGACCACTCTCTGTACAAGATAAACCACATGTTTCAACCCCCTGCACGCAGGGCAGGACAACCCTCCTCCAGAGAGAGGAAAACCTCACCTCCTTAAGAAAGGCAAACAAACCCCCCTAAGGGAAGGGCAAAGCTAAAGAACAGTGCACACACTCACAAGGCCAAAGCCATAGTCTGAGTTGAATGAAAAACATCCAGACGCCACTGAGGAATATGAAAAGGGAACTTCCCAAGATGGATGCACACAGCGTTCAAGAACAAGGCAGGCCCTGAGGAGCCTGAGCACACACAACTCCTGGCCAAGCTGTTAGTAGCTCAACTAGCAAGACCATAAGATATAGTCTATGTTTCCTGGAAAACTAGAGCTCCCAAACCAACTATAGGATCATAACATTTTGGAAAAGGATTGCCAGATAAGGTCATGAAGAAAGAGTGCCCTCCCCCACAGCGGGATCCAGGTAGTGAAACCATGGAGCTAACCCCTAATCTGACCAGCTGGCTTAGGCCCAGAAGATCCAGACAAACGTATGGCCCGAGCCCCAGAATTGTTTAAACCAACAATATTCCAGGAAACACAATACCCCGTCTGAATAAAACAGACTACACAGAGGATAAGACTAACCCGGCGAACGGGTCTAGTACTCACTCATAAATCCCAACCCAAGGGGAAGGGAACACCCCTTACAGAAGTCCAACTCTGAAAGAGCTAGGGCACGACAGAACCACAAAGATTCTAAGCCCAATAGGCGTACAACACCCAACTTCCAGAGCGAAGGAGAAATATCGGGGACAAAGTCACCCCGAAGAGCGAGTTAACAAAGGCTAGTCTCCATAATCTCCTCAGAGTACAGACCAGAGGACTATATCCAAGGAAAAAGAATGCATAGCATCCCAAACCCCCGGAAAACAACCCCTAGTCGGAGCCAGAATAAGGAGACCATATAGCCTATAATTCCCAATAAGCAACGACTAACTCCCAGAGTAGGAAGACCGCAAGGCCCTCCCAAAAGACGGCCTCAACCGCTAAGGAGAAAATGGAAAAAGTCCAGAGAACTCAACCCGAAAGAAGAGTTCCAAAAGGAACAAGCCCAGAAGGACAATTCCAATTGCCCTTGAAGGGCAAGACCACCATAACGGCAGCAAGGAGGCACTAAATTATCCAAATCCTCAACCCACGCAGGGAAGGAAACACTCAAATCCCAACATATCGGACCCAACAGAATGTGACGCACTTGAACTCTGATTCCCAAACGACAAGCTCAAAGTGCTGATGAGGACTGAGTCAGTGCCCCATGCCCTACGGACCCTCAGAATGCTTAGCTGACACTTTTAAAAACAAGATAAGAAAAACACAAATAATAATGCAATCACACAACGCCCAAACCAAACCAATCCAGCCAGGCAGAACAAGCACCACATGTTTGAAATAGGCATCAAGACAGAAAGAGCTGAACCTTAGCCATTAATGTCAAGGCCGTAATATTCACCCCCAGGGAGGGAGAAATAAACGACAGTCAAACATAGGACTAAACGTGTCCCCAAAACAACTTCCGTAGAAGTAACAGTGCAATCAAGAAATCGCGAGTATCAATTCCAGAAGGAAAATTCCTGAAGGAATATAAAACAAAACATGAGCTCTTTAAATCAGATAAAAGTCATCCTCCCCGGATTAAAAAAAGAAAAAAGGCAACCCGTAGGTTTTCGCCCAAGGAGGACACACCCGCAGGACCAGCCCAACGGAACCCTGCTCGTCCAAGCTCAGACTGGAAAGGATACTCAATGATCAGACTATAAGAAGATTACTTTATCCCCTTATATTTAATTCTGTGTGCTATTCAAAGTAGAAGACTGAGAACTCCTATATCCATTAAGGATGGGATCCTCCAAAAACGTCAAAACATGTCATAGCAGAACACAAAAGCGTGCCAGTCTATATAAAAAAAAACACAGCACACCTCTGCTGGAGCCTCAGGACCAGTCGCTCCCCCGGAGAGCTGAACACCCCCCTCCCCATGCTTTGGGGACAGGACACAAACATAATCTTAAGCAGACATCTGGAAGCTGCAGATGTGCTAACACTATAAGTATTTGCATACGGAAACGTGCCGCAACCTCCGAAGGGAACAAACCACTATCCAGGGAGGGATAAGCATAATCTGGGTCACCTGCACGTGTAGCAACTGTAAGTTGTAGGGAACTCGCCTCTCGAGGGACAAAACCCCCAGAGGCAGATGGCTCAGCAGCCCCCTGATTCCTCGATCGTGAGGAATCGAGCCCTCTAAAACAGCCTACGGAACATAACGGACTGTCATGTGTGATCTGGGCTGATTCGTATTCTTCACAATAAATAGAATCTGAATCAGAGACTAATTCAATCTCAACATCAGAGTCCTCCATAACTAAGATATGAATACAAAACAATGGACCAAATTTGAAAAAAAAATCTAAACGGCACTTTATACCCACAATGGCTGGGGCACTCACCCCCTCCTATGCACCAGCGGACCAGAATTTTCCGGTCACCACACAGTCAGGAATGTGGACCCGGAAAGTCAAAAACGTGACCACGCACGGTCACAAGGTAAGCTGTACAGTCCAAAAAGAGCGTGCCCGACCGCAAAGGCAGCGTCACTTTCAAGGCCATTATGTTTTACAAGCTATGAGCCCAAGTAACCCTACACATAAGCAGGTCAAATCACATAACAAATGTGATTAAAGACCCCCCTGTTCAATAACCCCCCTCAGGAGATATTAACCTTTGATTCCAAGATACAAAAGGAGCCTCACTGAGACCATAATTATAGTTAGTCCTGCAAGATGGTAGCCTCTCGGGAAAACACTTGTAGTACAAAATCATGAAGAAAGTAAAATAAAATGATCTTACCGGAATCTACACTGTGGAACAGGAACACGGCCCTTCAAGTGTGACAGATAGAAGCATCACCTCTGCCATGGACTTGAGAGAAGAAAGCAGGCAGCGAAACTCGCCAACGCCGATTGCTTGTGGAGCTATTAATATGATTCGGAAAGGTTTCGCAGTAAGACTCTCCCTGCACCTCCGGACTCTAACTTTCATCCAAGCGCTCACTGAGAGGCTGACAGGACTACTTAAAACTCCAGTCCCATGCCAAAGAGTACTACCCTTCATAAAAGACTTAATCGTAAAACTTCTGACACTTCTCTGCCAACCTCCGGGGACGAAAGGCAAAGAATGACTGGGGGATGAGGGAGGCGTATTTAAGCCTTTGGCTGGGGTGTCTTTGCCTCCTGGTGGCCAGGGTCTGAATTCCCAAAAGTAATGAATGCAGCTCTTTCCATTTATGAAGAAAATTATATTATAGACTGTCCCATTAATTTACGTTCAATACATTTTATTCACTTTGTCCAAAAATGCATTTGTATTTCACGACACAATTTTACTACAATAGGGAAACCTTTATTTTGATCACATCTCAATGTGAAACAAAAATAATTTATGCTTACCTGATAAATTTGTTTTATGGTGGCGAGAGTCCATGATCCATTACTCCTGGGCACAAGTAGGAGGTAAAGATTCCCAAACACCAAGAGCTCTATAAAACCCCTGCCACCTTATTAGAAACTAGTCTGACTTATAGCCTAAGCAAGAAAGGTAGGAAAAGGAATAAGAAAAGAAATAGGAGCAGTAAAAACTAAAACCATCATAAAAAAACAAGGATGAGTTTAGTGGACTCTCACCACGGTGAAAGAAATTAATTGATTAGGTAAGCATAAAACATAATTTATGTAAGAACTTACCTGATAAATTCATTTCTTTCATATTAGCAAGAGTCCATGAGCTAGTGACGTATGGGATATACATTCCTACCAGGAGGGGCAAAGTTTCCCAAACCTCAAAATGCCTATAAATACACCCCTCACCACACCCACAAATCAGTTTAACGCATAGCCAAGAAGTGGGGTGATAAGAAAAAAGTGCGAAAGCATAAAAAATAAGTTATTGGAATAATTGTGCTTTATACAAAAAAAAAAAATCAAAAAAAAAAATCATAACCACCACAAAAAAGGGTGGGCCTCATGGACTCTTGCTAATATGAAAGAAATGAATTTATCAGGTAAGTTCTTACATAAATTATGTTTTCTTTCATGTAATTAGCAAGAGTCCATGAGCTAGTGACGTATGGGATAATGACTACCCAAGATCTGGATCTTTCCACGCAAGAGTCACTAGAGAGGGAGGGATAAAATAAAGACAGCCAATTCCGCTGAAAAAATAATCCACACCCAAAATAAAGTTTAAATTTTATAATGAAAAAAACTGAAAACATAAGCAGAAGAATCAAACTGAAACAGCTGCCTGAAGTACTTTTCTACCAAAAACTGCTTCAGAAGAAGAAAACACATCAAAATGGTAGAATTTAGTAAAAGTATGCAAAGACCACCAAGTTGCTGCTTTGCAAATCTGATCAACCGAAGCTTCATTCCTAAACGCCCAGGAAGTAGAAACTGACCTAGTAGAATGAGCTGTAATCCTTTGAGGCGGAGTTTTACCCGACTCGACATAAGCATGATGAATTAAAGATTTCAACCAAGATGCCAAAGAAATGGCAGAGGCCTTCTGACCTTTCCTAGAACCGGAAAAGATAACAAATAGACTAGAAGTCTTTCGGAAATTATTAGTAGCTTCAACATAATATTTCAAAGCTCTAACTACATCCAAAGAATGCAATGATCTCTCCTTAGAATTCTTAGGATTAGGACACAAAGAAGGAACCACAATTTCTCTACTAATGTTGTTAGAATTTACAACCTTAGGTAAAAATTTAAAAGAAGTTCGCAACACTGCCTTATCCTGATGAAAAATCAGAAAAGGAGACTCACAAGAAAGAGCAGATAATTCAGAAACTCTTCTAGCAGAAGAGATGGCCAAAAGAAAAAACTTTCCAAGAAAGTAATTTAATGTCCAATGAATGCATAGGTTCAAACGGAGGAGCTTGAAGAGCCCCCAGAACCAAATTCAAACTCCAAGGAGGAGAAATTGACTTAATGACAGGTTTTATACGAACCAAAGCTTGTACAAAAACATAATTTATGCTTACCTGATAAATTTATTTCTCTTGTAGTGTGTTCAGTCCACGGGTAATCCATTACTTATGGGATACATTCTCCCTCCCAACAGGAAGTTGCAAGAGGATCACCCAAGCAGAGCTGCTACATAGCTCCTCCCCTCACATGTCATATCCAGTCATTCGACCGAAACAAGACGAGAAAGGAGAAACTATAGGGTGCAGTGGTGACTGGAGTTATAATTTAAAATTTAGAACCTGCCTCAAAAAGACAGGGCGGGCCGTGGACTGAACACACTACAAGAGAAATAAATTTATCAGGTAAGCATAAATTATGTTTTCTCTTGTTAAGTGTGTTCAGTCCACGGGTCATCCATTACTTATGGGATACCAATACCAAAGCTTAAGTACACGGATGATGGGAGGGACAAGGCAGGAACATTAAACAGAAGGAACCACTGCCTGTAGAACCTTTCTCCCAAAAACAGCCTCCGAAGAAGCAAAAGTGTCAAATTTGGAAAATTTGGAAAAAGTATGAAGTGAAGACCAAGTTGCAGCCTTGCAAATCTGTTCAACAGAGGCCTCATTCTTAAAGGCCCAAGTGGAAGCCACAGCTCTAGTGGAATGAGCTGTAATTCTTTCAGGAGGCTGCTGTCCAGCAGTCTCATAGGCTAAACATATTATGCTACGAAGCCAAAAAGAGAGAGAGGTAGCCGAAGCCTTTTGACCTCTCCTCTGTCCAGAGTAAACGACAAACAGAGAAGAAGTTTGCCGAAAATCTTTAGTTGCCTGTAAGTAGAACTTCAGGGCATGGACCACGTCTAGATTATGCAAAAGACGTTCCTTCTTTGAAGGATTAGGACATAATGATGGAACAACAATCTCTTGATTGATATTCCTGTTAGAAACAACCTTAGGTAAAAACCCAGGTTTAGTCCGCAGGACTACCTTGTCTGAATGAAAGATCAGATAAGGAGAATCACAATGTAAGGCAGATAACTCAGAGACTCTTCGAGCCGAGGCAATAGCCATCAAAAACAGAACTTTCCAAGATAAAAGCTTAATATCAATGGAATGAAGGGGTTCAAACGGAACACCCTGAAGAACTTTAAGAACCAAGTTTAAGCTCCACGGAGGAGCAACAGCTTTAAACACAGGCTTAATCCTAGCCAAAGCCTGACAAAAAGCCTGGACGTCTGGGTTCTCTGCCAGACGTTTGTGTAAAAGAATAGACAGAGCAGAAATCTGTCCCTTTAGCGAACTAGCGGATAAACCCTTTTCTAAACCCTCTTGTAGAAAAGCCAATATCCTAGGAATCCTAACCTTACTCCATGAGTAACTCTTGGATTCACACCAATATAAATATTTACGCCATATCTTATGGTAAATTTTTCTGGTCACAGGTTTCCGAGCCTGTATCAATGTATCAATAACCGATTCCGAGAAACCACGCTTCGATAGAATCAAGCGTTCAATCTCCATGCAGTCAGCCTCAGAGAAATTAGGTTTGGATGGATGAAAGGACCCTGAATTAGAAGGTCCTGCCTCAGGAGGTAGAGACCATGGTGGACAAGACGACATGTCCACTAGGTCTGCATACCAGGTCCTGCGTGGCCACGCAGGCGCTATCAGAATCACTGATGCTCTCTCCTGTTTGATCCTGGCAATCAGTCGAGGTAGCAACGGAAAAGGTGGAAATACATAAGCTATGTTGAAAACCCAAGGGGCTGCTAGTGCATCTACCAGCACCGCTCCCGGGTCCCTGGACCTGGATCCGTAACAAGGAAGCTTGGCGTTCTGGCGAGATGCCATGAGATCCAGATCCGGTTTGCCCCAACGACGAATCAGTTGAGCAAATACCTCCGGGTGAAGTTCCCACTCCCCCGGATGAAAAGTCTGTCGACTTAGAAAATCCGCCTCTCAGTTCTCCACGCCTGGGATGTAGATCACTGACAGGTGGCAGGAGTGAGACTCTGCCCAGCGAATTATCTTTGAGACTTCCACCATCGCTAGGGAACTCCTGGTTCCCCCTTGATGATTGATGTAAGCCACAGTCGTGATGTTGTCCGACTGAAATCTGATGAACCTCAGTGTTGCCAACTGAGGCCAAGCTAGAAGAGCATTGAATATTGCTCTCAATTCTAGAATGTTTATTGGGAGGAGTTTCTCCTCCTGAGTCCACGATCCCTGAGCCTTCAGGGAGTTCCAGACTGCTCCCCAGCCTAGTAGGCTGGCATCTGTTGTTACAATCGTCCAATCTGATCTGCGAAAGGTCATTCCTTCGGACAGATGAACCCGAGACAACCACCAGAGAAGAGAATCTCTGGTCTCCTGGTCCAGACTTAGCAAAGGGGACAGATCTGAGTAATCCCCGTTCCACTGACTTAGCATGCATAGTTGCAGCGGTCTGAGATGCAGGCGCGCAAATGGCACTATGTCCATTGCCGCGACCATTAAGCCGATTAATTCCATGCACTGAGCTACTGATGGGCTTGGAATGCTACTGATGGGCTTGGAATGGAGTGAAGGACACGGCAAGCATTTAGAATCTTTGATAACCTGGACTCTGTCAGGTAAATCTTCATCTCTACAGAATCTATAAGAGTCCCTAGAAAAGGAACCCTTGTGAGTGGTAACAGAGAACTCTTTTCCACGTTCACTTTCCACCCATGCGACCTCAGAAATGCTAGAACTATCTCTGTATGAGACTTTGCATTTTGAAAACTTGAAGCTTGTATCAGAATGTCGTCTAGGTACGGAGCCACCGCTATGCCTTGTGGTCTTAGTACCGCCAGAAGTGAGCCCAGAACCTTTGTAAAAATTCTCGGGGCCGTAGCTAACCCGAAGTGAAGAGCTACAAACTGATAATGCCTGTCAAGAAAGGCAAACCTTAGGTACCGATAATGATGCTTGTGAATCGGTATGTGAAGGTAGGCATCCTTTAAGTCCACTGTGGTCATATATTGACCCTCTTGGATCATGGGTAGGATGGTCCGAATGGTTTCCATTTTGAACGATGGAACCCTTAGGAATTTGTTTAAGATTTTTAAGTCTAAGATTGGTCTGAAGGTTCCCTCTTTTTTGGGAACCACAAACGGATTTGAGTAAAACCCTTGCCCTTGTTCCGCTCGCGGAACTGGGTGGATCACTCCCATCACTAAGAGGTCTTGTACACATTGTAGAAATGCCTCTTTCTTTACTAGGTTTGTTGATAACCTTGACAGATGAAACCTCCCTTGTGGAGGAGAAGTTTTGAAGTCAAGAAGGTATCCCTGAGATATAATCTCCAACGTCCAGGGATCCTGTACATCTCTTGCCCAAGCCTGGGCGAAGAGAGAAAGTCTGCCCCCCACTAGATCCGTCTCCGGAAAGGGGGCCCTGTCTTCATGCTGTCTTAGGGGCGGAAGTAGGCTTTCTGGCCTGCTTGCCCTTGTTCCACGACTGGTTGCCTTTCCAACCCTGTCTGTAACGAGCAATAGTTCCTTCCTGTTTTGGAGCGGAGGAAGTTGATGCTGCTCCTGCCTTGAAATTACGAAAGGTACGAAAATTAGACTGTTTGGCTTTTGATTTGGCCCTGTCCTGAGGAAGGGTGTGGCCCTTACCTCCAGTAATGTCAGCAATAATTTCCTTCAAGCCGGGCCCGAATAAGGTCTGCCCTTTGAAAGGAATGTTCAGTAGTTTAGACTTAGAAGTTACATCTGCTGACCAGGATTTAAGCCATAGCGCTCTGCGCGCCTGTATGGCGAATCCGGAATTCTTAGCCGTAAGTATGGTTAAATGCACTACGGCATCCGAAACAAACGCATTAGCCAGCTTAAGGGTTCTAAGCTTGCTCAAAGTCTCATCCAATGGTGCTGTGCGAATCGCCTCTTCCAGAGACTCAAACCAGAATGCCGCTGCAGCAGTGACAGGCGCAATGCATGCAAGAGGCTGTAATATAAAACCCTGTTGAACAAACATTTTCTTAAGGTAACCCTCTAATTTTTTATCCATTGGATCTGAGAAAGCACAGCTATCCTCCACCGGGATAGTGGTACGCTTGGCTAAAGTAGAAACTGCTCCCTCCACCTTAGGGACCGTCTGCCATAAGTCTCGTGTGGTGGCGTCTATAGGGAACATTTTTCTAAATATCGGAGGAGGGGGAAAAGGCACACCGGGTCTATCCCACTCCTTGCTAATAATCTCTGTAAGCCTTTTTGGTATAGGAAAAACGTCAGTACACACCGGTACCGCATAGTATTTATCCAGCCTACATAATTTCTCTGTGATTGCCACCGTGTCACAATCATTCAGAGCCGCTAACACCTCCCCTAGCAACACGCGGAGGTTCTCAAGCTTAAATTTAAAATTTTAAATTTCTGAATCCGGTCTCCCCGAATCAGAACCGTCACCCACAGAATGAAGCTCTCCGTCCTCATGTTCTGCAAATTGTGACGCAATATCAGACATGGCTCTGGTGTCATCGGCGCGCTCTGTCCTTAACCCAGAGCTGTCGCGCTTGCCTCTTAACTCGGGCATATTGTATAATACTTCATTCATAACATTAGCCATATCATGTAAAGTGATTTGTAAGGGCCTTGATGTACTTGGCGCCTCAATCTCACGCACCTCCCGAGCGGGAGACGAAGGTACTGACACGTGAGGAGAGTTAGACGGCATAACTTCCCCCTCGTTGTCTGGTGATAATTTTTTTATCGGTACAGATTGACTTTTATTCAAAGTGATATCAATACAATTGGTACACATATTTCTATTGGGCTCCACATCGGCTTTTGAACATAATGAACAAGCAGATTCCTCTGTATCAGACATGTTTAAACAGACTAGCAACGAAGCTAGCAAGCTTGGAAATTACTTTCAATAAGTTTACAAGCAATATAAAAAACGCTGCAGCGCTTTTAAAAACACAGTTGAATAACAAAGAACTAATCCAGTTATAGTCAACAATTCTTTAAATGTACTAATTAGCAGAGGATTGCACCCATTAGCAAAAGGATGATTAACCCCTCAATACCCAAAAACGGATATCAAATTCAGATTTAACGCTTTTATCACAGTCAAACACACTGTCACAGGTCTGCTGTGACTGATTACCTCCCTCAAAAACGAATTTTGAAGAACCCTGAGCTCTCTAGAGACGTCCTGGATCAAGGAGGAAGAAGCAAGAAGACTGTGCTAGAATTTTAACTGCGCAACAAGTGGGCCCCTCCCACTCATATTACAACAGTGGAAGACCTGATATAACGGTTTCTATGCAGAAAAAATACGTTAGCCACGTGGAAAAAAATCATGCCCAAAAGGATTTATCACCAAAGTACCTCACAAAACGAATAACATGCCAGTAAACGTTTTAAAAACAAACTTTTTTAATGTCATGCAAAGTTATCACTAAGCCTGCTACCAGTCGCTTCCACTGCAGGTAAGGCTTAAGCATTATTTCAGTATTAACAGTATTTTCTCAGTCAAATTCTAGTCCCTAGAAAATAACTCGACTGCGCATACATTTATCAGCCTGATACCAGTCGCTACTACTGCATTTAAGGCTGTACTTACATCATACGGGTAACAGCAGTGTTTTCTTAGTCAATTCCATTCCCAGAAAATATTGTACTGCACATACCTCATTTGCGGGGGACCCCGCATGCTATTCCCATTTTCTGAAGTTACCCCACTCCTCAGAATGTCGAGAACAGCCAGTGGATCTTAGTTACGCCTGCTAAGATCATAGAAAGCGCAGGCAGATTCTTCTTCCAAATACTGCCTGAGATAGAAAAACAGCACACTCCGGTGCCATTTAAAATAACAAACTTTTGATTGAAGAATAATTAAGTAAAAACTCCAACTCCTCTCGCGACCTCCTTCTTTGTTGAGGGTTGCAAGAGAATGACTGGGTATGACATGTGAGGGGAGGAGCTATGTAGCAGCTCTGCTTGGGTGATCCTCTTGCAACTTCCTGTTGGGAGGGAGAATGTATCCCATAAGTAATGGATGACCCGTGGACTGAACACACTTAACAAGAGAAACAATGAATATCAGGAAGATTAGCAATCTTTCTGTGAAAAAGAACAGAAAGAGCAGAGATTTGTCCTTTCAAGGAACTTGCAGACAAACCTTTATCCAAACCATCCTGAAGAAACTGTAAAATTCTCGGAATTCTAAAAGAATGCCAGGAAAAATGATGAGAAAGACACCAAGAAATGTAAGTCTTCCAAACTCGATAATATATCTTCCTAGATACAGATTTACGAGCCTGTAACATAGTATTAATCACAGAGTCAGAGAAACCTCTTTGACTAAGAATCAAGCGTTCAATCTCCATACCTTTAAATTTAAGGATTTGAGATCCTGATGGAAAAAAGGACCTTGTGACAGAAGGTCTGGTCTTAACGGAAGAGTCCACGGTTGGCAAGAGGCCATCCGGACAAGATCCGCATACCAAAACCTGTGAGGCCATGCTGGAGCCACCAGCAGAAAAAACGAGCATTCCTTCAGAATCTTGGAGATTACTCTTGGAAGAAGAACTAGAGGCGGAAAGATATAGGCAGGATGATATTTCCAAGGAAGTGACAATGCATCTACTGCTTCCGCCTGAGGATCCCTGGATCTGGACAGATACCTGGGAAGTTTCTTGTTTAGATGAGAAGCCATCAGATCTATTTCTGGAAGTCCCCACATTTGAACAATCTGAAGAAATACCTCTGGGTGAAGAGACCATTCGCCCGGATGTAACGTTTGGCGACTGAGATAATCCGCTTCCCAATTGTCTATACCTGGGATATGAACCGCAGAAACTAGACAGGAGCTGGATTCCGCCCATACCAGTATTCGAGATACTTCTTTCATAGCCAGAGGACTGTGAGTCCCTCCTTGATGATTGATGTATGCCACAGTTGTGACATTGTCTGTCTGAAAACAAATGAACGATTCTCTCTTTAGAAGAGGCCATGACAGAAGAGCTCTGAAAATTGCACGGAGTTCCAAAATATTGATTGGTAATCTCACCTCCTGAGATTCCCAAACCCCTTGTGCTGTCAGAGACCCCCAAACAGCTCCCCAACCTGTCAGACTTGCATCTGTTGAAATTACAGTCCAGGTCGGAAGAACAAAAGAAGCCCCCTGAACTAAACAATGGTGATCTGTCCACCACGTCAGAGAGTGTCGTACAATCGGTTTTAAAGATATTAATTGAGATATCTTTGTGTAATCCCTGCACCACTGGTTCAGCATACAGAGCTGAAGAGGTCGCATGTGAAAACGAGCAAAGGGGATCGCGTCCGATGCAGCAGTCATAAGACCTAGAATTTCCATGCATAAGGCTACCGAAGGGAATGATTGTGACTAAAATTGATCTCAGCTTGTGGAAACCTTCAGACGTCTCTTGTCTGTCAGAGACAGAGTCATGGACACTGAATCTATCTGGAAACCTAAAAAGGTTACCCTTGTCTGAGGAATCAATGAGCTTTTCGGTAAATTGATCCTCCAACCATGATCTTGAAGAAACAACACAAGTCGATTCGTATGAGATTCTGCTAAATGTGAAGACTGAGCAAGTACCAAGATATCGTCCAAATAAGGAAATACCACAATACCCTGTTCTCTGATTACAGATAGAAGGGCACCGAGAACCTTTGTAAAAATTCTTGGAGCTGTTGCTAGGCCAAACGGCAGAGCCACAAACTGGTAATGCTTGTCTAGGAAAGAGAATCTCAGAAACTGATAGTGATCTGGATGAATCTGAATATGCAGATATGCATCCTGCAAATCTATTGTGGACATATAATGCCCTTGCTGAACAAAAGGCAGGATAGTCCTTACAGTTACCATTTTGAATGTTGGTATCCTTACATAACGATTCAATATTTTTAGATCCAGAACTGGTCTGAAGGAATTCTCCTTCTTTGGTACAATGAAGAGATTTGAATAAAACCCCAGCCCCTGTTCCAGAACTGGAACTGGCATAATTACTCCAGCCAACTCTAGATCTGAAACACATTTCAGAAATGCTCGAGCCTTCGCTGGATTTACTGGGACACGGGAAAGAAAAAATCTCTTTGCAGGAGGCCTTATCTTGAAGCCAATTCTGTACCCTTCTGAAACTATGTTCTGAATCCAAAGATTGTGAATTGAATTGATCCAAATTTCTTTGAAAAAACGTAATCTGCCCCCTACCAGCTGGGCTGGATTGAGGGCCGCACCTTCATGTGGACTTGGGAGCTGGCTTTGGTTTTCTAAAAGACTTGGATTTATTCCAGACTGGAGATGGTTTCCAAACTGATACCGCTCCTGTGGATGAAGGATCAGGCTTTTGTTCCTTATTGTGACGAAAGGAACGAAAACGATTATTAGACCTAAATTTACCTTTAGATTTTTTATCCTGTGGTAAAAAAGTTCCTTTCCCTCCAGTAACAGTTGAGATAATAGAATCCAACTGAGAACCAAATAATTTATTACCCTGGAAAGAAAGGGAAAGCAAAGTTGAATTGGAAGACATATCAGCATTCCAAGTTTAAAGCCATAAAGCTCTTCTAGCTAAAATAGCTAGAGACATATACCTGACATCAACTCTAATGATATCAAAGATGGCATCACAAATATAATTATTAGCATGTTGAAGATTAACAATGCTATGAGTATTATGATCTGTTACTTGTTGCGCTAAAACTTCTAACCAAAAGGTTGAAGCTGCAGCAACATCCGCTAAAGATATAGCAGGTCTAAGAAGATTACCTGAACATAAGTAAGCTTTTCTTAGAAAGGATTCAATTTTCCTATCTAAAGGATCCTTAAAGGAAGTACTATCTGCCATAGGAATAGTAGTACGCTTAGCAAGAGTAGAGACAGCCCCATCAACCTTAGGGATTTTGTCCCAAAATTCTAATCTGTCAGATGGCACAGGATATAATTGCTTAAAACGTTTAGAAGGAGTAAATGAATTACCCAAATTATTCCATTCCCTGGAGATTACTTCAGAAATAGCATCAGGGACAGGAAAAACTTCTGGAATAACTACAGGAGATTTAAAAACCTTATTTAAACGTTTAGATTTAGTATCAAGAGGACCAGAATCCTCTATTTCTAATGCAATTAAGACTTCTTTAAGTACGAATAAATTCCATTTTGAATAAATATGAAGATTTATCAGCATCAACCTCTGAGACAGAATCCTCTGAACCAGAGGAACCATTATCAGAATCAGAATGATGATGTTCATTTAAAAATTCATCTGAAAAATGAGAAGTTTTAAAAGACCTTTTACGTTTACTAGAAGGAGGAAAATCAGACATAGCCTTCTTAATGGATTTAGAAACAAAATCTCTTATGTTAACAGGAACACTCTGAGTATTAGATGTTGACGGAACAGCAACAGGTAATGTAACATTACTAAAAGAAATATTATCTGCATTAACAAGTTTGTCATGACATTCATTACAAACAACAGCTGGAGGAACAGATACCACAAGTTTACAGCAGATACACTTAACTTTGGTAGATCCAGCACCAGGCAGCGATTTTCCAGTAGTATCTTCTGACTCAGTGTCAATCTGGGACATCTTGCAATATGTAATAGAAAAAACAACATATGAAGCAAAATTGATCAAATTCCTTAAATGACAGTTTCAGGAATGGGAAAAAATGCCAGTGAACAAGCTTCTAGCAACCAGAAGCAATAAATAATGAGACTTAAATAATGTGGAGACAATAGTGACGCCCATATTTTTTAGCGCCAAAAAAGACGCCCACATTATTTGGCGCCTAAATGCTTTTAGCGCCAAAAATGACGCCACATCTGGAACGCCGACACTTTTGGCGCAAAACAAACATCAAAAATGACGCAACTTCCAGCGACACGTATGACGCCGGAAACAGAAAAAGTTTTTGCGCCAAAAAAGTCTGCGCCAAGAATGACGCAATAAAATGATGCATTTTCAGCCCCCGCGAGCCTAACAGCCCACAGGGAAAAAAGTCAAATTTTAAGGTAAGAAAAAATTGATTTATTCATATGCATTATCCCAAATATGAAACTGACTGTCTGAAATAAGGAACGTTGAACATCCTGAGTCAAGGCAAATAAATGTTTGATTACATATATTTAGAACTTTATATAAAAGTGCCCAACCATAGCTTAGAGTGTCACAGAAAATAAGACTTACTTACCCCAGGACAATCATCTACATGTAGTAGAAAGCCAAACCAGTACTGAACAAAGAATCAGTAGAGGTAATGGTATATATAAGAGTATATCGTCGATCTGAAAAGGGAGGTAAGAGATGAATCTCTACGACCGATAACAGAGAACCTATGAAATATACCCGTAGAAGGAGATCATTGAATTCAAATAGGCAATACCCTCCTCACATCCCTCTGACATTCACTGCACGCCAAGAGGAAAACAGGGCTCCAACCTGCTGCGGAGCGCATATCAACGTAGAATCTAGCACAAAGTTACTTCACCACCTCCATAGGAGGCAAAGTTTGTAAAACTGATTTGTGGGTGTGGTGAGGGGTGTATTTATAGGCATTTTGAGGTTTGGGAAACTTTGCCCCTCCTGGTAGGAATGTATATCCCATACGTCACTAGCTCATGGACTCTTGCTAATTACATGAAAGAAATTATGTTTTCTTTCATACAGGTGGTGAGAGTCCACAATCCATAACTCCTGGGAACTAATACCCAAACTGTGGAGTCCACGAGTAATAAAAAATAAGGGCGGGACAAAAAATAATTTTCCATAAAGAAACTAAGTCCACAACCCAAATAGAACCCAAAAAATAAAACTAGAAACTCCTAAAGTTTTTTTTTTTTAAAAAATATGCAAAAAACTATGCTGAGACTACCTAAAGGACTTTCCTACCAAAGGTTGCCTCAGAAGAAGCAAAAACATAAAAATGGTAGAATTTAGTAAAAGTATGCAAAGAAGACCAAGTAGCTGCCTTGCAAATTTGGTCAACTGAAGCCTCATTCTTGAAAGCCGAAGAAGTGGCAATTTACCCGTAGAATGAGCACTAATCCGCTTAGGTGGAGGTTTTCCCACTTCCAAGTAAACTTTATGGATCAAAAGTTTCAACCCAAGCCAAAGAAACAGCCATAGCTTTCTGTCCTTGTTTAGAACCAGATAAATTGACAAACAAGCTCTAACAACAGCCAAATTGTGAAGAAGCCTCTATGAAGAATTATTTGGAAAAAGGGACAGCAATTTCCTGACTTTTATTATCTGAAGACCCAACTTTAGGCAAAATGACTTGGTTCACAAAACAGGAGAAAAATGTGAATCACAAGAAAGAGCAGAAACTCTTCTAGCAAAAGAAATAGCCAAAAGCAACAACACTTTCCAAGAAAGAAGCTTAATATACACCTTATGCAAAGGTTCAAATGGTCTGCAGAACCTTTAAAACCAAATTTAGATTCCAAGGCTTAATAACAGCCCAAAGTCTGAACAAAACCATGAATGTCAGGAAGTTTAGCAATATTTCTCTTGAACAAAACTGGAAGAACAGAAATCTGCCCTTTCAAAGAACTGGAAGATAAGCCCTTATCCAAACCATTCTGTAAGAACTGCAAAATCCTAGGAATTCTAAAAGTATGCCAGGAAAAGCCATGATCCATACACTATGAAATAATAAAAAATAAAATAAAGATATATCTTCCTTATCACAGGCTTACAAGCCTAGATCAGAGTCTCAACCACAGAATCTGAAAAAAAACCTCTACACTCAAAAAGATTTAAAGGAGTGCCACATATTTAAACCAATACTTATCAATAGACATACAACTACTGGGAAACAAGTAGTAAGCCAAAACCAGTGCTGAAACATATCAGCAAAGGATATGGAATAGGAGTATACTGAAGACCAAGCAGGCGGAGGCAAAGGGCAAGTCCCTGAAACACCTGTGAAAGGATTGTGACTTTAGTCTTGTCTTGATTTTTTTTCACCTCATGAGAATAGTTTCCAGTAAGGTGGGAGGGGTTTGGGAATCTTTGCCGCCTCCTAGTGGCCAGGACAAGTAATTGCTAGAAGTAATGGATTATGGACTCTCACCACCTGTATCAAAGAAAATGTTTGCAACTTCATAACAATACATAAAAAATAAATGTATAGCCAAAGGAAGGCATTGATAACAACACTGTATAAAAGATTATCAAATTATTTATCTACAAAACTTCCAACAGACAATATTGGGGATTTTGTGTAAAAAACAAACAAAAAAAAAACAAAAAAAAGACCACAACATTAGATAAGCTTTTCTAAAGGATTGTGATCAACCCGAAAATCATGTAACAGCAGTGGCAATAGACATTTTAAAAAAGGATGATATCATAACAAAAAAAAAAAAATATCTTTGTAATGTTAATCTAGTGACTAGTGGCAGGAACAATGCAGGTATATGTTAAATGTGAAACAATATATATGACTTTACCTTGCCAACATGTGGCTAGTGATATGATTTTTCATATTCTTATGGCCAATATTCCCTTACAAGCTTTGCTGGATGACTGATGTGACCAACCGGATGACTTGCTCAAAACCAGGTCATTTATAGCCCTGAAAAAAAAGGAAGATATTCACATTCCTTAATACACATTTTGACATTCTCAAATCATTTAACACTGAATATCCTATTTGATAGTACAAAACAACATAGAAAATATTCATGGGGGGAATGGACATGAGTGATTCTTTTACTCAAAGCCATTGGGGCCACTACTCTTCATTACACAAATTACGCATCTATAAAAAAAACTTTACATTTAGGTCATTGGCTACCGTATACGGCTAATATGCAGTGCTACCATCTCCGAGTATAAAACCGTTGCACCATACATTATGTGGGCTCTAGGTGGCAGTCACAGAAGCAAACACACCGTCAATAGGAGGTTAATAAAATGCACCCTTCATTTGCCATCTGCTGCAAGTTTACACATAACACTCCCTGATTTCCAAAGCCCTTCTGGCTTTAATCAACTACATACATTAAATCATTAAAAAAAAAAAAAAGAGAGGCCTTGTCGGATTCTATATTACTAATGACTACAAAGCTCAGACTCTAAAGCAAAATATTCTAAAGCATCAAACTAAATGCAGAACTCAAAAAGAAACTGCAGAATAAAAAACAAACATTAACACTGGTCTAGAAAGAAATTAAAGGGACTTATTTTTTAATTTAATTTCCTTATTCACTTATTACATTTAATACAACTATCCAATTTATTTCTATTACCAATTTTATTTTATTAGTATCCTTTTGGTAAAGGATGTGAACCAATGACAAACGGCATATATGTGCAGCCACCAATCTGAAGCTAGCTCCCAGTAGCGCATTGATGCCCCTTGGCCTACCTAGGTATGCTTTTAAGAAAGGATACCAAATGAACAAAGCAAATGAGATAACATAAGTCTATTGGTTAGTTGTTTAAAATTGCATGACATTAATTTTGACTTAAACGTCCCTTTACAATACAGAGCACACACAAATACACAGTCTATCTGCTGGTTGTATCCACAAGCGATCACTAGCTGTGATAACAGAATCATTTTTGCAGCCATATCGCAAAATACATAAAAAAAGTACAGAAAAGTCAAATTAAACTTTCGCGATTCCGATAGAGCATGGAATTTTAATTCGCCTGTGTTCAGCTAGCTCCCAGTAGTAAACTGCAGCTCCTTTAATTAAAGGATACCAAGAGAGTAAAGCAAATTTGATAATGGAAGTAAAAAGGAAAGTTTATTTTTTAAATTGCATAACATTTGGGTTTCAAGGCCATTTAAAGAGAATATTTGAACTCTTACAAACATCAGATACTATTTATAAATCTTTTTAACGTAAAAGGGACATAAAACCCAAATTATTTTCATGTCATGTGTCAGGCAGAGAATACAATTTTAAACAAAACCAATTTAATTCTATTATCCTATTTGTTTAATTATTTTGGTTTCTGTTGTTAAATGAGCAGCAATACGCTAGATTAGAACACATCAGGTGAGCCAATAACAAGAGGCATAAAGGTGCAGCCACCAATCAGCACCTAGCATCCAGTAGTGCGTTGCTGTCCTCGAGCCTACCTAGGTATGCTTTTCAACTAAGGATACAAAGAGAACTAAGCATATTAGATAAAAGAAGTAAATTGGAATGTTGTTTCAAATTGCATGACCTAGCTGAATTATGGAAGTTTAATTTTGAATGTACTGTCCTTTAAAAGTGACATTAAAATGCTAATCAATGGTAGATGTAATTGTTTTTTTTTTTCAAAGTAAAGCCTGAAAATAAAATGTGTAGATTTTCTGAAATTAGTTGTATTATACTTAAGAAATAAGTGAATTTCCCCCTTTGAGGGCCAGATGTGGACATTTAGCAGTCCAGCATTAGACTAAACAAACTTTTTTCTCCACTTTAATTTGTTACAAATTATCTATTTTACCTGCTGGAGCAGATCATTTTTTTTTTACAAATAAATCCTTTTATTTTTTATCAGCATTTGGAATAGCTGATTTTTGCCTGTGGTATGTATCCTTATCTATTCTGAATGCTTCTATACTTAAGTATATGATTAAGAAAGCTATGTACACATAAACAGAATAAATTACACTCCCTGAAGGAGGTAGAAGAGATAAGCAATAAAATGTTAATTTTCAATTGTTCTGGGATTTGGTTTACAGAGATAATATAAAGAAGAATGTGTGTGTACAGAAAGTGATAAACTAAGGAGATCTGATTTCCCTGCAAGCGCAACCCATTTTGAAGGGTTGTCGTTACAAAGAACACCACCAGATATTTCAAATAAAAAAATAAACACAAAAGAACAATGTCTTATACATTTTATACTCTGATTTTACCATAATGTGTTTCGAATGACTTGTTATACCAGCTGCAATTTTAAAGAACTCTGTCCCTTTAAATATTTGGAACCCAAGTGGTATATAATTCTTGAACTTATATTTACATAAAGTGCTCTCGCTGTTCATGAATTGACCTTAATCATCTTAACTAGGAAAATAAAAAGCTCCATTTAACTAGGCACTACACTGCTGCCTTGAATAGATCAGTATTTTGCAACAGATTTAAAGCGACTCATTGCACATCTGTTAGGTTGCTGGTGGTTCAACTGACAGGAAGCAAAAATACAGATCTGCAATAGAAGTGACAAATATTTCCTGTCTTAAGCAGTAAAAATATAACATTTAAACTATATGATGAAAGTCTAATAAACGATAAAAAGTCAGACCGAATACAGTTGTGGCAAAGGACATCAAACCTTATCTAAATAAAGGTCTCACAATGTTTTATTATTATTAACTATAATTAGACTTTTTTTTCTTCCCCGCCCCCTCTTCCTTAAAGGGACACTTAAATCAAAATTAAACTGACTCATATAGAAAATTTTAAACAACTTTCCAATTTACTTCCATTAACAAAATGTGCACAAGTCTTAATATTTACACTTTTTGAGTCACAAACTTCTACTGAGCATGTGCAAGAATTCACAGAATATACGTATATGCATTTGTGATTGGCTGATGGCTGTCACATGATACAGGATGAGTGATAATAGACATAACTGAAAATCGTCAGGAAAAAAAAAAAAACTACTGCTCATTTGAAGTTCGGACTAAGTGGCAGTGCTATTGCATTGACTTTTTATCATGCATTTGTTGATTGTGCAAATCTACTGTATTTAATGGTCCTTTAAATTCAAACTCTACACATTTCTCACTCTTTTTACAGCATTTTAGTTTTAACAGAATATATTTTTCTTCCTTGTGCATATCGCTTGTGTTTAACAATCCAGGACAACTAAACGTGACATTCACTCACTAATTGGATCCCTCCTTCATTAGTGCAAGTCTATCCTCGCTGGCCACCTACCTACTTATATCTACTTATGGCCCCACTGCTACCCCTTTGTTGGCTCCTACTTATCTGGAAAAAATAGCTCTATGATACAAACACCTCATCTTTGCCATTTTTTGCATATTCTTCCACCTGTTAACACTTCCATCAATAAGTCTTCTCCCTGACCACATACTATAGTATTTCACCAGCCCTCTCACAACAGGAAAGACACAGATGAAATGTACTAAATCACACTCTCCAGTAGGATTTACAGTAACTTGGTTGGTGAAGGTGTTTAGGAATACAGCATCAACCAGTTTGTATGGGCTAGAACTTAATCTCTGCCATCGTATGGCTACAGAAATTTAACAGATTCATTTTTTAACCTAAAATACTAACAGATCTAAAGCACAAAAAAAAGAGTTTATATCTGCCAGATACTTGTTACACCCCATTAAAACCAGAAAGAAAAAAAACAGAATTTATGCTTACCTGATAAATTACTTTCTCCAACGGTGTGTCCGATCCACGGCATCATCCTTACTTGTGGGAATATCTCTTCCCCAACAGGAAATGGCAAAGAGTCCCAGCAAAAGCTGGCCATATAGTCCCTCCTAGGCTCCGCCCACCCCAGTCATTCGACCGACGGACAGGAGGAAAATTATAGGAGAAACCATATGGTACCGTGGTGACTGTAGTTAGAGAAAATAATTCATCAGACCTGATTAAAAAACTAGGGCGGGCCGTGGACCGGACACACAGTTGGAGAAAGTAATTTATCAGGTAAGCATAAATTCTGTTTTCTCCAACATTGGTGTGTCCGGTCCACGGCGTCATCCTTACTTGTGGGAACCAATACCAAAGCTTTAGGACACGGATGAAGGGAGGGAGCAAATCAGGTTACCTAAACGGAAGGCACCACGGCTTGCAAAACATTTCTCCCAAAAATAGCCTCCGAAGAAGCAAAAGTATCAAATTTGTAAAATTTGGCAAAAGTGTGCAGTGAAGACCAAGTCGCTGCCTTACATATCTGATCAACAGAAGCCTCGTTCTTGAAGGCCCATGTGGAAGCCACAGCCCTAGTGGAGTGAGCTGTGATTCTTTCAGGAGGCTGCCGTCCGGCAGTCTCGTAAGCCAATCGGATGATGCTTTTAAGCCAAAAGGAAAGAGAGGTAGAAGTCGCTTTTTGACCTCTCCTTTTACCAGAATAAACGACAAACAGAGAAGATGTTTGTCTGAAATCTTTTGTAGCTTCTAAGTAGAATTTTAGAGCACGGACAACATCTAAGTTGTGTAGCAAACGTTCCTTCTTTGAAACTGGTTTCGGACACAAAGAAGGTACAACTATGTCCTGGTTAATATTCTTGTTGGAAACAACCTTTGGAAGAAAACCAGACTTAGTATGCAAAACAACCTTATCTGAATGGAACACCAGAGTACACTGCAGAGCAGATAAGTCTGAAACTCTTCTAGCAGAAGAAATAGCAACCAAAAACAAAACTTTCCAAGATAATAACTTAATATCTATGGAATGTAGAGGTTCAAACGGAACCCCTTGAAGAACTGAAAGAACTAGATTTAGACTCCAGGGAGGAGTCAAAGGTCTGTAAACAGGCTTGATCCTGACCAGAGCCTGAACAAATGCTTGAACATCTGGCACAGCTGCCAGTCGTTTGTGTAGTAAGACAGATAAAGCAGAAATCTGTCCCTTTAGAGAACTCGCAGATAATCCTTTATCCAAACCTTCCTGCAGAAAGGAAAGAATCTTAGGAATTTTTATCTTATTCCATGGGAATCCCTTGGATTCACACCAACAGATATATCTTTTCCATATTTTATGGTAAATCTTTCTAGTTACCGGTTTTCTGGCCTGAACCAGAGTATCTATCACAGAATCTGAAAACCGACGCTTTGATAGAATCAAGCGTTCAATCTCCAAGCCGTCAGCTGGAGGGAGACCAGATTTGGATGTTCGAATGGACCCTGAACAAGAAGGTCCTGTCTCAAAGTTAGCTTCCATGGTGGAACCGATGACATATTCACCAGGTCTGCATACCAAGTCCTGCGTGGCCACGCAGGAGCTATCAAGATCACCGAGGCCCTCTCCTGTTTGATCCTGGCTACCAGCCTGGGAATGAGAGGAAACGGTGGGAACACATAAGCTAGGTTGAAAGTCCAAGGTGCTACTAGTGCATCCACTAGAGTGGCCTTGGGATCCCTGGATCTGGACCCGTAACAAGGAACCTTGAAGTTCTGACGAGACACCATCAGATCCATGTCTGGAATGCCCCATAATTGAGTCAACTGGGCAAAGATCTCCGGGTGGAGTTCCCACTCCCCCGGATGGAAAGTCTGACGACTCAGATAATCCGCTTCCCAGTTTTCCACACCTGGGATGTGGATCGCAGATAGATGGCAGGAGTGATCCTCCGCCCATTGTATTATTTTGGTCACTTCTTTCATCGCCAGGGAACTCCTTGTTCCCCCCTGATGATTGATATACGCAACAGTCGTTATGTTGTCTGATTGGAATCTTATGAATCTGGCCTTTGCAAGCTGAGGCCAAGCCCTGAGAGCATTGAATATCGCTCTTAGTTCCAGAATGTTTATCGGGAGAAGAGACTCTTCCCGAGACCATAGTCCCTGAGCTTTCAGGGATTCCCAGACCGCGCCCCAGCCCACTAGACTGGCGTCGGTCGTGACAATGACCCACTCTGGTCTGCGGAAGCTCATTCCCTGGGATAGATGGTCCAGGGTCAGCCACCAACGGAGTGACTCTCTGGTCTTCTGATCTACTTGAATCACTGGAGACAAGTCTGTATAGTCCCCATTCCACTGTTTCAGCATGCACAGTTGTAATGGTCTTAGATGAATTCGTGCAAAAGGAACTATGTCCATTGCTGCAACCATCAACCCTACCACTTCCATGCACTGAGCTATGGAAGGACGTGGAACAGAGTGAAGAACTTGACAAGCGCTTAGAAGTTTTGACTTTCTGACATCTGTCAGAAAAATCCT
Source organism: Bombina bombina (assembly GCF_027579735.1). Classification (NCBI taxonomy): domain Eukaryota; kingdom Metazoa; phylum Chordata; class Amphibia; order Anura; family Bombinatoridae; genus Bombina; species Bombina bombina. The sequence goes on from NC_069501.1 coordinate 942,512,012, forward strand.
CATTTCTAAGGAATCTATTATTGTTCCCAAGAAGGGAACTCTTGTTGACGGAGACAGAGAACTCTTTTCTATGTTCACCTTCCATCCGTGAGATCTGAGAAAGGCCAGAACGATGTCTGTATGAGCCTTTGCTTTTGAAAGGGACGACGCTTGTATTAGAATGTCGTCCAAGTACGGTACTACTGCAATGCCCCTTGGTCTTAGAACCGCTAGAAGGGACCCGAGTACCTTTGTGAAAATCCTTGGAGCAGTGGCCAACCCGAATGGGAGGGCCACAAACTGGTAATGTTTGTCTAGAAAGGCGAACCTTAAGAACTGATGATGTTCTTTGTGGATAGGAATATGTAGGTACGCATCCTTTAGATCCACGGTAGTCATAAATTGACCTTCCTGGATAGTGGGTAGAATCGTTCGAATGGTTTCCATTTTGAACGATGGTACCCTGAGAAATTTGTTTAGGATCTTTAAATCCAGAATTGGTCTGAAGGTTTCCTCTTTTTTGGGAACTACGAACAGATTTGAGTAAAATCCCATTCCTTGTTCCGTCATTGGAACAGGGTGTATCACTCCCATCTTTAACAGGTCTTCTACACAATGTAAGAACGCCTGTCTCTTTATTTGGTTTAAGGATAAGTGAGACATGTGGAACCTTCCCCTTGGGGGTAGTTCCTTGAATTCCAGAAGATAACCCTGAGAAACTATTTCTAGTGCCCAGGGATCCTGAACATCTCTTGCCCAAGCCTGAACAAAGAGAGAGAGTCTGCCCCCTACTAGATCCGGTCCCGGATCGGGGGCTACTCCTTCATGCTGTTTTGTTAGCAGCAGCAGGCTTCTTGGCCTGCTTACCCTTGTTCCAGCCTTGCATAGGTTTCCAGGCTGGTTTGGGCTGTGAGGCATTAACCTCTTGCTTAGAGGATGCGGAATTAGAGGTCGGTCCGTTCCTGAAATTGCGAAAGGAACGAAAAACAGAATTTATGTTTACCTGATAAATTACTTTCTCCAACGGTGTGTCCGGTCCACGGCGTCATCCTTACTTGTGGGATATTCTCTTCCCCAACAGGAAATGGCAAAGAGCCCAGCAAAGCTGGTCACATGATCCCTCCTAGGCTCCGCCTACCCCAGTCATTCGACCGACGTTAAGGAGGAATATTTGCATAGGAGAAACCATATGATACCGTGGTGACTGTAGTTAAAGAAAATAAATTATCAGACCTGATTAAAAAACCAGGGCGTCATCCTTACTTGTGGGAACCAATACCAAAGCTTTAGGACACGGATGAAGGGAGGGAGCAAATCAGGTCACCTAAATGGAAGGCACCACGGCTTGCAAAACCTTTCTCCCAAAAACCTCAGAAGAAGCTAAAGTATCAAACTTGTAAAATTTGGTAAAAGTGTGCAGTGAAGACCAAGTCGCTGCCCTACATATCTGATCAACAGAAGCCTCGTTCTTGAAGGCCCATGTGGAAGCCACAGCCCTAGTGGAATGAGCTGTGATTCTTTCAGGAGGCTGCCGTCCGGCAGTCTCGTAAGCCAATCTGATGATGCTTTTAATCCAAAAAGAGAGAGAGGTAGAAGTTGCTTTTTGACCTCTCCTTTTACCAGAATAAACAACAAACAAGGAAGATGTTTGTCTAAAATCCTTTGTAGCATCTAAATAGAATTTTAGAGCGCGAACAACATCCAAATTGTGCAACAAACGTTCCTTCTTCGAAACTGGTTTCGGACACAAAGAAGGCACGACTATCTCCTGGTTAATGTTTTTGTTAGAAACAACTTTTGGAAGAAAACCAGGTTTAGTACGTAAAACCACCTTATCTGCATGGAACACCAGATAAGGAGGAGAACACTGCAGAGCAGATAATTCTGAAACTCTTCTAGCAGAAGAAATTGCAACCAAAAACAAAACTTTCCAAGATAATAACTTAATATCAACGGAATGTAAGGGTTCAAACGGAACCCCCTGAAGAACTGAAAGAACTAAGTTGAGACTCCAAGGAGGAGTCAAAGGTTTGTAAACAGGCTTGATTCTAACCAGAGCCTGAACAAAGGCTTGAACATCTGGCACAGCTGCCAGCTTTTTGTGAAGTAACACAGACAAGGCAGAAATCTGTCCCTTCAAGGAACTTGCAGATAATCCTTTCTCCAATCTTTCTTGGAGAAAGGATAGAATCTTAGGAATCTTTACCTTGTCCCAGGGGAATCCTTTAGATTCACACCAACAGATATATTTTTTCCATATTTTGTGGTAAATTTTTCTACTTACAGGCTTTCTGGCCTGAACAAGAGTATCAATAACAGAATCTGAGAACCCTCGTTTTGATAAAATCAAGCGTTCAATCTCCAAGCAGTCAGCTGGAGTGAGACCAGATTCGGATGTTCGAACGGACCTTGAACAAGAAGGTCTCGTCTCAAAGGTAGCTTCCATGGTGGAGCCGATGACATATTCACCAGATCTGCATACCAAGTCCTGCGTGGCCACGCAGGAGCTATCAAGATCACCGACGCCCTCTCCTGATGGATCCTGGCTACCAGCCTGGGGATGAGAGGAAACGGCGGGAATACATAAGCTAGTTTGAAGGTCCAAGGTGCTACTAGTGCATCTACTAGATTCGCCTTGGGATCCCTGGATCTGGACCCGTAGCAAGGAACCTTGAAGTTCTGACGAGAGGCCATCAGATCCATGTCTGGAATGCCCCACAGTTGAGCGATTTGGGCAAAGATTTCCGGATGGAGTTCCCACTCCCCCGGATGCAATGTCTGACGACTCAGAAAATCCGCTTCCCAATTTTCCACTCCTGGGATGTGGATTGCAGACAGGTGGCAGGAGCGAGTCTCCGCCCATTGAATGATTTTGGTCACTTCTTCCATCGCCAGGGAACTCCTTGTTCCCCCCTGATGGTTGATGTACGCAACAGTCGTCATGTTGTCTGATTGAAACCGTATGAACTTGGCCTTCGCTAGCTGAGGCCAAGCCTTGAGAGCATTGAATATCGCTCTCAGTTCCAGAATATTTATCGGTAGAAGAGATTCTTCCCGAGACCAAAGACCCTGAGCTTTCAGGGATCCCCAGACCGCGCCCCAGCCCATCAGACTGGCGTCGGTCGAGAATGTCGTCCAAGTAAGGTACTACTGCAATGCCCCTTGGTCTTAGCACCGCTAGAAGGGACCCTAGTACCTTTGTGAAAATCCTTGGAGCAGTGGCTAATCCGAAAGGAAGCGCCACGAACTGGTAATGCTTGTCCAGGAATGCGAACCTTAGGAACCGATGATGTTCCTTGTGGATAGGAATATGTAGATACGCATCCTTTAAATCCACCGTGGTCATGAATTGACCTTCCTGGATGGAAGGAAGAATTGTTCGAATGGTTTCCATCTTGAACGATGGAACCTTGAGAAACTTGTTTAAGATCTTGAGATCTAAGATTGGTCTGAACGTTCCCTCTTTTTTGGGAACTATGAACAGATTGGAGTAGAACCCCATCCCTTGTTCTCCTAATGGAACAGGATGAATCACTCCCATTTTTAGCAGGTCTTCTACACAATGTAAGAATGCCTGTCTTTTTATGTGGTCTGAAGACAATTGAGACCTGTGGAACCTCCCCCTTGGGGGAAGCCCCTTGAATTCCAGAAGATAACCTTGGGAGACTATTTCTAGTGCCCAAGGATCCAGAACATCTCTTGCCCAAGCCTGAGCGAAGAGAGAGAGTCTGCCCCCCACCAGATCCGGTCCCGGATCGGGGGCCAACATTTCATGCTGTCTTGGTAGCAGTGGCAGGTTTCTTGGCCTGCTTTCCCTTGTTCCAGCCTTGCATTGGTCTCCAGGCTGGCTTGGCTTGAGAAGTATTACCCTCTTGCTTAGAGGACGTAGCACTTGGGGCTGGTCCGTTTCTACGAAAGGGACGAAAATTAGGTTTATTTTTGGCCTTGAAAGACCTATCCTGAGGAAGGGCGTGGCCCTTACCCCCAGTGATATCAGAGATAATCTCTTTCAAGTCAGGGCCAAACAGCGTTTTCCCCTTGAAAGGAATGTTAAGTAGTTTGTTCTTGGAAGACGCATCCGCTGACCAAGATTTCAACCAAAGCGCTCTGCGCGCCACAATAGCAAACCCAGAATTTTTCGCCGCTAACCTAGCCAATTGCAAAGTGGCGTCTAGGGTGAAAGAATTAGCCAATTTGAGAGCACGGATTCTGTCCATAATCTCCTCATAAGGAGGAGAATCACTATCGATCGCCTTAACTAGTTCATCGAACCAGAAGCACGCGGCTGTAGTGACAGGGACAATGCATGAAATTGGTTGTAGAAGGTAACCTTGCTGAACAAACATCTTTTTAAGCAAACCTTCTAATTTTTTATCCATAGGATCTTTGAAAGCACAACTATCTTCTATGGGTATAGTGGTGCGTTTGTTTAAAGTAGAAACCGCTCCCTCGACCTTGGGGACTGTCTGCCATAAGTCCTTTCTGGGGTCGACCATAGGAAACAATTTTTTAAATATGGGGGGAGGGACGAAAGGTATACCGGGCCTTTCCCATTCTTTATTTACAATGTCCGCCACCCGCTTGGGTATAGGAAAAGCTTCTGGGAGCCCCGGGACCTCTAGGAACTTGTCCATTTTACATAGTTTCTCTGGGATGATCAAATTCTCACAATCATCCAGAGTGGATAATACCTCCTTAAGCAGAGCGCGGAGATGTTCCAACTTAAATTTAAATGTAATCACATCGGGTTCAGCTTGTTGAGAAATTTTCCCTGAATCTGAAATTTCTCCCTCAGACAAAACCTCCCTGGCCCCCTCAGGCTGGTGTAGGGGCATTTCAGAACCATTATCATCAGCGTCCTCATGCTCTTCAGTATCTAAAACAGAGCAGTCGCGCTTACGCTGATAAGTGGGCATTTTGGCTAAAATGTTTTTGATAGAATTATCCATTACAGCCGTTAATTGTTGCATAGTAAGGAGTATTGGCGCGCTAGATGTACTAGGGGCCTCCTGAGTGGGCAAGACTCGTGTAGACGAAGGAGGGAATGATGCAGTACCATGCTTACTCCCCTCACTTGAGGAATCATCTTGGGCATCATTTTCAGTGTCACATAAATCACATTTATTTAAATGAGAAGGAACCCTGGCTTCCCCACATTCAGAACACAGTCTATCTGGTAGTTCAGACATGTTAAACAGGCATAAACTTGATAACAAAGTACAAAAAACGTTTTAAAATAAAACCGTTACTGTCACTTTAAATTTTAAACTGAACACACTTTATTACTGCAATTGCGAAAAAGTATGAAGGAATTGTTCAAAATTCACCAAAATTTCACCACAGTGTCTTAAAGCCTTAAAAGTATTGCACACCAAATTTGGAAGCTTTAACCCTTAAAATAACGGAACCGGAGCCGTTTTTAACTTTAACCCCTTTACAGTCCCTGGTATCTGCTTTGCTGAGACCCAACCAAGCCCAAAGGGGAATACGATACCAAATGATGCCTTCAGAAAGTCTTTTCTATGTATCAGAGCTCCTCACACATGCGACTGCATGTCATGCCTCTCAAAAACAAGTGCGCAATACCGGCGCGAAAATGAGGCTCTGCCTATGATTAGGGAAAGCCCCAAAAGAATAAGGTGTCTAAAACAGTGCCTGCCGATATTATTTTACCAAAATACCCAGATTAAATGATTCCTCAAGGCTAAATATGTGTAATATATGAATCGATTTAGCCCAGAAAAAGTCTACAGTCTTAATAAGCCCTTGTGAAGCCCTTATTTACTTTCTGAATAAACATGGCTTACCGGATCCCATAGGGAAAATGACAGCTTCCAGCATTACATCGTCTTGTTAGAATGTGTCATACCTCAAGCAGCAAAAGACTGCTCACTGTTCCCCCAACTGAAGTTAATTCCTCTCAACAGTCCTGTGTGGAACAGCCATGGATTTTAGTAACGGTTGCTAAAATCATTTTCCTCTTACAAACAGAAATCTTCATCTCTTTTCTGTTTCAGAGTAAATAGTACATACCAGCACTATTTTAAAATAACAAACTCTTGATTGAATAATAAAAACTACAGTTAAACACTAAAAAACTCTAAGCCATCTCCGTGGAGATGTTGCCTGTACAACGGCAAAGAGAATGACTGGGGTAGGCGGAGCCTAGGAGGGATCATGTGACCAGCTTTGCTGGGCTCTTTGCCATTTCCTGTTGGGGAAGAGAATATCCCACAAGTAAGGATGACGCCGTGGACCGGACACACCTATGTTGGAGAAATTAGACTTATTCTTGGCCTTGAAAGGCCTATCTTGTGGAAGGGCGTGGCCCTTTCCCCCAGTAATGTCTGAGATAATCTCTTTCAATTCTGGCCCAAAGAGAGTTTTACCATTGAAAGGGATGTTAAGCAATTTTGTCTTGGATGATACATCCGCTGACCAAGACTTTAGCCAAAGCGCTCTGCGCGCCACAATTGCAAACCCTGAATTTTTCGCCGCTAATCTAGCTAATTGCAAAGCGGCATCTAAAATAAAAGAGTTAGCCAACTTAAGTGCGTGAACTCTGTCCATAACCTCCTCATACGGAGTCTCTCTACTGAGCGACTTTTCTAGTTCCTCGAACCAGAACCACGCTGCTGTAGTGACAGGAACAATGCACAAAATGGGTTGTAGAAGGTAACCCTGCTGTACAAAAATCTTCTTAAGCAAACCTTCCAATTTTTTATCCATAGGATCTTTGAAAGCACAACTATCCTCAATAGGGATAGTAGTGCGCTTGTTTAGAGTAGAAACTGCCCCCTCGACCTTAGGGACTGTCTGCCATAAGTCCTTTCTGGGGTCGACCATAGGAAATAATTTCTTAAATATAGGTGGGGGAACAAAAGGTATGCCGGGCTTCTCCCACTCCTTATTCACTATGTCCGCCACACACTTGGGTATAGGAAAAGCGTCGGGGTGCACCGGAACCTCTAGAAACTTGTCCATCTTGCATAATTTCTCTGGGATGACCAAGTTGTCACAATCATCCAGAGTAGATAACACCTCCTTAAGCAGTGCGCGGAGATGTTCTAATTTAAATTTAAATGTCACAACATCAGGTTCAGCTTGTTGAGAAATTTTTCCTGAATCTGATATTTCCCCATCTGACAGAACCTCCCTCATGGCCACTTCAGATTGGTGTGAGGGTATGACAGAACAATTATCATCAGCGCCCTCCTGCTCTTCAGTGTTTAAAACAGAGCAATCGCGCTTTCTCTGATATGCAGGCATTTTGGATAAAATATTTGATATGGAGTTATCCATTACAGCCGTCAATTGTTGCATGGTAATAAGCATTGGCGCGCTAGATGTACTAGGGGCCTCCTGCGTGGGCAAAACTGGTGTAGACACAGTAGGAGATGATGTAGTATCATGTCTACTCCCCTCATCTGAGGAATCATCTTGGGCAATTTCATTATCTGTGGCAGTACTGTCCTTACTTTGTTTGGACGCTATGGCACAATTATCACACAATTTTGAGTGGGGAGACACATTGGCTTTCACACATATAGAACATAGCTTATCCGAAGGCACAGACATGTTAAACAGACTTAAACTTGTCAATAAAGCACAAAACATAATTTATGTAAGAACTTACCTGATAAATTCATTTCTTTCATATTAGCAAGAGTCCATGAGCTAGTGACGTATGGGATATACATTCCTACCAGGAGGGGCAAAGTTTCCCAAACCTTAAAATGCCTATAAATACACCCCTCACCACACCCACAATTCAGTTTAACGAATAGCCAAGAAGTGGGGTGATAAGAAAAAAGTGCGAAAGCATATAAAATAAGGAATTGGAATAATTGTGCTTTATACAAAAAAATCATAACCACCACAAAAAAAGGGCGGGCCTCATGGACTCTTGCTAATATGAAAGAAATGAATTTATCAGGTAAGTTCTTACATAAATTATGTTTTCTTTCATGTAATTAGCAAGAGTCCATGAGCTAGTGACGTATGGGATAATGACTACCCAATATGTGGATCTTTCCACACAAGAGTCACTAGAGAGGGAGGGATAAAATAAAGACAGCCAATTCCTGCTGAAAATAATCCACACCCAAAATAAAGTTTAATGAAAAACATAAGCAGAAGATTCAAACTGAAAATGCTGCCTGAAGTACTTTTCTACCAAAAACTGCTTCAGAAGAAGAAAATACAACAAAATGGTAGAATTTGGTAAAAGTATGCAAAGAGGACCAAGTTGCCGCTTTGCAAATCTGATCAACCGAAGCTTCATTCCTAAACGCCCAGGAAGTAGAAACTGACCTAGTAGAATGAGCTGTAATCCTATGAGGCGGAGTCTTACCCGACTCAACATAGGCAAGATGAATTAAAGATTTCAACCAAGATGCCAAAGAAATGGCAGAAGTTTTCTGGCTTTTCTAAAACCGGAAAAGATAACAAATAAACTTGAAGTCTTTCGGAAAGACTTAGTAGCTTCAACATAATATTTCAAAGCTCTAATAACATCCAAAGAATGCAACGATTTCTCCTTAGAATTCTTAGGATTAAGACATAATGAAGGAACCACAATGTCTCTACTAATGTTGTTGGAATTCACAACTTAGAGATGGCCAAAAGGAACAAAACTTTCCAAGAAAGTAATTTAATATCCAATGAATGCATAGGTTCAAATGGAGGAGCTTGAAGAACCCCCAGAACCAAATTCAAACTCCAAGGAGGAGAAATTGACTTAATGACAGGCTTTATACGAACCAAAGCTTGTACAAAACAATGAATATCAGGAAGAATAGCAATCTGTCTGTGAAAAAGAACAGAAAGAGCAGAGATTTGACCTTTCAAGGAACTTGCGGACAAACCCTTATCTAAACCATCCTGAAGAAACTGTAATATTCTCGGTATTCTAAAAGAATGCCAAGAAAAAAGATGAGAAAGACACCAAGAAATATAAGTCTTCCAGACTCTATAATATATCTCTCTGGATACAGATTTACGAGCCTGTAACATAGTATTAATCACAGAGTCAGAGAAACCTCTTTGACCAAGAATCAAGCGTTCAATCTCCATACCTTTAAATTTAAGGATTTCAGATCCTGATGGAAAAAAGGACCTTGAGACAAAAGGTCTGGTCTTAACGGAAGAGTCCACGGTTGGCAAGAGGCCATCCGGACAAGATCCGCATACCAAAACCTGTGAGGCCATGCCGGAGCTACCAGCAGAACAAACGAGCATTCCTTCAGAATCTTGGAGATTACTCTTGGAAGAAGAACTAGAGGCGGAAAGATATAGGCAGGATGATACTTCCAAGGAAGTGATAATTCATCCACTGCCTCCGCCTGAGGATCCCGGGATCTGGACAGATACCTGGGAAGTTTCTTGTTTAGATGAGAAGCCATCAGATCTATTTCTGGAAGTTCCCACATTTGAACAATCTGAAGAAATACCTCTGGGTGAAGAGACCATTCGCCCGGATGCAACGTTTGGCGACTGAGATAATCCGCTTTCCAATTGTCCATACCTGGGATATGAACCGCAGAGATTAGACAGGAGCTGGATTCCGCCCAAACCAAAATTCGAGATACTTCTTTCATAGCCAGAGGACTGTGAGTCCCTCCTTGATGATTGATGTATGCCACAGTTGTGACATTGTCTATCTGAAAACAAATGAACAACTCTCTCTTGAGAAGAGGCCAAGACTGAAGAGCTCTGAAAATTGCACGGAGTTCCAAAATATTGATCGGAAATCTCACCTCCTGAGATTCCCAAACCCCTTGTGCCGTCAGATACCCCCACACAGCTCCCCAACCTGTAAGACTTGCATCTGTTGAGATTATAGTCCAGGTCGGAAGAACAAAGAAGCCCCCTGAACTAAACGATGGTGATCTGTCCACCATGTCAGAGAGTGTTGTAAAATCGGTTTAAAGATATTAATTGAGATATCTTTGAGTAATCCCTGCACCATTGGTTCAGCATACAGAGCTGAAGAGGTCGCATGTGAAAACGAGCAAAGGAGATCGCATCTGATGCGGCAGTCCTAAGACCCAACATTTCCATGCATAAGGCTACCAAAGGGAATGATTGTGACTGAAGGTTTTGACAAGCTGATATCAATGTTAAACTTCTCTTGTCTGACAAGGACAGAGTCATAGACACTGAATTTATCTAGAAACCTAAAAAGGTTACCCTTGTCTGAGGAATCAATGAACTGAATGGTAAATTGATCCTCCAACCATGAATTTGAAGAAACAACACAAGTCGATTCGTATGAGATTCTTCGAAAATGAGAAGACTGAGCAAGTACCAAAATATCGTCCAAATAAGGAAATACCAAAACCCTATTCTCTGATTACAGAAAAAAGGGGCACCGAGAACCTTTGAAAAAAATTCTTGGAACTGAGGCTAGGCCAAACGGTAGAGCCACAAAACTGGTAATGCTTGTCTAAAAAGAGAATCTCAGACACTAAAAGTGATCTGGATGAATCGGAATATGCAGATACACATCCTGTAAATCTATTGTAGACATATAATGCCCTTGCTAAACAAAAGGCAGGATAGTCCTACAATAACCATCTTGAATGTTGGTATCCTAACATAACGATTCAATAATGACAGATCCGGAACTGGTCTGAAGGAATTGACCTTCTTTGGTACAAATGAAGAGATAAAATAAAACCCCAGCCCCTGTTCCAGAACTGGAACTGGCATAAATACTCCAGCCAACTCTAGATCTGAAACACATTACAGAAATGCTGAGCCTTTGCTGTGTTAACTGGGACACGGAAAAGAAAAGAATCTCTTAGCAGGAGGCCTTAACTTGAAGCCAATTCTGTACCTTTCTGAAACAATGTTTCTGAAACCAGAGATTAAGAACGGAATTGATCCAAATTTCTTTGAAGAAAACGTAATCTGCCCCATACCAGCTGAGCTGGAATAAGGGCCGCACCTTCATAGGTACTTAGGAGCTGGCTATAGGTTTCTATAAGGCTTGGATATATTCCAAACTGGAAATAGTTTCCAAACTGATACCGCTCCTGAGGATGAAGGATCAGGCTTTTGTTCCTTGTGAGGAAAGGAACTAAAATGATTATTTACCCTGGAAAGAAAGGGAAAGCAAAGATGACTTAGAAGACATGTCAGCATTCCAAGTTTAATCCATAAAGCTTTTCTAGCTAAAATAGCTAGAAACATATACCTGACATCAACTCTAATGATATCAAAAGATGGTATCACCAATAAAATTATTAGCATGTTATAGAATAATAATAATGCTATAAAATTATGATCTGTTACTTGTTGCGCTAAAGCTTCTAATCAAAAAGTTGAAGCTGCAGCAACATCCGCTAAAAATATAGCAGGTCTAAGAAGATTACCTGAACATAAGTAAGCTTTTCTTAGAAAGGATTCAATTTTCCTATCTAAAGGATCCTTAAATGAAATACTATCTGCCGTAGGAATAGTAGTACATTAACAGGAGTAGAGACAGCCCCATAACCTTAGGGATTTTTGTCTCAAAAAACTCTAATCTGTCAGATGGCACAGGATATAATTTGCTTAAACGTCTAGAAGGAGTAAATAAATTACCCAAATTATTCCATTCCCTGGAAATTACTTCAGAAATAGCATCAGGGAGATAAAACACTTCTGGAATAACTACAGGAGATTTAAAAACCTTATTTAAACGTTTACATTTAGAATCAAGAGGACCAGAATCCTCTATTTCTAATGCAAATAATACTTCTTTAAGTAAAGAACGAATAAATTCCATCTTGAACAAATACAAAGATTTATCAGCATCAACCTCTGAGACAGAAACCTCTGAACCAGAAGAACCATTATCAGTATCAGAATGATGATGTTCATTTAAAAATTCATCTGAAAAAAAGAGAAGTTTTAAAAGACTTTTATTTATACTAGAAGGAGAAATAACAGACATAGCCTTCTAAATGGATTTAAAAAATAAAATCTCTTATGTTATCAGGAACACTCTGAAAATTAGATGTTGACGGAACAGCAACAGGTAATGTAACAGTACTAAAGGAAATTTTATCTGCATTAATAAGTTTGACATGACATGCAATACAAATAACAGCTGGAGAAACAGATACCAAAAGTTTATAGCAGATACACTTAGCTTGGTAACTCCAGCACTGTGCAGTGATTTTCATGAAGTATCTTCTGACTCAGTTGCAACGTGGAACATCTTGCAATATGTAAAAGAAAAAAACAACATATAAAGCAAAATTGATCAAATTCCTTAAATGACAGTTTCAGGAATGGGAAAAAATGCCAAAGAACAAGCTTCTAGCAACCAGAAGCAATAAAAAATGAGACTTAAATAATGTGGAGACAAAAGTGACGCCCATATTTTTTCGCGCCAAATAAGACGCCCACATTATTTGGCGCCTAAATGCTTTTTGGCGCCAAAAATGACGCCACATCCGGAACGCCGACATTTTTGGCGCAAAATAACGTCAAAGAATGACGCAACTTCCGGCGACACGTATGAAGCCGGAAACGGAAATAGAATTTTTGCGCCAAAAAAGTCCGCGCCAAGAATGACGCAATAAAATGAAGCATTTTCAGCCCCCGCGAGCCTAACAGCCCACAGGGAAAAAGTCAAATTTTAAGGTAAAAAATGTTAAATTAAAATGCATTATCCCAAATATGAAACTGACTGTCTGAAAAATAAGGAAAGTTGAACATTCTGAGTCAAGGCAAATAAATGTTTGAATACATAAATTTAGAACTTTATAAACAAAGTGCCCAACCATAGCTAGGAGTGTCACAGAAAATAAGACTTACTTACCCCAGGACACTCATCTACATATAGCAGATAGCCAAACCAGTACTGAAACGAGAATCAGCAGAGGTAATGGTATATATAAGAGTATATCGTCGATCTGAAAAGGGAGGTAAGAGATGAATCTCTACGACCGATAACAGAGAACCTATGAAATAGACCCCTTAGAAGGAGATCACTGCATTCAAATAGGCAATACTCTCCTCACATCCCTCTGACATTCACTGCACGCTGAGAGGAAAACCGGGCTCCAACTTGCTGCGGAGCGCATATCAACGTAGAATCTAGCACAAACTTACTTCACCACCTCCATCGGAGGCAAAGTTTGTAAAACTGAATTGTGGGTGTGGTGAGGGGTGTATTTATAGGCATTTTAAGGTTTGGGAAACTTTGCCCCTCCTGGTAGGAATGTATATCCCATACGTCACTAGCTCATGGACTCTTGCTAATTACATGAAAGAAAAAACGTTTTAAAACAAAACCGTTACTGTCTCTTTAAATTTTAAACAGAGCACACTTTATTACTGAATATGTGAAAAAGTATGAAGGAATTGTTCAAAATTTACCAAAATTTCACCACAGTGTCTTAAAGCCTTAATAGTATTGCATACCAATTTTCAGAGCTTTAACCCATAAAATAACGGAACCGGAGCCGTTTACCAATTTAACCCCTATACAGTCCCAGCTACAGCCTTTGCTGTGACTTTACCAAGCCCAGAGGGGAATACGATACCAAATGACGCCTTCCAGACACTTTTCCAACAACTTTCTGGTCCTCACACATGCATCTGCATGTCTTGCTCTCAAAAACAACTGCGCAGTAATGGCGCGAAAATGAGGCTCAGCCTACAATTGGGAAGGCCCTCCCTGACTGGAAAAGGTGTCTAACACAGTGCCTGCCGTTAAAAAACGTTCCCCAAGTTTATAAGTGTGAATTATCAGCATAAACATGAATAAAATGTCCAAATAAAGCAATCGATTTAGCCCATAAAAGTGTCTACCAGTTTTATAGCCCATATTAAGCCTGTTATTCTGTTTGAAACTAAGAAAACATAATTTATGTAAGAACTTACCTGATAAATTCATTTCTTTCATATTAACAAGAGTCCATGAGCTAGTGACGTATGGGATATACATTCCTACCAGGAGGGGCAAAGTTTCCCAAACCTTAAAATGCCTATAAATACACCCCTCACCACACCCACAAATCAGTTTAACGAATAGCCAAGAAGTGGGGTGATAAGAAAAAAAGTGCGAAGCATATAAAATAAGGAATTGGAATAATTGTGCTTTATACAAAAAAATCATAACCACCACAAAAAAGGGTGGGCCTCATGGACTCTTGTTAATATGAAAGAAATGAATTTATCAGGTAAGTTCTTACATAAATTATGTTTTCTTTCATGTAATTAACAAGAGTCCATGAGCTAGTGACGTATGGGATAATGACTACCCAAGATGTGGATCTTTCCACACAAGAGTCACTAGAGAGGGAGGGATAAAATAAAGACAGCCAATTCCTGCTGAAAATAATCCACACCCAAAATAAAGTTTAACAAAAAACATAAGCAGAAGATTCAAACTGAAACCGCTGCCTGAAGAACTTTTCTACCAAAAACTGCTTCAGAAGAAGAAAATACATCAAAATGGTAGAATTTAGTAAAAGTATGCAAAGAGGACCAAGTTGCTGCTTTGCAGATCTGGTCAACCGAAGCTTCATTCCTAAACGCCCAGGAAGTAGATACTGACCTAGTAGAATGAGCTGTAATTCTTTGAGGCGGAATTTTACCCGACTCAACATAGGCAAGATGAATTAAAGATTTCAACCAAGATGCCAAAGAAATGGCAGAAGCTTTCTGGCCTTTCCTAGAACCGGAAAAGATAACAAATAGACTAGAAGTCTTACGGAAAGATTTCGTAGCTTCAACATAATATTTCAAAGCTCTAACAACATCCAAAGAATGCAATGATTTCTCCTTCGAATTCTTAGGATTAGGACATAATGAAGGAACCACAATTTCTCTACTAATGTTGTTGGAATTCACAACTTTAGGTAAAAATTCAAAAGAAGTTCGCAACACCGCCTTATCCTGATGAAAAATCAGAAAAGGAGACTCACACGAAAGAGCAGATAATTCAGAAACTCTTCTAGCAGAAGAGATGGCCAAAAGGAACAAAACTTTCCAAGAAAGTAATTTAATGTCCAATGAATGCATAGGTTCGAACGGAGGAGCTTGAAGAGCTCCCAGAACCAAATTCAAACTCCAAGGAGGAGAAATTGACTTAATGACAGGTTTTATACGAACCAAAGCTTGTACAAAACAATGAATATCAGGAAGAATAGCAATCTTTCTGTGAAAAAGAACAGAAAGAGCGGAGATTTGTCCTTTCAAAGAACTTGCGGACAAACCCTTATCTAAACCATCCTGAAGAAACTGTAAAATTCTCGGTATTCTAAAAGAATGCCAAGAAAAATGATGAGAAAGACACCAAGAAATATAAGTCTTCCAGACTCTATAATATATCTCTCGAGATACAGATTTACGAGCCTGTAACATAGTATTAATCACGGAGTCAGAGAAACCTCTATGACCAAGAATCAAGCGTTCAATCTCCATACCTTTAAATTTAAGGATTTCAGATCCGGATGGAAAAAAGGACCTTGTGACAGAAGGTCTGGTCTTAACGGAAGAGTCCATGGCTGGCAAGATGCCATCCGGACAAGATCCGCATACCAAAACCTGTGAGGCCATGCCGGAGCTATTAGCAGAACAAACGAGCATTCCCTCAGAATCTTGGAGATTACTCTTGGAAGAAGAACTAGAGGCGGAAAGATATAGGCAGGATGATACTTCCAAGGAAGTGATAATGCATCCACTGCCTCCGCCTGAGGATCCCGGGATCTGGACAGATACCTGGGAAGTTTCTTGTTTAGATGAGAGGCCATCAGATCTATCTCTGGAAGCCCCCACAATTGAACAATCTGAAGAAATACCTCTGGGTGAAGAGACCATTCGCCCGGATGCAACGTTTGGCGACTGAGATAATCCGCTTCCCAATTGTCTACACCTGGGATATGAACCGCAGAGATTAGACAGGAGCTGGATTCCGCCCAAACCAAAATTCGAGATACTTCTTTCATAGCCAGAGGACTGTGAGTCCCTCCTTGATGATTGATGTATGCCACAGTTGTGACATTGTCTGTCTGAAAACAAATGAACGATTCTCTCTTCAGAAGAGGCCAAAACTGAAGAGCTCTGAAAACTGCACGGAGTTCCAAGATATTGATCGGTAATCTCACCTCCTGAGATTCCCAAACTCCTTGTGCCGTCAGAGATCCCCACACAGCTCCCCAACCTGTGAGACTTGCATCTGTTGAAATTACAGTCCAGGTCGGAAGAACAAAAGAAGCCCCCTGAATTAAACGATGGTGATCTGTCCACCACGTTAGAGAGTGCCGAACAATCGGTTTTAAAGATATTAATTGATATATCTTCGTGTAATCCCTGCACCATTGGTTCAGCATACAGAGCTGAAGAGGTCGCATGTGAAAACGAGCAAAGGGGATCGCGTCCGATGCAGCAGTCATAAGACCTAGAATTTCCATGCATAAGGCTACCGAAGGGAATGATTGAGACTGAAGGTTTCGACAGGCTGTAATCAATTTTAGACGTCTCTTGTCTGTTAAAGACAAAGTCATGGACACTGAATCTATCTGGAAACCCAGAAAGGTTACCCTTGTTTGAGGAATCAAAGAACTTTTTGGCAAATTGATCCTCCAACCATGATCTTGAAGAAACAACACAAGTCGATTCGTATGAGACTCTGCTAAATGTAAAGACGGAGCAAGTACCAAGATATCGTCCAAATAAGGAAATACCACAATACCCTGTTCTCTGATTACAGACAGAAGGGCACCGAGAATCTTTGTGAAAATTCTTGGAGCTGTAGCAAGGCCAAACGGTAGAGCCACAAATTGGTAATGCTTGTCTAGAAAAGAGAATCTCAGGAACTGATAATGATCTGGATGAATTGGAATATGCAGATATGCATCCTGTAAATCTATTGTGGACATATAATTCCCTTGCTGAACAAAAGGCAATATAGTCCTTACAGTTACCATCTTGAACGTTGGTATCCTTACATAACGATTCAATAATTTTAGATCCAGAACTGGTCTGAAGGAATTCTCCTTCTTTGGTACAATGAAGAGATTTGAATAAAACCCCATCCCCTGTTCCGGAACTGGAACTGGCATAATTACTCCAGCCAACTCTAGATCTGAAACACAATTCAGAAATGCTTGAGCTTTCACTGGATTTACTGGGACATGGGAAAGAAAAAATCTCTTTGCAGGAGGTCTCATCTTGAAACCAATTCTGTACCCTTCTGAAACAATGTTCTGAATCCAAAGATTGTGAACAGAATTGATCCAAATTTCTTTGAAAAAACGTAACCTGCCCCCTACCAGCTGAACTGGAATGAGGGCCGTACCTTCATGTGAACTTAGAAGCAGGCTTTGCCTTTCTAGCAGGCTTGGATTTATTCCAGACTGGAGATGGTTTCCAAACTGAAACTGCTCCTGAGGACGAAGGATCAGGCTTTTGTTCTTTGTTGAAACGAAAGGAACGAAAACGATTGTTAGCCCTGTTTTTACCTTTAGACTTTTTATCCTGTGGTAAAAAAGTTCCTTTCCCACCAGTAACAGTTGAAATAATAGAATCCAACTGAGAACCAAATAATTTGTTTCCCTGGAAAGAAATGGAAAGTAGAGTTGATTTAGAAGCCATATCAGCATTCCAAGTCTTAAGCCATAAAGCTCTTCTGGCTAAGATAGCCAGAGACATAAATCTAACATCAACTCTAATAATATCAAAAATGGCATCACAGATGAAATTATTAGCATGCTGGAGAAGAATAATAATATCATGAGAATCACGATTTGTTACTTGTTGCGCTAGAGTTTCCAACCAAAAAGTTGAAGCTGCAGCAACATCAGCCAATGATATAGCAGGTCTAAGAAGATTACCTGAACATAGATAAGCTTTTCTTAGAAAAGATTCAATTTTTCTATCTAAAGGATCTTTAAACGAGGTACCATCTGACGTAGGAATGGTAGTACGTTTAGCAAGGGTAGAAATAGCCCCATCAACTTTAGGGATTTTGTCCCAAAATTCTAACCTGTCAGGCGGAACAGGATATAATTGCATAAAACGTTTAGAAGGAGTAAATGAATTACCCAATTTATCCCATTCCTTAGCAATTACTGCAGAAATAGCATTAGGAACAGGAAAGACTTCTGGAATAACCGCAGGAGCTTTAAAAACCTTATCCAAACGTATAGAATTAGTATCAAGAGGACTAGAATCCTCTATTTCTAAAGCAATTAGTACTTCTTTAAGTAAAGAGCGAATAAATTCCATCTTAAATAAATATGAAGATTTATCAGCATCAATCTCTGAGACAGAATCCTCTGAACCAGAAGAGTCCAAAGAATCAGAATGATGGTGTTCATTTAAAAATTCATCTGTAGAGAGAGAAGATTTAAAAGACTTTTTACGTTTACTAGAAGGAGAAATAACAGACAAAGCCTTCTTTATGGATTCAGAAACAAAATCTCTTATGTTATCAGGAACATTCTGCACCTTAGATGTTGAGGGAACTGCAACAGGCAATGGTACATCACTAAAGGAAATATTATCTGCTTTAACAAGTTTGTCATGACAATTATTACAAACAACAGCTGGAGGAATAGCTACCAAAAGTTTACAGCAGATACACTTAGCTTTGGTAGATCCAGCAGGCAGTGGTTTTCCTGTAGTATCTTCTGGCTCAGATGCAACGTGAGACATCTTGCAATATGTAAGAGAAAAAACAACATATAAAGCAAAATAGATCAAATTCCTTATAAGACAGTTTCAGGAATGGGAAAAAAATGCCAAACATCAAGCTTCTAGCAACCAGAAGCAAATGAAAAATGAGACTGAAATAATGTGGAGACAAAAGCGACGCCCATATTTTTTGGCGCCAAATAAGACGCCCACATTATTTGGCGCCTAAATGCTTTTGGCGCCAAAAATGACGCCACATCCGGAACGCCGACATTTTTGGCGCAAAATAACGTCAAAAATGACGCAACTTCCGGCGACACGTATGACGCCGGAAACGGAAAAGAATTTTTGCGCCAAAAAAGTCCGCGCCAAGAATGACACAATAAAATGAAGCATTTTCAGCCCCCGCGAGCCTAACAGCCCACAGGGAAAAAAGTCAAATTTTTGAGGTAAGAAAAAATATGATAATTTAAAGCATAATCCCAAATATGAAACTGACTGTCTGGAAATAAGGAAAGTTGAACATTCTGAGTCAAGGCAAATAAATGTTTGAATACATATATTTAGAACTTTATAAATAAAGTGCCCAACCATAGCTTAGAGTGTCACAGAAAATAAGACTTACTTACCCCAGGACACTCATCTACATGTTTGTAGAAAGCCAAACCAGTACTGAAACGAGAATCAGTAGAGGAAATGGTAAATATAAGAGTATATCGTCGATCTGAAAAGGGAGGTAAGAGATGAATCTCTACGACCGATAACAGAGAACCTTATGAAATAGACCCCGTAGAAGGAGATCACTGCATTCAATAGGCAATACTCTCCTCACATCCCTCTGACATTCACTGCACGCTGAGAGGAAAACCGGGCTCCAACTTGCTGCGGAGCGCATATCAACGTAGAATCTAGCACAAACTTACTTCACCACCTCCCTTGGAGGCAAAGTTTGTAAAACTGATTTGTGGGTGTGGTGAGGGGTGTATTTATAGGCATTTTAAGGTTTGGGAAACTTTGCCCCTCCTGGTAGGAATGTATATCCCATACGTCACTAGCTCATGGACTCTTGTTAATTACATGAAAGAAAAATGGCTTACCGGTCCCCATGAGGGGAAATGACAGCCTTCCAGCATTACACAGTCTTGTTAGAAATATGGCTAGTCATACCTTAAGCAGAAAAGTCTGCTAACTGTTTCCCCCAACTGAAGTTACTTCATCTCAACAGTCCTATGTGGAAACAGCAATCGATTTTAGTTACTGTCTGCTAAAATCATCTTCCTCTCACAAACAGAAATCTTCATCCTTTTCTGTTTCAGAGTAAATGGTACATACCAGCACTATTTTAAAATAACAAACTCTTGATAGTAGAATAAAAAACTACAACTAAACACCACATACTCTTAACCATCTCCGTGGAGATGTTGCCTGTGCAACGGCAAAGAGAATGACTTGGGTGGGCGGAGCCTAGGAGGGACTATATGGCCAGCTTTTGCTGGGACTCTTTGCCATTTCCTGTTGGGGAAGAGATATTCCCACAAGTAAGGATGACGCCGTGGACCGGACACACCAATGTTGGAGAAAACTGTTAAAGGGAAATTTTAGTACAGGATTTTGTATACCGTACAGTAAAAGGGACATTTTACTGTATAAACAAAATATTCTGTTTCATTAAAGCATTTTATTTTTAAACAAAAATGTCCTATTTTACTATGTTAAGCCGTAGTAAGCCAATTAAGAGCCAACAGCTGTGTCCTGCTCAAGAACAAAATAAGACCAATCCAGGTACATAACTATCCTTTCCAGGAAATAAACATATAGTGAAATGAAGGCATTGATTTAAACAATTAAATGATATGATATAAAAAAAAATAGTTTTTTATTTTTACAAATAGAATATCCTTTCAAATTCACCATAATCCTTGTTCCTTCTACTTGAGAGATCTCATCAATGTGCTTGCATAGTTTTATAGAAGTCATGTGGTTGGGTCCATTTTCACAATTGAGCTTCTGATACTTTTCTATACAGAAATTGAGTAACAAAATAGGTTTATTTGTGTACAGCACACTCCCTCATCTAGTGTTTATTTAGTGTTTTATGGGCTCCCAGACCAGATTGAATTTTTTATGTCACAGTCTTTGTTTCTGTGATATTTTAGAACATTCCATCTATTTTCTTTGCAGGGAGGTTGGGGGAGCAGTTCATGGAAACTACACAAGGGCATCTACTAAAGGTTTAAATCATGAATCGTGGAACTAAGCAGCTATGTATACAGTAAAGAGAGCTCAGAGTCAAACCTGGAGGCAGCTCTGTGGGGATACGTTCCTGCATGATCCGGCTACAAAGATAAAGGGGGAGCTGCCCTATATAAACAACATCACCAGTTTTTTTGTGCTTGATTCTGGGTTATAAATTTGCCAGCTCACTGTTATTTACAGCTTACTGTCTGAGGAACCAAAACCACACTGTAAAATGATGTGGCCTGACTGCTCTCGAAACCACATGATCAATGGTGTGCAATGCACAATCTCCTACAATTATCTCCATTGCTCTGGGTCATTAAACTACAGAGGGATAATATCATTTAGAGCATAACTCATTAATATTAGAATTTAAAGTATTCATTTCATTGTCTACCACTTCTTTATGCTGATAAATACTCAAAAATCAGTGTACACGGGATATATTTGAAAACTACATGAATAGGTTATGCATGAGTTTTTGATTTGTTAAACAACAACAAAAAAAACAGTACAAAATGTCTGTATACTCACTTCTGGGGCATAAACATAATTAAAAAAAAAAAAAAGATTTACATTTGTTTTTCTTTACGGAAAAAAACAAAACAAAGCCATTTTATTAATAATTAAACACTATAGCTTCTATAATCATCCTTTTAAACATTGTGCCATTTGTTACCACAATGTATCATTTGACTTTTATTATGCATAAAACTTATGCTGAAAAATCATAAAGACCACAGAACGAGAAACAGAGGGTGGAAGAGAGGGAAGAGACAAAGGGTGAAAAACACTAAGGCAACATACAAGCACATGAGAAATGTACTGGTAGAGAGAGAACCCTTTAATCACGTACCAGCTTAAAACAATTTAATGAAAAATAAAAAAAAAATACAAAAACATAATTTTTCAAAGGCCCTGAACAAGTAGTTCTTCTTTTGAATAAGTAAGGACAGGTTGATAGATTTAACATTTATTGTTTGGAGCCAATTATAAGTGGACTAATGTTTTATTTACATTTTGACCAAGCTTGAAAGGAAAAAAGCATAATGATCCAGTAGTAACAGTTAGGATTTAATAGGTCATGCTGCATATATATATATATATATATATATATATATATATATATATATATATATATATATATATATATATATATATATACACACACACACACACACACACATACATACACACAAACATACACACATACACACACATACATGCATACACACACATACATACATACATACAATATCTCACAAAAGTGAGTACACCCCTAACATTTTTGTAAATATTTTATTATATCTTTTCACGTGACAACACTGAAGAAATGACACTTTGCTACAATGTAAAAGTAGTGAGTGTACAGCCTGTAGAACAGTGTAAATTTGCTGTCCCCTCAAAATAACTTAACACACAGCCATTAATTTCTAAACCGTTGGCAACAAAAGTGAGTACACCCTAAGTGGAAATGTCCAAATTGGGCCCAAAGTGTGCCCTCGGCACACCAGACCACATAGGTCACACACATCTCCCAACTCCAAAGAATGGAATAACGGTTCTGAGTCCCCGGGGACCTAAAGAACCATGATGATGACTGCAAAAACAGATCCGTATCCCAGGCGAGAAGCCAGAACAACCAACCTAGATTGGTATTTATAACCGTCCGTACGGGGGTTGTATTTAAACAACAGGCCTCATACTTCGGTAGGATCCAAGCCCGGAGTCCATAGAATAGGCCAAGAGACATTCAGAATCCAGCAGGATTAATTAGCACCACGAGGGTAACATGAACCCTGGTAACAGCCGAAAAAGTATCCGACCAGTACCTGACTGGCATAAGGACACTCTAGAACTGCCCAAGGTCCAAGAAAATTCGTCCCGAAGGATCGATAAATGAACTAGAAAAAACAATTCTATTATTCAACAAGTGCGCAACTTCTGAGAAAGTGCCCACATGACCTAAATCTTAAGTATCAGTTCCAGAGAAGAACGTTCATAAAAACGAAAATCTAACAGACATGAGCTTAAAGGGACATAAAACCCAATTTTTTTCTTTCATGATTTAAATAGAACATGACATTTTAAACAACTTTCTAATTTACTTCTATTATGAAATGTTCTTATGTTTCTTGTTATCCTTTGTGGAAAAGCAGAAATGTAAGCTCAAGAGTGTGCACGTGTCTTCAGCACTATATAGCAAATGTTTTGCAACAATGTTATACATTACCAGGGGCACTAGATGGCAGCACTATTTCCTATCGTGCAGTGTTTCAGGCATGTGCACGCTACCTACCTAGGTATCTCTTCAACAAAGAATAACATGAAAATGAAACATTTTTGATAATAGAAGTAAATTGGAAACTTTTTAAAAATTGTATTCTCTATCTGAATAATGAAAGAAATTTTTTGGGTTTAAAGGGACAGTTCACCCAAAAATTTTCTCCCCTTTAAATTGTTCCCAATGATTCATTTTACCTGCTGGAGTGTTTTAAATTGTTTACAAGTAGCTCCTTTACCCCTATTTTGGCATTTGAAATAGCTGATTTAGCCTGTGGTATCCCAACCAATACTGAAAGTTTCTATACTAGAGTATATTCTATTGAATAGCCTAAGTAAACACAGCCAGCAGAAGAGATTACACGCTCAGTGGGGGGCATGATAGTTAAGTAATACAATTATATTTTTCCATTGTTCTCTCCAAGTATTGAGCTTTGGTTTTCTAGACAAATATAAGTCTGTGTACATAAAAGTGTTAACATAATGAGATCTGATATTACCTGAAGCTCAACCCATTGTAATAGGCTGTGGTTTAAAAGCACAAAACCAGCTACTTTATATACACAAATAAACCGAAAAATGCAATTTTTCATAAATTTTATACTCTGCAGCTGGTATAACAAGTCATTGAAAATACATTAATATAAAAACAATTTTACAGTGTCCTGTCTCTTTAAGAAAAAACATCTGGATTAAAATAAAATGAAGGCAGCACCCATCGGGTGAACGCCCAAGGTGAATGAGAACAACGGGACCAGCTGATTAAAAGCTCCATTCACCCAAGCTCAGAACTGGAACCGAAAGACCTAAAGAAAAAGAAAAATGGAAACGTTAAGGAGATTGGCTTCATCCCCAAACGTAATATTCATTTTGCCATCTAACTTCTAAGGCCTCGGATCCCTCGGCCCGCTAGGACTGGGATCCTCCAACATTGCCAAAACATGTCTTAAAAGAACCCGAAGGCGAGCCCGCCTATAAACGGAAAGCAAAATCATCCCTCGCCGGATCAACTGAAGACCCTGGCCCTGAGATAGGGGCGCCTGAAGCCTCAGGGGCCAACACTTCCACAGAAAGACGAACTGAATCGGGCAATCCCACGCTCGACGGGCCTTGATTAACGGACAGTATCTTAGAAATACTTCACTTGGGAGATATAAATGATTCAGCGCCATAGAAATGGCTATGCGGAACCATGCCGTAACCTCTGGAGGAAACAAGCCACCCTCCGGAGAAGTAATAAAGGCCATAGAGACACCTGCTTGCGTAGCCGGGTAATGGACTGGGGCACTCACTTCACGGGTCATGGAAACCTCAGAGGCGGATGGCTCAACGCACTCTAAGCTCCCTGCTTCGGGAGAAGAGAGAACGCTAGAACGGCAATCAGAACATAACTGATGGGAATTGATTACCCGGGCCATTTCATACTCATCACAAGACACATCCTCTGTATCGGAGGCATCTGTGTCGCGCATATCAGAATCCTCCATAATCTTGGGATTACAAAAATGACAAAAAAAAACTAACCCTTTAACAATGGCTGGGGCACTCACCACCTCCTGTGAACCAGACATCCCACGAGCAAGACTCTCTCTGTCACACACAGTCAGCATACGGAAGAGAAAAACAACGTAACCGCACCCGTCACAAGGTGCACTGTGCCAGTCACTAGAAAGGCGTGCAATCTGGAAAGAACGCGTCATTAAAAGAAGGTTGTTATGTTCCGTAAAGGCCGTAAGCCTAAGTATAGCTACACAAATGCAGATAGAACCATATAACAAACATGATTAAAAACATAAATTATGCTTACCTGATAATTTTCTTTTCTTCAGATAGAAAGAGTCCACAGCTGCATTCATTAATTTTGGGATTTCAGAACCTAGCCACCAGGAGGAGGCAAAGACACCCCAGCCAAAGGCTTAAATACTCTTTCCACTCCCCTCATCCCCCAGTCATTCTGCCGAGGAACAAGCAACAGTAGAAGAAATATCAGGGTGAAAAGGTGCCAGAAGAACAAAAATTACGGCTGCCCCGCATAAAAACATGGGCGGGAAGCTGAGGACTCTTTCCATCTGAAGAAAAGAAAATGATCAGGTAAGCATAATTTATGTTTTTCTATATAAATGGAAAGAGTCCACAGCTGCATTCAATACTTTTGGAAAAACAATACTCAAGCTATACTGAATGCCAAAACGGGAGGGTACAAGAGGCGGCCCATTCTGAGAGCACCAGGCCTGAAAACCCCTACCCAACAAAATCCTGCTTCGGCCGAAGCCAAGAACAACTTTGAAAAAGAGGAAAAGACCAAAGGACACTGACCCGCAGATAGTCGACAAGACTTGCTAGAGACCGCAGGAACTAAACTCGACAGAGTCAACAGCCTCCAGGAGACACCGTCGCCCAGCAGTCGGTCTCCAAACAACACTCCCCTTACTAAAGAAAGGGAACAAGCTACAGTAATCTTACACAGAGTAGGAAAGACAAAGAGAAACATGAATGTACTTGTAAAGCGCGGCTAATCCCCCTTAAGGGACTCAAGGCGCTGCTCATCATATCAACCTCGAAAGGAGGAAGGCTGAGTAGACCTCGCCGGGGATCGACTTGCAATCCTCAGTTTGCTATAGTGCAGAGTAGCCACAGCGCATTAGTATGCTGAGCTAGCTGTCCAGCTAGCATAACGAACTCCAGACCAACAGAGACCCACCAGTCTCATAGAAACAAGGGGAGGCAACGCCCATAAAAACAGAAACCACGGGATAAGGACAGGAGTCTGAAACAGAGAGGATCTTCCGCTAACACAGTGCAACCGCACTCTAAAAAGCAACTGAAGACGAGGTGGCCAAGTCGCAAAAAGGTAGCTCAGAATACCGAAATATTCAAAAACTAAACCTCGTGCAGCAAGCTCAGATAGGTCTGACGAACAACACCAGATCCTGCTCCAAGACGGGACCAGCCCAAGCAACAGACATGTCTGATAGACAGGGGACACACAACCACAAGCCCCCAGGGAATGGAAAGCAAAAAAGGGGGAACTCACCCACCCCAACAGAGCTGGGGTGCCAACCCAATCCACTCCTCCAAATTAAGGCATTCCCAAGGAGAACCCCCTGGGACCTTGAACAGAGAAAAGTGCAATAGATCCGAAGGAAGACCTGTCACAGCTCTCTTAGACAGTCTCTAAGTAGAGAGATCAAATTTCAACAGGTGGAACAGAGCCCACAGAGCAACAGATGCTGCCCCTTACAGAGATAAGCCACCTGATCCAACCTCCTACACACAGGGCAGGACAAAGACCCTCCAGGGCGAGGAACCCCAGCTGATAAGGAAGACAAACTATCCCCTCAAAAGGCACAGATAAGAACAGCGTACATGACCACAAGACATGAAGCCATAGTATTATCAAAACACAGACCGAATGAAAAAAATCATCCAGACACCACTGTTGACCCAACAGAGAAAAAATTCCCCATGAAGAGGAGCACACTCCGCCCGAAGGATAAGTCAGGCCTTAAAGTTGATAACCAGTACCGGAAGGTAGATGTGAACTCTGGCCTTCCTGTTTGCAAGCCCAATGAGCTAGTCCATATGTCGCAAAATAGGATCCCTGAAAAAACTGGGTCGTCCCGAACCAGTCCACAGGATCATAAGTCTCCAGACATCCAAGAAGGATCCAAGACAAGAACCCTGGACCCAGAATCGTCCTAGCACGAACGACACCCCCACGGTGATAACCGGGAAACCCGGAGAACGAACGGTTACTGGACTCACTCGTAATTCCCAGATCAAAGGGAAGAGAACACCCGTAGCCGGAGGTCAACACCCCCCCCCCCCCAACAAGGTTCTAGGCCGTGACAAAGTCACACAATTTCTCTAGAGCCCAAAGGGCAACACTAAGGGAAAAGAGAACGAGAACAGTCATCCGAGAGTAGAAGAAAGGGCTAGTCTTCATAATCCTTTCAGATTAACGTTCCAGAGGACCACACCCAAGGGAGAAAAAACATAATTTATGTAAGAACTTACCTGATAAATTCATTTCTTTCATATTAGCAAGAGTCCATGAGCTAGTGACGTATGGGATATACATTCCTACCAGGAGGGGCAAAGTTTCCCAAACCTCAAAAATGCCTATAAATACACCCCTCACCACACCCACAAATCAGTTTAACGCATAGCCAAGAAGTGGGGTGATAAGACAAAGTGCGAAAGCATAAAAAATAAGGGATTGGAATAATTGTGCTTTATACAAAAAATCATAACCACCATAAAAAGGGTGGGCCTCATGGACTCTTGCTAATATGAAAGAAATGAATTTATCAGGTAAGTTCTTACATAAATTATGTTTTCTTTCATGTAATTAGCAAGAGTCCATGAGCTAGTGACGTATGGGATAATGACTACCCAAGATGTGGATCTTCCATGCAAGAGTCACTAGAGAGGGAGGGATAAAATAAAGACAGCCAATTCCGCTGAAAATAATCCACACCCAAAATAAAGTTTAAATCTTATAATGAAAAAAACTGAAATTATAAGCAGAAGAATCAAACTGAAACAGCTGCCTGAAGTACTTTTCTACCAAAAACTGCTTCAGAAGAAGAAAACACATCAAAATGGTAGAATTTAGTAAAAGTATGCAAAGAAGACCAAGTTGCTGCTTTGCAAATCTGATCAACAGAAGTTTCATTCCTAAACGCCCAGGAAGTAGAAACTGACCTAGTAGAATGAGCTGTAATCCTTTGAGGCGGAGTTTTACCCGACTCGACATAAGCATGATGAATTAAAGATTTCAACCAAGATGCCAAAGAAATGGCAGAGGCCTTCTGACCTTTCCTAGAACCGGAAAAGATAACAAATAGACTAGAAGTTCTTAGTAGCTTCAACATAATATTTCAAAGCTCTAACTACATCCAAAGAATGCAATGATCTCTCCTTAGAATTCTTAGGATTAGGACACAAAGAAGGAACCACAATTTCTCTGCTAATGTTGTTAGAATTCACAACCTTAGGTAAAAATTTAAAAGAAGTTCGCAACACCGCCTTATCCTGATGAAAAATCAGAAAAGGAGACTCACAAGAAAGAGCAGATAATTCAGAAACTCTTCTAGCAGAAGAGATGGCCAAAAGAAACAAAACTTTCCAAGAAAGTAATTTAATGTCCAATGAATGCATAGGTTCAAACGGAGGAGCTTGAAGAGCCCCCAGAACCAAATTCAAACTCCAAGGAGGAGAAATTGACTTAATAACAGGTTTTATACGAACCAAAGCTTGTACAAAACAATGAATATCAGGAAGATTAGCAATCTTTCTGTGAAAAAGAACAGAAAGAGCAGAGATTTGTCCTTTCAAGGAACTTGCAGACAAACCTTTATCCAAACCATCCTGAAGAAACTGTAAAATTCTCGGAATTCTAAAAGAATGCCAGGAAAAATGATGAGAAAGACACCAAGAAATATAAGTCTTCCAGACTCGATAATATATCTTCCTAGATACAGCTTTACGAGCCTGTAACATAGTATTAATCACAGAGTCAGAGAAACCTCTATGACTAAGAATCAAGCGTTCAATCTCCATACCTTTAAATTTAAGGATTTGAGATCCTGATGGTAAAAAGGACCTTGCGACAAAAGGTCTGGTCTTAACGGAAGAGTCCATGGTTGGCAAGAGGCCATCCGGACAAGATCCGCATATCAAAACCTGTGAGGCCATGCTAGAGCCACCAGCAGAACAAACGAGCATTCCTTCAGAATCTTGGAGATTACTCTTGGAAGAAGAACTAGAGGCGGAGAGATATAGGCAGGATGATACTTCCAAGGAAGTGACAATGCATCCACTGCTTCCACCTGAGGATCCCTGGATCTGGACAGATACCTGGGAAGTTTCTTGTTTAGATGAGAAGCCATCAGATCTATTTCTGGAAGTCCCAACATTTGAATAATCTGAAGAAATACCTCTGGGTGAAGAGACCATTCGCCCGGATGTAACGTTTGGCGACTGAGATAATCCGCTTCCCAATTGTCTATACCTGGGATATGAACCGCAGAAACTAGACAGGAGCTGGATTCCGCCCATACCAGTATTCGAGATACTTCTTTCATAGCCAGAGGACTGTGAGTCCCTCCTTGATGATTGATATATGCCACAGTTGTGACATTGTCTGTCTGAAAACAAATGAACGATTCTCTCTTTAGAAGAGGCCATGACTGAAGAGCTCTGAAAATTGCACGGAGTTCCAAAATATTGATTGGTAATCTCACCTCCTGAGATTCCCAAACCCCTTGTGCTGTCAGAGACCCCCAAACAGCTCCCCAACCTGTCAGACTTGCATCTGTTGAAATTACAGTCCAGGTCGGAAGAACAAAAGAAGCCCCCTGAATTAAACAATGGTGATCTGTCCACCACGTCAGAGAGTGTCGTACAATCGGTTTTAAAGATATTAATTGAGATATATTTGTGTA
This sequence comes from Bombina bombina, assembly GCF_027579735.1. Taxonomy (NCBI): domain Eukaryota; kingdom Metazoa; phylum Chordata; class Amphibia; order Anura; family Bombinatoridae; genus Bombina; species Bombina bombina. The sequence continues at coordinate 942,541,600 of NC_069501.1, forward strand.
ATCCCTGCACCACTGGTTCAGCATACAGAGCTGAAGAGGTCGCATGTGAAAACGAGCAAAGGGGATCGCGTCCGATGCAGCAGTCATAAGACCTAGAATTTCCATGCATAAGGCTACCGAAGGGAATGATTGACACTGAAGGTTGACAAGCTGAGATCAATTTTAGACGTCTCTTGTCTGTCAGAGACAGAGTCATGGACACTGAATCTATCTGGAAACCTAAAAAGGTTACCCTTGTCTGAGGAATCAATGAACTTTTCGGTAAATTGATCCTCCAACCATGATCTCGAAGAAACAACACAAGTCGATTCGTATGAGATTCTGCTAAATGTGAAGACTGAGCAAGTACCAAGATATCGTCCAAATAAGGAAATACCACAATACCCTGTTCTCTGATTACAGACAGAAGGGCACCGAGAACCTTTGTAAAAATTCTTGGAGCTGTTGCTAAGCTAAATGGCAGAGCCACAAACTGGTAATGCTTGTCTAGGAAAGAGAATCTCAGAAACTGATAGTGATCTGGATGAATCGGAATATGCAGATATGCATCCTGTAAATCTATTGTGGACATATAATGCCCTTGCTGAACAAAAGGTAGGATAGTCCTTATAGTTACCATTTTGAATGTTGGTATCCTTACATAACGATTCAATATTTTTAGATCCAGAACTGGTCTGAAGGAATTCTCCTTCTTTGGTACAATGAAGAGATTTGAATAAAACCCCAGCCCCTGTTCCAGAACTGGAACTGGCATAATTACTCCAGCCAACTCTAGATCTGAAACACATTTCAGAAATGCTTGAGCCTTCGCTGGATTTACTGGGACACGGGAAAGAAAAAATCTCTTTGCAGGAGGCCTTATCTTGAAGCCAATTCTGTACCCTTCTGAAACAATGTTCTGAATCCAAAGATTGTGAATTGAATTGATCCAAATTTCTTTGAAAAATCGTAATCTGCCCCCTACCAGCTGGGCTGGAATGAGGGCCGCACCTTCATGTTGACTTGGGAGCTGGCTTTGGTTTTCTAAAAGGCTTGGATTTATTCCAGACTGGAGATGGTTTCCAAACTGATACCGCTCCTGTGGGTGAAGGATCAGGCTTTTGTTCCTTGTTGTGACGAAAGGAACGAAAACTATTATTAGACCTAAAATTACCTTTAGATTTTTTATCCTGTGGTAAAAAAGTTCCTTTCCCTCCAGTAACAGTTGAGATAATAGAATCCAACTGAGAACCAAATAATTTATTACCCTGGAAAGAAAGGGAAAGCAAAGTTGACTTAGAAGACATATCAGCATTCCAATTTTTAAGCCATAAAGCTCTTCTAGCTAAAATAGCTAGAGACATATACCTGACATCAACTCTAATGATATCAAAGATGGCATCACAAATAAAGTTATTAGCATGTTGAAGAAGATTAACAATGCTATGAGAATTATGATCTGTTACTTGTTGCGCTAAAGCTTCTAACCAAAAAGTTGAAGCTGCAGCAACATCCGCTAAAGATATAGCAGGTCTAAGAAGATTACCTGAACATAAGTAAGCTTTTCTTAGAAATTATTAAATTTTCGTATCTAATGGATCCTTAAAGGAAGTACTATCTGCCGTAGGAATAGTAGTACATTTAGCAAGAGTGGAGATAGCCCCATCAACCTTAGGGATTTTGTCCCAAAACTCTAATCTGTCAAATGGCACAGGATATAATTGCTTAAAACGTTTAGGAGTAAATGAATTACCCAAATTATTCCATTCCCTGGAGATTACTTCAGAAATAGCATCAGGGACAGGAAAAACTTCTGGAATAACTACAGGAGATTTAAAAACCTTATTTAAACGTTTAGATTTAGTATCAAGAGGACCAGAATCCTCTATTTCTAATGCAATTAAGACTTCTTTAAGTAAAGAACGAATACATTCCATTTTGAATAAATATGAAGATTTATCAGCATCTCTGAAACAGAATCCTCTGAACCAGAGGAATCATCAGAATGATGATGTTCATTTAAAAATTCATCTGAAAAATGAGAAGTTTTAAAAGACCTTTTACGTTTACTAGAAGGAGGAATAACAGACATAGCCTTCTTAATGGATTTAGAAACAAAATCTCTTATGTTAACAGGAACACTGAGTATTAGATGTTGATGGAACAGCAACAGGTAATGTAACATTACTAAAGGAAATATTATCTGCATTAACAAGTTTGTCATGACAGCTGGAGGAACAGATACCACAAGTTTACAGCAGATACACTTAACTTTGGTAGATCCAGCACCAGGCAGCGACTTTCCAGAAGTATCTTCTAACTCAGGGTCAATCTGGGACATCTTGCAATATGTAATAGAAAAAACAACATATAAAGCAAAATTGATCAAATTCCTTAAATGACAGTTTCAGGAATGGGAAAAAATGCCAGTGAACAAGCTTCTAGCAACCAGAAGCAATAAATAATGAGACTTAAATAATGTGGAGACAAAAGTGACGCCCATATTTTTTAGCGCCAAAAAAGACGCCCACATTATTTGGCGCCTAAATGCTTTTGGCGACAAAAATGACGCCACATCCGGAACGCCGACACCTTTGGCGCAAAAAAAACGTCAAAAAATGACGCAACTTCCGGCGACACGTATGACGCCGGAAACAGAAAATATTTTTTTGCGCCAAATAAGTCCGCACCAAGAATGACGCAATAAAATGAAGCATTTTCAGCCCCCGCGAGCCTAACAGCCCACAGGGAAAAAAGTCAAATTTTTAAGGTAAGCATTGATTTATTCATATGCATTATCCCAAATATGAAACTGACTGTCTGCAATAAGGAACGTTGAACATCCTGAGTCAAGGCAAATAAATGTTTGAACACATATATTTAGAACTTTATATAAAAGTGCCCAACCATAGCTTAGAGTGTCACAGAAAATAAGACTTACTTACCCCAGGACACTCATCTACATGTAGTAGAAAGCCAAACCAGTACTGAAACGAGAATCAGTAGAGGTAATGGTATATATAAGAGTATATCGTCGATCTGAAAAGGGAGGTAAGAGATGAATCTCTACGACCGATAACAGAGAACCTATGAAATAGACCCCGTAGAAGGAGATCATTAAATTCAAATAGGCAATACTCTCCTCACATCCCTCTGACATTCACTGCACGCTGAGAGGAAAACCGGGCTCCAACCTGCTGCGGAGCGCATATCAACGTAGAATCTAGCACAAACTTACTTCACCACCTCCATAGGAGGCAAAGTTTGTAAAACTGAATTGTGGGTGTGGTGAGGGGTGTATTTATAGGCATTTTTGAGGTTTGGGAAACTTTGCCCCTCCTGGTAGGAATGTATATCCCATACGTCACTAGCTCATGGACTCTTGCTAATAACTTGAAAGAAATGCAAAGCATCCGAACCCAGGCAGAAAGACATACCCTAAGCAAAAAGCATGTATATATAATTTATACACACATCTATATAAACGTATTACTTGCACGTCCGGTATCGGTTTGCACTTATATTTTATTTAAACTAGTTTTGTTGTGTGTATTTTAATGCTCTCAGCCTGTATTGGTCAATTAGAAATATGTACTTTAAGATTCTGTACAGTTCAATGCATTTTTTGTGAGAAATGTATGTTTAAGAGTTATCTTTTTTAAAATTGCGATTAAAATCGCAAACCGCGTTTTTTCCATCCAAAATCACGATTATATATATATATATATATACACATATACACACACACACACACACACATATACATACATGGCTACCACCCACCTCTGCCAACTCATAAGAGGTAATATTTGTAAGTATCATTTAAATACTCTAGTTTTCACAAGAGGGGCTGCAAAATGCATCAAAAGTTGTAAATAATGTTGTCCCTTTGCTTTTATAAAAGTTACTGAGCAGAATATATCAATTAAAAATCAATGGAGTACCGGCACCTTTTTTTTTTTTTTTTAAGCACTGGCACCTTTTCTTTAAAAAATATATATATATATATATATATATATATATATATATATATATATATATATATATATATATATATATATATACATATACACATATACACATACACATATACATATATACACACACACACACATACATACACACACATACATATATATAAGTGTGTTCACTTGTCTTCATATTTTTTTCAAACATAATACACTTTGCATGTCCCAGTAAGATATAAATAGGGACAATTACTTGGCTTAAGTTACAGCCCTATTCAATGGTTTTATTTCTCCAACATAGGTGTGTCCGGTCCACGGCGTCATCCTTACTTGTGGGATATTCTCTTCCCCAACAGGAAATGGCAAAGAGCCCAGCAAAGCTGGTCACATGATCCCTCCTAGGCTCCGCCTACCCCAGTCATTCTCTTTGCCGTTGTACAGGCAACATCTCCACGGAGATGGCTTAGAGTTTTTTAGTGTTTAACTGTAGTTTTTCATTATTCAATCAAGAGTTTGTTATTTTCAAATAGTGCTGGTACGTACTATTTACTCAGAAACAGAAAAGAGATGAAGAATTCTGTTTGTATGAGGAAAATGATTTTAGCAACCGTAACTAAAATCCATGGCTGTTCCACACAGGACTGTTGAGAGCAATTAACTTCAGTTGGGGGAACAGTTTGCAGTCTCTTGCTGCTTGAGGTATGACACATTCTAACAAGACGATGTAATGCTGGAAGCTGTCATTTTCCCTATGGGATCCGGTAAGCCATGTTTATTAAGATTGTAAATAAGGGCTTCACAAGGGCTTATTTAAACTGTAGACTTTTTTTGGGCTAAATCGATTGATATTAACACTTATTTAGCCTTGAGGAATCATTTATTCTGGGTATTTTGATTTAATAATATCGGCAGGCACTGTTTTAGACACCTTATTCTTTAGGGGCTTTCCCAAAGCATAGGCAGAGTCTCATTTTCGCGCCGGTGTTGCGCACTTGTTTTTGAGAGGCATGGCATGCAGTCGCATGTGAGAGGAGCTCTGATACTTATAAAAGACTTCTGAAGGCGTCATTTGGTATCGTATTCCCCTTTGGGTTTGGTTGGGTCTCAGCAAAGCAGATACCAGGGACTGTAAAGGGGTTTAAAGCTTAAAACGGCTCCGGTTCCGTTATTTTAAGGGTTAAAGCTTCCAAAATTGGTGTGCAATATTTTCAAGGCTTTAAGACGCTGTGGTGAAAATTTGGTGAATTTTGAACAATTCCTTCATGTTTTTTCGCAATTGCAGTAATAAAGTGTGTTCAGTTTAAAATTTAAAGTGACAGTAACGGTTTTATTTTAAAACGTTTTTTGTACTTTCTGATCAAGTTTATGCCTGTTTAACATGTCTGAACTACCAGATAGACTGTGTTCTGAATGTGGGGAAGCCAGAATTCCTATTCATTTAAATAAATGTGATTTATGTGATAATGACAATGATGCCCAAGATGATTCCTCAAGTGAGGGGAGTAAGCATGGTACTGCATCATTCCCTCCTTCGTCTACACGAGTCTTGCCCACTCAGGAGGCCCCTAGTACATCTAGCGCGCCAATACTCCTTACTATGCAACAATTAACGGCTGTAATGGATAATTCTGTCAAAAACATTTTAGCCAAAATGAACCCTTGTCAGCGTAAGCGTGGCTGCTCTGTTTTAGTTACTGAAGAGCATGACGACGCTGATATTAATATCTCTGAAGGGCCCCTAACCCAATCTGAGGGGGCCAGGGAGGTTTTGTCTGAGGGAGAAATTACTGATTTAGGGAACATTTCTCAGCAGGCTGAATCTGATGTGATTACATTTAAATTTAAATTGGAACACCTCCGCATTTTGCTTAAGGAGGTATTATCCACTCTGGATGATTGTGAAAATTTAGTCATCCCAGAGAAACTATGTAAAATGGACAAGTTCCTAGAGGTGCCGGGGCTCCCAGAAGCTTTTCCTATACCCAAGCGGGTGGCGGACATTGTTAATAAAGAATGGGAAAGGCCCGGTATTCCTTTCGTCCCTCCCCCCATATTTAAAAAATTGTTTCCTATGGTCGACCCCAGAAAGGACTTATGGCAGTCAGTCCCCAAGGTCGAGGGAGCGGTCTCTACTTTAAACAAACGCACCACTATTCCCATAGAGGATAGTTGTGCTTTCAAAGATCCTATGGATAAAAAATTAGAAGGTTTGCTTAAAAAGATGTTTGTTCAGCAGGGTTACCTTCTACAACCCATTTCATGCATTGTCCCTGTCACTACAGCCGAATATTTCTGGTTTGATGAACTGCTTAAGGTGCTCGATAGTGACTCTCCTCCTTATGAGGAGATTATGGACAGAATCAATGCTCTCAAATTGGCTAATTCTTTCACTCTAGACGCCTCTTTGCAATTGGCTAAGTTAGCGGCTAAGAACTCTGGGTTTGCTATTGTGGCGCGCAGAGCGCTTTGGTTGAAATCTTGGTCGGCTGATGCGTCTTCCAAGAACAAGCTACTAAACATTCCTTTCAAGGGGAAAACGCTGTTTGGTCCTGACTTGAAAGAGATTATCTCTGATATCACTGGGGGTAAGGGCCACGCCCTTCCTCAGGATCGGCCCTTCAAGGCAAAAAATAGACCTAATTTTCGTCCCTTTCGTAAAAACGGACCAGCCCAAGGGGCTACGTCCTCTAAGCAAGAGGGTAATACTTCTCAGGCCAAGCCAGCTTGGAGACCAATGCAAGGCTGGAACAAGGGAAAGCAGGCCAAGAAACCTGCCACTGCTACCAAGACAGCATGAAATATTGGCCCCCGATCCGGGACCGGATCTGGTGGGGGGCAGACTCTCTCTCTTCGCTCAGGCTTGGGCGAGAGATGTTCTGGATCCTTGGGCGCTAGAAATAGTCTCCCAGGGTTATCTTCTGGAATTCAAGGGACTTCCCCCAAGGGGGAGGTTCCACAAGTCGCAGTTGTCTTCAGACCACATAAAAAGACAGGCGTTCTTACATTGTGTAGAAGACCTGTTAAAAATGGGAGTGATTCATCCTGTTCCATTAAGAGAACAAGGGATGGGGTTCTACTCCAATCTGTTCATAGTTCCCAAAAAAGAGGGAACGTTCAGACCAATCCTAGATCTCAAGATCTTAAACAAATTTCTCAAGGTTCCATCGTTCAAGATGGAAACCATTCGAACTATCCTTCCTTCCATCCAGGAAGGTCAATTTATGACCACGGTGGATTTAAAGGATGCGTATCTACATATTCCTATCCACAAGGAACATCATCGGTTCCTAAGGTTTGCATTCCTGGACAAACATTACCAGTTCGTGGCGCTTCCTTTCGGTTTAGCCACTGCTCCAAGGATTTTCACAAAGGTACTAGGGTCCCTTCTAGCGGTGCTAAGACCAAGGGGCATTGCAGTAGTACCTTACCTGGACGACATTCTGATTCAAGCGTCGTCCCTTCCTCAAGCAAAGGCTCACACGGACATTGTCCTGGCCTTTCTCAGATCTCACGGCTGGAAAGTGAACGTGGAAAAGAGTTCTCTATCCCCGTCAACAAGGGTTCCCTTCTTGGGAACAATTATAGACTCCTTAGAAATGAGGATCTTTCTAACAGAGGCCAGAAAAACAAAGCTTCTGGACTCTTGTCGGATACTTCATTCCGTTCCTCTTCCTTCCATAGCTCAGTGCATGGAAGTGATCGGGTTGATGGTGGCGGCGATGGACATAGTTCCTTTTGCGCGCATTCATCTAAGACCATTACAACTGTGCATGCTCAGTCAGTGGAATGGGGACTATACAGACTTGTCTCCGAAGATACAAGTAAATCAGAGGACCAGAGACTCACTCCGTTGGTGGCTGTCCCTGGACAATCTGTCTCAAGGGATGATGTTCCACAGACCAGAGTGGGTCATTGTCACGACCGACGCCAGTCTGATAGGCTGGGGCGCGGTCTGGGGATCCCTGAAAGCTCAGGGTCTTTGGTCTCGGGAAGAATCTCTTCTACCGATAAATATTCTGGAACTGAGAGCGATATTCAATGCGCTCCAGGCCTGGCCCCAGCTTGCGAGGACCAGGTTCATACGGTTTCAATCAGACAACATGACGACTGTTGCGTACATCAACCATCAGGGGGGAACAAGGAGTTCCCTAGCGATGGAAGAAGTAACCAAAATTATTCTTTGGGCGGAGTCTCACTCCTGCCACCTGTCTGCTATCCACATCCCAGGAGTGGAAAATTGGGAAGCGGATTTTCTGAGTCGTCAGACATTGCATCCGGGGGAGTGGGAACTCCATCCGGAAATCTTTGCCCAAGTCACTCACCTGTGGGGCATTCCAGACATGGATCTGATGGCCTCTCGTCAGAACTTCAAAGTTCCTTGCTACGGGGCCAGATCCAGGGATCCCAAGGCGGCTCTAGTGGATGCACTAGTAGCACCTTGGACCTTCAAACTAGCTTATGTGTTCCCGCCATTTCCTCTCATCCCCAGGCTGATAGCCAGGATCAAGCAGGAGAGGGCGTCGGTGATCTTGATAGCTCCTGCGTGGCCACGCAGGACTTGGTATGCAGATCTGGTGAATATGTCATCGGCTCCACCTTGGAAGCTACCTTTGAGACGAGACCTTCTTGTTCAGGGTCCGTTCGAACATCCGAATCTGGTTTCACTCCAGCTGACTGCTTGGAGATTGAACGCTTGATTTTATCGAAGCGAGGATTCTCAGATTCTGTGATCGATACTCTTGTTCAGGCCAGAAAGCCTGTGACTAGAAAGATTTACCACAAAATTTGGAAAAAATATATCTGTTGGTGTGAATCTAAAGGATTCCCTTGGGACAAGGTTAAGATTCCTAGGATTCTATCCTTCCTTCAAGAAGGATTGGAAAAAGGATTATCTGCAAGTTCCCTGAAGGGACAGATTTCTGCCTTGTCGGTATTACTTCACAAAAAGCTGGCAGCTGTGCCAGATGTTCAAGCCTTTGTTCAGGCTCTGGCTAGAATCAAGCCTGTTTACAAACCTTTGACTCCTCCTTGGAGTCTCAATTTAGTTCTTTCAGTTCTTCAGGGGGTTCCGTTTGAACCCTTACATTCCGTTGATATTAAGTTATTATCTTGGAAAGTTTTGTTTTTAGTTGCGATTTCTTCTGCTAGAAGAGTCTCAGAATTATCTGCTCTGCAGTGTTCTCCTCCTTATCTGGTGTTCCATGCAGATAAGGTGGTTTTACGTACTAAACCTGGTTTTCTTCCAAAAGTTGTTTCTAACAAAAACATTAACCAGGAGATTATCGTACCTTCTCTGTGTCCAAAACCAGTTTCAAAGAAGGAACGTTTGTTGCACAATTTGGATGTTGTTCGCGCTCTAAAATTCTATTTAGATGCTACAAAGGATTTTAGACAAACATCTTCCTTGTTTGTTGTTTATTCAGGTAAAAGGAGAGGTCAAAAAGCAACTTCTACCTCTCTCTCTTTTTGGATTAAAAGCATCATCAGATTGGCTTACGAGACTGCCGGACGGCAGCCTCCCGAAAGAATCACAGCTCATTCCACTAGGGCTGTGGCTTCCACATGGGCCTTCAAGAACGAGGCTTCTGTTGATCAGATATGTAGGGCAGCGACTTGGTCTTCACTGCACACTTTTACCAAATTTTACAAGTTTGATACTTTTGCTTCTTCTGAGGCTATTTTTGGGAGAAAGGTTTTGCAAGCCGTGGTGCCTTCCATTTAGGTGACCTGATTTGCTCCCTCCCTTCATCCGTGTCCTAAAGCTTTGGTATTGGTTCCCACAAGTAAGGATGACGCCGTGGACCGGACACACCTATGTTGGAGAAAACAGAATTTATGTTTACCTGATAAATTTCTTTCTCCACCGGTGTGTCCGGGCCACGGCCCGCCCTGGTTTTTTTAATCAGGTCTGATATTTTATTTTCTTTAACTACAGTCACCACGGTACCATATGGTTTCTCCTATGCAAATATTCCTCCTTAACGTCGGTCGAATGACTGGGGTAGGCGGAGCCTAGGAGGGATCATGTGACCAGCTTTGCTGGGCTCTTTGCCATTTCCTGTTGGGGAAGAGAATATCCCACAAGTAAGGATGACGCCGTGGACCGGACACACCGTTGGAGAAAGAAATTTATCAGGTAAACATAAATTCTGTTTTTCCAGACACAAATAAATCAGCTTTCTTCTGTGTGGATCTGTAAATTTTCAGTGCTTCTCACATCCTTTAGCTCAGTGTTTTTCAACCAGTGTGCCGTGTGTGAATTGGCCTCCTCCAGGTCCAATTCAAAAAGGGTGTCTCTGTCACGCTCCAGTGTTTAGACGCCTTGTTCCTTCTCTGATACCAATCTGTCCTTAGGAGCCTCATCAAGCTCCGCCCCCAACGTGTTTCGTACGCCCTATGCAAACTTTTACATGAGGAATTGGTTGCAATAATCTGTGTAATACAGCGTGTCCTTAAATCCTTGATGCCAGTTCCCTATTCGTTAATACCTAGCCAATCCGGTACATCAATCCGGACCAGCCTCTTGTTCAGGGCTTGGTAATACTGACATCATCGTGACGTTGTCCAATTAGGTCCCCCTTTAGACCGGCACTGCATTATACCACCGGTCAGCCCATCACACAATCCGGACCGGCCTCTAAGCCAGGGTAAGCATATAATCATTGTCATCATGACATTGTCCAATCCTCTCTCTCGGACCGAACTGTATAGCACTTATCCTAATATCGGCAAGCTTATACACATACACAAATGTTAAACGAGCATCTTAAAGAAGTCACATCATATTTTAAGCATATACTTATACAACTAAGGCAGATATTAAACGAGCATTTAAAATGTAACATCTTTATGTAACCATCTTTTTCAGAAAGAAACAATAGGATTCATATCTTATATCTAATACATATATACTGCTTTAGCAATTTTAGATAATACAAAAGACTAAAAAAAAAAAAAAAAAAGGTACCATTCCTATATTTTAAAAAAAAAATTAAATACATATATCTATATCTAAAAAATAATAATACATTATAATTCATTAAAATACCTAATTGGGAATTACATAATAAAACATGATATACCATAGTTCATTAAAATAACTTAAGAAATGAAAGGGCCATTAAACCCCAAATTTTTCTTTCATGATTCAGATAGAGAATACAATTTTAAACAACATTCCAATTTACTTATATTATCTAATTTGCTGCAATCTTTAGAGATCCTTTGTTAAAGAAATAGCAATGCACATTGGTGAGCCAATCACATGAGGCATCTATGTGCAGCAACCAATCAGAAGCTACTGAGCATATCTAGAAATGCTTTTCAGGAAAGAATATTAAGAGAATGAAGCAAATTAGATAATAGAAGTAAATTAGAAAGTTGTTTAAAATGGTATTCTCTATCTGAATTATGAAAGAATAAAAATGGGTTTAATGTCCCTTTAATTGATAAATGACACTATTTTTCACATTTTAGTATGCACCTAGGAGGGTTTCTCGTTTAATTTATTTACAGTATATTCATGCCATTAAAGCCTGTAAGTCCTTAAGCCCTTTAGGTGTCATACAATCTAATAAATTGATCAATTTTGTTTCACATTGTCTAAGTCTCATAAGTCTTTGCTGTTCATTGCCCACAGAAGCTGGTATGATTTCTAGGACTAACTGAAAGGTTATTAGGATTCTGCCCATGTGTGATTTTAAAATGCTCAGAGAAACTGTGATTCTCATAGCCTCTTTTTATATTATCTGTGTGTTCATATATGGGGCGCTTTACCTTTCTCTTGGTCCTGCCCACATAGATCTTATTACACTCGCAGGTTAGGCAATACACCGCATACATGGACACACAGGAAGCCTTATCTTTAATTTTAAATTCCTTCGTCTGGTCTCAAATACCTATATACTCTCCTTTTCTGATTAGCCCACACATACAGCAGTTCAATCTGCCGCATTTAAATGTCCCTCCTTTGTTAGTAACCCACGCTGAGAGGTTTCCTTTATTGGTTGATTTCTTAGACCTTAATATGGAGGGGGACAATATATTTTTAATATTCTTGTTTTTCTTAAAATTTTAACTGGGTTTTTGTCCAGATAGGGCCCCAAAATGGGATCTGTTATCAGAATATTCCAGTGCTTCTTCAGGGTTGATTTAATGAAACCAGCCCCCGAATTATATGAAGTGATACATTTTACTCCTGTTCTGGTACTATTAAAATTAGTTTTATCCTTGTTTACTAATAGGTCTTCTCTTTTCCTACTCCTACTGTCTTCTCTTGCTCTTTGAATTAAAGTGAAGGTAAAGTTCGATTGTTTTGAATGAAATCCTATACATATCAATACAAATAAATGGCACTTTCATTCATTAAAATTTATATTTTTACTTTGATCCTTTGTTATCTCCGTTTTTATTTTGCAGCTCGCTATATTTCATAAATCAGCCCGTTATTTTTCTTTTTTTTCTACATGCTGGTCACGTTTTTTCACCAGCCAATTGACTTTCTGGCCGTTAGGCGGCCGTCATTTGACGTCAGCATGGTCTTGGACAATATGCGCATGTGTTAGTTTTTTTTTATCACACTGACAAGGCGAGCGTGGCCCCGCTTCGCGCATGGTTAATACAAACTGAGTTGTAAAACACACAGGACGAGATTACCGCATGCGCATTGTTGAGCATCAGTGAGTTGATGCGCATGCGCAGTTTTTATACTCGCCGTGCACGAGCCTTGTAGACACGTATAGAGCGGGTGGGACCGCTCTATACATCACAATATCAAAACTCAGGAAATGGCTAATGGGAGGAGTTTCAAACAGAACGGTAGGGAAAAAACAAAGCCCGATATTATATAAATAATTAATATTTTCAAAAAAATAACTTAGCGACTCTGTATTTCATATTCTTAAAAATCCAATACTGCAAAATGAACGCTGTAACTTTACCTTCACTTTAACTCACTCTCAAACCCTTTCTGCAGGAACTTCTGTTCAAGAGTATCAGCTTCTTTCTCAAAGTCATCTAAAGCAGTGCAATTTTTATGGCTTTTGGCTGTGATGTCTTTGCCTCCTCCTGGTGGCCAGGATCAGTATTTCCCAACAGTAAGGAATGAAGCCGTGGACTCTCCTTATATTAAGAAGGAAATTATTATATTCCCTTTTTAAACATTTGTGTCACCAAGCACAAAAAGCTGCTGGGGACCTAGAAAGTGGTTGAGTAAATTAATACACCAAATCTGTTAAATGTTAAAGGGACAGTCTACACCAGAATTTGTATTGTTTTAAGAGATAGATAATCCCTTTATTACCCAATCCCCAGTTTTGCATAACCAACACAGTTATATTAATATACTTTTAACCTCTGTGATCATCTTGTATCTAAGCCTCTGCAAACTGCCCCTTTATTTCAGTTCTTTTGACAGACTTGCAGTTTAGCCAATCAGTGCCTGCTCCCAGATAACTTCACGTGCACAAGCACAGTGTTATCTATATGAAATACATGAACTAACACCCTCTAGTGGTGAAAAACTGTTAAAATGCATTCTGAAAAGAGGTGGCCTTCAAGGTCTAAGAAATTAGCATATGAACCTCCTAGGTTAAGCTTTCAACTAAGAATACCAAGAGAACAAAGCAAAATTGGTGATAAAAGTAAATTGGACAATTGTTTAAAATCACATGCTCTATCTGAATCACGAAAGTTTATTTTGGCCTAGACTGTCCCTTTTAAGGCCTGGCAGACAGTCTGTCATTATGCAGTTTAGGGCTTTTTAAATTTGTATTTTTTTTTCAGCAGTGTAGGGAATCAATCCTCAACCCCTCCATCAACCCTGATCCCCCAAGCAGCTCTCTAACCCTCCCCCCTCACAGTAGTGGTTGCCATCTAAGACGCTGGCAGCTGTGTTTTTGCTGTAGTATAGTGGTACCCCATCACTATTCCCATCCTCCTCCCCACCATCATTTTGTAGCCCCCACCCTAGTCTTTTTTTTTTTTTTTTTTTTTTTTATTTCTGTAGTGTAGCATCCAGCCCTTCCTTTCCCTTCCAAATTTTGTTTCTGCCAATTAAGGTCCTGCCCCTTTATCCCTTCCCTCCCCCTTCCCTTCTGGACCACCCCCTCTTTCTACTGGGTAGCCCACCATTAACATTACTGTATTAAATACAGTAACCATGTGATCTCTGTGATTCGCTATCACACTGATCACATGACCGCCCTGGGCTCCGGACAGATTGCCTCAGTTCCAAGGGAAGTTCGGGGTTACCAGCGGGTGAGAAACTGCGGGAGATCCTCTGTGAAGCGACCAATAAGGAAGGACATATCATTACGTCACTTTGCCCTTAAGACCCAGTGTTTTGGTGATGTAATGATACGCAGTAATGATATCCAATTTGCAGAATGGTGCTGAACATTTTATAGATTCTGGTTTTCATTCTCCAAGTAATGAACTAGAACTAAACCTCATGTCCTCTCTTCAATTAACTCCTTCATACCAATTTCTGAAAGTTCTCAATACTGAAATACATTACAGAAAAAGTTGAAGAGGAACAGAGGTGCAGTGATAAGCAAGTCCATGATCCCCATACAAAAAAATATCCCCAAGGTCTACATCTAAAGCCTCATTCAACATAAGTTATATCACTGACTGCCTTTAGAATCTACATATGAGACTACTGGTGTGTCGAGTGGGTTTCATAAAATACATACATATCATAATGACTAAATCAAATGTATATTTCTCCTACATTGGTGTGTCCGGTCCACGGCTTCATCCTTACTTGTGGGATATTCTCTTCCCCTACAGGAAATGGCAAAGAGAGCACACAGCAAAAGCTGTCCATATAGCCCCCCCTCTGGCTCCGCCCCCCAGTCATTCTCTTTGCCGCTCTGAACAAGTAGCATCTCCACGGGAGGGTAAAGTGAATGTGGTGTTAGTTGTAGTTTTATTTCTTCTATCAAGAGTTTGTTATTTTAAAATAGTGCCGGTTTGTACTATTTACTCTACAACAGAAAGTGATGAAGATTTCTGTTAAAAGAGGAGTATGATTTTAGCACCAGTAACTAAAATCCATTGCTGTTCCCACGCAGGACTGTTGAAACCAGAGAACTTCAGTTGGGAACAGTTTGCAGACTTATCTGCTTCAGGTATGACCAGTCTCTTTTCTAACAAGACCTAGTAATGCTAGAAGACTGTCAGTTTTTCCCTTATGGGATCGGTAAGCCATTTTCTTAGACTCAGTAACAGAATTAAGGCTTATAAATTGGGCTCTATGCTGGTTGACACTTTTGTGGGCTAAATCGATTTATTTTTATCATATTTATATGACATTTGGAGTGTTTTGCAAACTTTAAAACACTTTTGGGAACGTTTATTGCGCCTGGCAGTTGTTTAGACGCTTAATCTAGTCAGAAAGGCCCCTTCACTCTGGTATGCAGAGGGAGGAGGCCTCATTTTCGCGCCTCAGTTGCGCAGTTACTTCTATAGGCAGTGCATGCAGCTTCACGTGAGAGGGTCCTGTGGCTTAGAAAATGACTCAGAAAGGCTTATTTCTGTGGTGAATAACCCCTAAGGAAGGTAAAAGCCGCAGCAAAGTCTGTGGCAGGGACTGTAGTGTGTTTTAACTGGTAAATTGGGATTATTAGCTCATTTAAGGGTTTAGAGACTTGAAATTTGGTGTGCAATACTTTCAAAGCATTAAGACACTGGGGTATAAATTTCATAAAGATCGGATATTTCTTTGATAGTTTTTCGATCATTCAGAAATAAAGTGTGCTCTTTTTATTATTTAAAGAGACAGTAACGGTTTTGTTTAAAATTGTTTTTATTGCATTAAAAACCTGCTTAAGTCTGTCTAACATGTCTGTACCTTCAGATAGCATATGTTCTGTGTGTATGGAAGCCAAGGTGGTTCCCCCATTAAATGTATGTGCAAATTGTGCCATGGCGTCCAAACAAAGTAAGGACAGTACTGTCACATTTAATAAGGTTGCCAAAGATGATTCTTCAAATGAAGGTAGTGGGGATAGTTCATCATCCTCTCCTTCTGTGTCAACACCAGTTTTGCCTAGTACATCTAGCGCACCAATGCTTGTTACTATGCAGCAATTAACAGCAGTAATGGATAATTCTATAGCAGCTCTTTTATCCAAACTGCCAGCATTTCCCAGAAAGCGTGATTGCTCAGTTTTAAATACAGAGGATGAGCAAGTTGGCGCTGACGATAATTTATCTGTTATACCCTCACATCAATCTAAGTTGGCAGTGAGGAAGGGTCTGTCTGAGGGAGAAATTTCTGATTCTGGAAAAATTTCTCAGCAGGCAGAACCGGATATCGTGGCATTTAAATTTAAGCTAGAACATCTCCGCGCCCTGCTTAAGGAGGTGCTAGTTACCCTTGATGATTGTGATTCTTTGGTGATTCCAGAGAAGTTGTGCAAATGGACAAATTCTTAGAGGTCCCAGTGCACGCTGATGCTTTTCCAATACCCAAGAGGGTGGCGGACATAGTGACTAAGGAGTGGGAGAAGCCAGGTATACCTTTTGTTCCACCTCCTATATTCAAGAAAATGTTCCCCATTGTCGACCCCAGAAGGGACGCATGGCAAACGGTCCCTAAGGTAGAGGGGGCAGTTTCAACGTTAGCCAAGCGCACAACTATTCCTATAGAGGACAGTTGCGCTTTCAAAGATCCTATGGATAAAAAATTGGAAGGATTGCTTAAAAAGATTTTTGTTCAGCAAGGTTTCCTTCATCAACCAATTTCGTGCATTATTCCTGTCACCACGGCGGCGTCTTTTTGGTTCGAGGAACTAGAAAATTCGCTCCAAAAGGAGACTCCATATGATGAAGTCATGGACAGAATTCACGCACTAAAGTTGGCTAATTCCTTTATTTTGGATGCCGCTTTTCAATTGGCAAAATTAGCGGCGAAAAATTCAGGTTTTGCAATAGTGGCGCGCAGGGCGCTTTGGCTAAAATCTTGGTCGGCGGATGTGTCGTCCAAAACAAAATTGCTTAATATTCCTTTCAAAGGTAAGACCCTTTTCGGGCCAGAATTGAAGGAGATTATTTCAGACATCACTGGGGGAAAGGGCCATGCCCTCCCACAGGATAGGCCTTTCAAGGCTAAGAACAAATCTAATTTTCGTTCCTTTCGCAATTTCAGGAACGGACTGGTTCCTAACTCTGCAGCCTCTAGACAAGAGGGTAACGCTTCCCAGCCTAAACCAGCATGGAAACCATTGCAAGGCTGGAACAAGGGTAAACAGGCCAAGAAGCCTGCTGCTGCTACTAAGACAGCATGAAGGGGTAGCCCCCGATCCGGGACCGGATCTAGTAGGGGGCAGACTTTCTCTCTTTGCTCAGGCTTGGGCAAGAGATGTTCCGGATCCCTGGGCACTAGAAATACTCTCTCAGGGGTATCTTCTAAAGTTCAAGGAACTTCCTCCAAGGGGACGGTTACACATGTCTCGCTTATCTTCAGACCAGATAAAGAGACAGGCATTCTTACATTGCGTAGGAGACCTATTAAAGATGGGAGTGATACACCCAGTTCCAACAGCGGAACAAGGTCTGGGTTTTTAGTTCCCAAAAAAGAAGGAACTTTCAGGCCAATTCTGGATTTAAAAATTCTAAACAAATTCCATCATTCAAAATGGAAACCATTCGGATGATTTTACCAACGATCCAGGAGGGTCAATATATGACTACCGTGGACTTAAAGGATGCGTACCTGCATATTCCTATCCACAAAGATCATCATCAGTTCCTGAGGTTCGCCTTTCTGGACAAACATTACCAGTTTGTGGCTTTTCCATTCGGTTTAGCCACTGCTCCCAGAATTTTCACAAAGGTGCTAGGGTCCCTTCTAGCGGTCCTAAGGCCGAGGGGCATTGCTGTAGCACCTTACCTAGACGACATTCTAATCCAAGCGTCGTCCCTTTCCAAAGCAAGGGCTCATACAGACATTGTTTTAGCCTTTCTCAGGTCTCACGGGTGGAAGGTGAACATAGAAAAGAGATCCCTGTCTCCGTCCACAAGGGTTCCCTTTCTGGGAACAATAATAGATTCTGTGGAAATGAAGATTTTTCTGACAGAGGTCAGAAAGTTGAAGCTTCTAAACGCTTATCGAGTTCTTCAATCTATTCCTCAGCCTTCCATAGCTCAGTGCATGGAGGTAATAGGACTAATGGTTGCAGCAATGGACGTGGTTCCTTTTGCTCGAATTCATTTAAGACCATTGCAACTGTGCATGCTCAAACAGTGGAATGGGGATTATGCAGACTTGTCTCCCCAGATTCAAGTAGACCAGGTAACCAGAGAATCACTCCTCTGGTGGTTGACTCAGGATCACCTGTCTCAGGGAATGAGTTTCCGCAGACCAGAGTGGGTCATTGTCACGACCGACGCCAGTCTCTTAGGCTGGGGCGCGGTCTGGGACTCCCTGAAAGCTCAGGGTCTTTGGTCTCGGGAAGAGTCTATCCTCCCGATAAACATTTTGGAACTGAGAGCGATATTCAATGCGCTCCTGGCTTGGCCTCAACTAGCGAAGGCCAGATTCATAAGATTTCAGTCGGACAACATGACGACTGTAGCGTACATCAATCATCAGGGGGGAACAAAGAGTTCCTTGGCGATGAGAGAGGTATCCAAGATCATCAAATGGGCGGAGGATCACTCCTGCCATCTATCTGCAATTCACATCCCAGGAGTAGACAACTGGGAGGCGGATTATTTGAGTCGTCAGACTTTCCATCCGGGGGAGTGGGAACTTCATCCGGAGGTCTTTGCCCAGTTAACTCAACTATGGGGCATTCCAGATATGGATCTGATGGCGTCTCGTCAGAACTCCAAGGTTCCTCGCTACGGGTCCAGATCCAGGGATCCCAAGGCGACACTAGTGGATGCATTGGTGGCGCCTTGGTCGTTCAATCTAGCTTATGTGTTTCCACCGTTCCCAGGGTTGTAGCCAGGATCAAACAGGAGAAGGCCTCGGTGATTCTAATAGTTCCTGCATGGCCACGCAGGACTTGGTATGCAGACCTGGTGAATATATCATCGGCTCCACCATGGAAGCTACCTTTGAGGCAGGATCTTCTAGTACAAGGTCCATTCGAACATCCAAATCTAGTCTCTCTGCAACTGACTGCTTGGAAATTGAACCCTTGATTTTATCTAAGCGTGGGTTTTCAGATTCGGTTATAGATACTCTGGTTCAAGCCAGAAAACCTGTGACTAGAAAAATTTACCATAAGATATGGCAAAAATATATCTGTTGGTGCGAATCCAAGGGATACTCTTGGAGTAAAATTAAAATTCCTAGGATACTTTCCTTTCTCCAAGAGGGTTTGGATAAAGGTTTGTCAGCTAGTTCTCTTAAAGGACAGATATCTGCTCTGTCTGTTTTGTTGCACAAACGTCTGACAGCAGTGCCAGATGTACAGGCATTTGTACAGGCCTAAGTCAGAATCAAGCTTGTCTACAGACCTATGACTCCTCCATGGAGTCTAAACTTAGTTCTTTCAGTTCTTCAAGGGGTTCCGTTTGAACCTTTACATTCCATAGATATTAAGTTACTATCTTGGAAAGTTCTGTTTTTGGTTGCTATTTCTTCTGCTAGAAGAGTTTCTGAATTGTCTGCTTTGCAGTGTACTTCACCCTATCTGGTATTCCATACAGATAAGGTAGTTTTACGTAACAAGCCTGGTTTTCTTCCAAAAGTGGTTTCCAACAGGAATATTAACCAGGAAATAGTTGTTCCTTCTCTGTGTCCGAATCCAGTTTCGAAGAAGGAATGTTTGTTACATAACCTAGATGTGGTTCGTGCTTTAAAATTCTATTTAGAAGCAACAAAGGATTTCAGACAGACATCATCCTTGTTTGTCGTCTATTCTGGTAAGAGGAGAGGGCAGAAAGCTACTGCTACTTCTCTTTCCTTTTGGCTGAAAAGCATCATCCGACTGGCTTATGAGACTGCAGCCTCCTGAACGAATTACAGCTCACTCTACTAGAGCTGTGGCTTCCACATGGGCCTTCAAGAATGAGGCTTCTGTTGAACAGATCTGTAAGGCAGCGACTTGGTCTTCTCTGCATACTTTTGCCAAATCTTACAAATTCGATATTTATGCTTCTTCGGAGGCTGTTTTTAGGAGAAAGGTTTTGCAAGCTGTGGTGCCTTCCGTTTAGGTTACCTGACTTGTTCCCTCCCTTCATCCGTGTCCTAAAGCTTTGGTATTGGTTCCCACAAGTAAGGATGAAGCCGTGGACCGGACACACCAATGTAGGAGAAAACAGAATTTATGTTTACCTGATAAATTTCTTTCTCCTACGGTGTGTCCGGTCCACGGCCCGCCCTGGCTTTTAGTCAGGTTTAAAAATTTTATTTTTTGTACACTACAGTCACCACGGCACCTTATAGTTTCTCCTTTTTCTCCTAACCGTCGGTCGAATGACTGGGGGGCGGCTATATGGACAGCTTTTGCTGTGTGCTCTCTTTGCCATTTCCTGTAGGGGAAGAGAATATCCCACAAGTAAGGATGAAGCCGTGGACCGGACACACCGTAGGAGAAAGAAATTTATCAGGTAAACATAAATTCTGTTTTCTTTGGGGGGGAGGGGAGAGTAATCTGGTGTGAGGACTTATGAAATAGTAAACGAATTGTTCTCTAACCAAAAAGCAGAAATGGAATTATTTACTAGGTTTTGCCTGGAATCCAATCAACTGTGCACTGTGTAGTTTTATTGATATAAAAAGTTGTCTATATAAAACGAACTGTAACAAAGTAACCTGCTTGGCAGGTATTAAAAGGACTGATAACTGGAGACAAGTCGGGCATGCTGAAGGGAGGGCAGTATGTACATAAATGCCATTATGTTGGAAATTAGTGTCATAGGGACAAACTGCAAGGAGTTCACCGAGTAATAGAAGGGCACAAACACCTAAAACATTAAAAGGGGCATTACAGCCATAAATGCGTCTAATAAAAGAGTAAACATAAATATGCTCCATGAACCAGCATTATAAACACAGTGCTTCTTCAAAGAAGCCTAAAGGTGCTTTTATCATCCGGAAATTATTCATTTGCATCATTGTTGACATGATTACAAGCCCCACTGGCTCTCTGAATAGCTGCCTTTTTAAAAATGCTTGTGCAACTCAAATATCTAGCTATGCCTCACATACACGTGCATAGAAAAAAAGCATTTTTGCCAATACATGTATATTGTAAATTTGTTTCTATTGAAATATGTAATCTATACGCATTTCAATTTTGACTGGAATGTCCCCTGCTTTGTTCTCTTGGTATCTCCCAGTAGTGCATTCCTGCTCTTTAAAGTGAAGGTAAACTTTGATGAATGAAAGCCCGTTTTAAAAAAAAAAAAAAAAACTATTAAAAACAGGGGCACAAATCAGGCGTTTTGATTAAAAACGTACCTTTTTTTCTTTTCACAGTCAGAGCAGCTTCCCCCTCCTGGAAATCCTCTCTTCACACGTCAGCAATGACTAATCTGGCTTCCTCCAATCACAGCATGGCCTCAGGCAATGACTACCCTGGGGGGAAAGCCGTGATTGGAGGAAGCCAGATTAGTCGTTGCTGACGTGTGAAGAGAGGATTTCCAGGAGGGGGAAGCTGCTCTGGCTGTGAAAAGAAAGAAAGGTAAGTTTTTAATCAAAACGGCTGATTTGTAAACTTTGATGAATGAAAGTGCCCCTGTTTTTAATAGTATTTTTTAAAAAACGGGCTTTCATTCATCAAAGTTTACCTTCACTTTAACATAAGACATCAAAAGAACAAAATGAATGTGATAATAGAAGTAAAATGGAAAGTTGTCTAAAATTGCATGTTCTACCTGAATCATAAAAGCTTTCACTTTACTGACCCCCACCCCAAGATATTTTCTTCTAATATACAAATAATTTTTCCATGTTAACCATTTTAAACAATGCAGCTTTATGAGTAAGGTAGGATGTGTAAATGTATACAGCTAAGGTACTATGGGCAGGTAATACAACTGTTAAAAGGAGAGCGAGTTTTGCAGGGTTTTGATAATGCAGAGCCCTCTGGGAAAATACACAGAATTAGTCTTCCGTCTCGCTGGGGCCAAACATATTCAATGCTTGAAGGTGACGTGAAGGCTCACTGTGCCATTGCCTTATACACAGATAATGTAACGATAACTGTAGTATGAGGGAGAAAAGTGCCAATTCCAATAGTATATCACAGCAATATTATGCAAAATAAATAATCTATGTACACTGCAATATTTTTTCTAAGTTTAATTAAATCTTTTATGAAGGTTTTCTGCTTTTTAACCAGACTTTTAACAGGGGTGTGTTGTATTTTATTTCAAAATCATTTGGTGTCTGTCTAAAAATATTTAAAATGACTCATTAAAGCCAGGCGTGAGGGAGCCACTGAGCCCTGGCACAGATCGAGTATGTTGTTATTTTAACAGACTTTTCT
Source organism: Bombina bombina (assembly GCF_027579735.1). NCBI lineage: Eukaryota > Metazoa > Chordata > Amphibia > Anura > Bombinatoridae > Bombina > Bombina bombina. The sequence goes on from NC_069501.1 coordinate 942,563,999, forward strand.
ATTAACTTCTATTATCAAATTGACTGTTCTCTTGGTATACCTGTTCCGAACCATCCATAGATAGGCTCAGAACATGCAACGCACTTTTGAGAGCTACATGGTGGTTGTTGGCTGCATACATATGCCTCTTGTGATTGGCTCGACAAATGTGTTCTGCTATGTCCCAGTGGAACATTGCTGTTCTGTAGCCGACTTTATAGGTTTTATCACTTTGCAGGAGTTAAAGGGACAGTATAAACCAATTTTCATATAACTGCATGTAATGGACACTACTATAAAGACTAATATTCACAGATAATGATGTAAAAATCCAGTATAAAACCGTTTAGAAATTTACTTAGAGGCTCCCAGCTTCGCTCTGTTGAAAAGGTAGCTGGAACACCCACTTCAAGTGGGAAATAAAATACACTCACCCCTCCCTCTGCATATGAAAAGACTCTTTACAGAAACATAGAAACATAGAATTTGACGGTAGATAAGAGCCAAAAAGGCCCATCAAGTCTACCCATATTACATATTACTAAATTTCTTTACAGTCTTTGTGTTTACCACCTCAAATGGAAGTTTATTCCATGAATCCACCACACTTTCTGTAAAAAATGCTTCCTCAAATTTCTCCAGAATCTGCTACCCTCTAAATTTAGATTGTGACCCCTTGTATTGGCATTTATTTTTTTGCGAAAAATGCTTTCAGCTTCTATTTTATTATATGAAGTCCCTTCATATATTTGAAGGTTTCTATCCTGTCACCTCTTTCTCTTCTGTCCTCTAAACTATACATATTTAGATCATAGAGTCTTTCTTTGAGGAGGAATACATCAGTACTCTCCTAAAACTTTGGGGCTTGGTTAGTAGTCTGAAAAATGTATTTAAAAATAAGCAAAACTATAAAAACTATATACAGTAAATAGATAATCTACAAAACTTTTATGAAAAGAATAAATGAGTGTATAATGTCTCTTTCAGCACCTAGTTATATGCAAGCAAGCAATAGTGTAATATTAAAATGCTCTAACACAGAGATAAACTAAGTGTTGGGGCTCCCAGTAAATCATGACAGCTTTAGATCTGCACGTGCACAGCTGAATCTTTGCCTTTGTGAGGAAACTGATTTAACAGCCATGTACCATGTGAAGAAATTAAACTTACTGCCAATACAAAAAAAATGTCCTTTGTGTGTAGCCCATTCAGGGAGAAAAAAACAACAACCTTTCCCTTGAGGTTATCATGGTGGTTTTGTATTATAAGGACAGCCCAAGGACCTGATAAAGAGGTAAAAGATTTTATTCACAAGTTTATATAGAGATTCTGATTTCAAGAATGTTTGGAATCTGAAGCTCAGATATAAAAGTGTCTCTAACAACAAAATAAACACGAGCGCAGTGATGTTTTTAAATTGACTTTGTTTTATTCACTTTCATTTTAGCACATGCATTAAAATACCTTAACTGTGCTAAAACTGTAAATACAGAACATTTCATGCAACCCATTTTAAAGGGGTTATTTATCGTATGGTTATTTTTTTTATTTTTTTTTTTATTAAAATAAAGAAAGTCTATTCCTGTGCTGAACAAACCAACTTTTTGTGTGGGAACTGTCTTTACCAGCCTGTAGCAAAATATACCTAGGTATCAGTTTTACACAAACAACTTCTTGTCTGTTTCACTTTAAATGCAAACATTTTTTACTTAAAAAGGGACATTAGGCACTAAACAAATGCTAGATAAAATGATATTTTCAGGGCAATAGTTGCTTTTCAACATAATATGCAGATGTATTTTAATAATATTAGTTGTTTAAATATTGGGGGGGGGGCAGGGGGTGGGCAGTACAAAAAAAACATAGCCACTTCCATGTTGCAACCTAGGTCTTTCTTCTTTGAGAGATTAATCCCGGGAAGCTATAAAGGGGTCAACCAATGAATGTGTAGAATAGAACCCGTAATTGCTGCATTACTGACCCTAGAAAAATGTGTTCAACTCTTGCAAAGTGGTTTAAAACACATAGGTAGAGTGCCGCACAGAAACTGCGTGCCTTGCAGCTCCTTAGGAGGACACTGTTGGTCAACCAACTGGAGCAACAGGCACACACTACAACCAACCACTGGCTCTGTAACAAGTATCACCATTAAAGTCTATGGAGATGTTTTATGCTGCCAGCAGTTTACAACAGTAATAGAAACTAGGCCATAGCTAGGGTCAGTAATGTAAAATGTACATACCTAAACAAATTAGAGCAGGGCTCGACAAACCCAGGAGCCTGTGAGCCCCTGGTTCCTAGAATTGTAACGCTGGTTCGTGTTATTCTCCATATGTATATATATATATATATACAAATCCCACTGTCTGGCTCCTAAAAATATATCTGGCTCCTAAATATTCTTACTGGCTCCTGATTTGTCAAGCACTGAATTAGAGCATATCATTTTTTTGCATTACACTGTCCCTTTAAACTTTTTCATGCACAAACTATTGCACCGTATGAAAGAACAAGAGTATTAATTAAGCATTAGACCTAAAAGAAGAGAGGAAACTCTTGAAAGCTGGTCAACTTCAACCTTCTGGCCCTAACAGAAACCTTGCTCTCTCCCCTAGACACAGCATCCACTGCTGCTCTGTCACATGGGGGTCTCCACTTCAGCCACACTCCTAGGTCTGGTAATAGACAAGGAGGTGGTGTAGGTATTTTACTTTCCTCTCGTTGCACCTTTCAACAAATACATCCCATCTCTTCCCTCACATTTTCCTCATTCGAAACTCACAATTCGCTTATTCTCTCCTCTTTCTATACGTGTTGCAGTCATATACCATCCTCCTTGCTCCTCAACTCAATTTCTAGATCACTTGGCTGCCTGGCTACCTTATTTCCTTTCCTCAGGCACCCCCCTTCCCTCATTCTTGGCGACTTCAACATCCCTCTTGACAACCCCACTGCCTCCTCTACAAAACAACTTCTACAACTCACTTCCTCTTTCGGTTTGTCACAATGGACTGATTCTCCCACTCACAAAGATGGTCACTTCCTTGACCTGATCTTTAGCTATTGATGCACTCTCTCAAACTTCACAAACTCCCCCTTTCCTCTTTCTGACCACCATCTCCTTACTTGCAACATATCATCCCTTCCTACAACTCTCCCTCCTTCTGCTCCTCACACCAAACTTCACAGAAGCATTATGTAATTAGATCAACAACAGCTTTCTAATTCCCTCAAACCTCTCCTCTCATCCTTCTCCTCCTTTTCCTGCCCTGACCAATCTATCTGCCACTATAATTCCACCCTTACATCCATCCTTGACAATCTCGCCCCTCTTACCATAGCTCGGAAATCAAACACTCATCCTCAGCCCTGGCATACTCCTCTGACATGATACCTACGCAGATGTTCCCATACTGCTGAGCGGCACTCAAGAAAATCTAGGAGTTCAAGATAAATTTGTAATGTTGAAAATCAGCTGAACTCCTACTACTCTGCCCTTAGTTTCCATAAGCAACACTACTTCTCTACTCTTATCTCTAATCTTTCTTCAAACCCAAAACGTTTGTTCTCCACTTTCAATACTCTTCTCCGCCCTCCCCCACCTCCTATTACAACTTCTCTGTTAGCTCAAGACTTTGCCAACCACTTCAATAACAAAATTAACTCCATCAGAAATGAAATCAGCTCTCAACATAATTCCATTCTCTCACCCCCTCAAATGCTCTCAATCAACCACAACCCACATAACCTTAAACTTAGCTCATTCTCCCCTGTTACTGAGGAAGAAGTTTTGGCACTTATACTGCGCTCTCACCTCACTACCTGTCCCCTTGACCCTATCCCCTCACAGCTACTCCCCTCCCACTCTGCCACCCTTACCCTTATACTCACACACACTTTCAACCTCTCCCTCAGCACCGGTATATTTCCCTCATCGCTGAAACATGCACTGGTCACACCTATCCCCAAAAAACCTTCCCTTGATCCTACCTCCCCATCCAACTACCGCCCTATTTCCCTCCTCACTCTTGCATCAAAGCTTCTCGAAAAACTAGCTTATGCATGCCTATCCCATTTCCTTACAATAAACTCCCTCCTTGACCTATTGCGATCTGGATTTCGTCCCCATCACTCCACAGAGAAAGCCATTGTTAAGGTTACTAACAACCTACTTACAGCAAAATCAAAAGGCCACTTCTCTCTGCTTATCCTCCTTGATCTGTCCGCAGCCTTTGACACTGTTGACCAACCTCTCTTGCTCCAAACCCTCCAATCCTTTGGCATCTGTGACACAGCCCTCTCATGGCTCTCTTCCTACCTGTCAAACCATACCTTTAGTGTAGCCTTCTCTGGGGCCTCCTCTGCCCCGTCACCACTTTCTGTCGGAGTATCGCAAGGCTCTGTCCTCTGTCCCCTTCTCTTCTCAATCTACACGTCATCACTAGGTTCCCTAATAAAGTCCCACGGTTTACAATATAATTTGTATGTTGACGACACCCAAATCTACCTCTCTGCACCAGACCTATCTCCTTCCTTGCTAACCCGTGTCACTAACTGTCTCTCTCACATCTCTAACTGGATGTCCTCTCACTACCTCAAGCTAAATCTCTCCAAAACTGAGCTCCTTATTTTCCCCCCTTCTTCTAAACTCTCCACCCCCAATCTCTCTATAACTGTCGACAACTCCATCATTACCCCTACCCCGCATGCCCGATGTCTCTGGGTCACATTTGACTCAGATCTTTCTTTCACTCCTCACATTCAGTCATTGGCTAAAGCCTGCCACTTCCGCCTTAAAAACATCTCTAAAATTAGACACTTCCTTACACAAGACACAACTAAGATTTTAATCCACTCTCTCATTCTTTCCCGTCTCGATTACTGCAACTCTCTGGTGTCCCCACCTGCCGCCTAGCTCCTTTACAATCCATAATGAATGCCTCTTAGGATCAAACACAAAATTCTCATTCTGACATACAAAGCCATCAACTGCACTGCTCCCCCCTATATCTCAGACCTTGTCTCCAGATACTCTCCCTCCCGTCCCCTTTGCTCTGCTCACGACCTCCTACTCTCTTGTCACCTCATCACACTCCCGTTTACAGGACTTCTCCAGACTGGCTCCCATCTTGTGGAACTCTCTGCCTCGCTCCACAAGACTTTCTTCTAGTTTTAAAAGCTTCAAGTGCTCCCTAAAGACTCTACTGTGCAGGGATGCATACAACCTACGCTAACCTTTCTTTATAGCAGTTCCTCTCCTCCATTGCTATCCCCTGAACCCCCTTAGCATGTAAGCCTAAGAGTTCAGCTGTTTGTAGATCACCTTCTTAAGAGCCGACTACAACAGTGCAACTCTTGGCAGGGCCCTCTACCCATTTGATCCCGATAATTGTTTTGTTGTACTCCGTCATTTATAGCGCTGCGGAATCTGTTGGCGCTCTACAAATAACCGATAATAATAATAAATAATAGTGTGATTCTGTGCAATAACCACTAATGTTCTTAAAGGGACAGTGCACTGTGACACTCAACCCCCTGAAATGTGTTCCTAATCAATCTATTTTTACCTGCTGGGGTGTATAATAAAATGGTTTACAAATAGCTGGTTTACTTTGTGTCCCCACCTATACTAAAAATGTCAGTACATAAGTACTAGTTATAGAAAAGCTATGTGAACAAAGGTTTGGAAGAGATTGTACCAGTGGGGGTAGGCCAGAGACGTACTAAAATGATAATTTTCCATTGTTTTCTCTAAGTGTTGGAGTTTGAGTATACAGTAAGACATAAGATAAGGAGGACTTATACAGAGAGGTAATATAAGGTCTTCCCTCCATGCAGGCTCAGCTTATTTGATTGGTTTGTGGTTTCAAGCATCAGAAACAGCTAATTCATGTACAAAAATCAAAGTAATTTATCATACAGTTTATACTCTGCCAATGGTACACTAAGTCATTGGCAACAAAGATTACAGGAGTAGTGTCCTTTACTATGAAATTGCTAAAAAAATAAAATAAAAAAAATCACCAAATGTACCACTAAGTTCCAGGCAATTAGCACGATTCGAGACATATTTGGTATACGGATGACACATTTATTATATTTTCAGTCACTTACCATCGACAATGCACTGACAGTATAACAGATCATCATATGTATAATCTATGTACTGAGCCTAGCCAGGTTCAGAAGCTTTCAGGTTTCTAACAATGTATGGAATGTAAAAAGTCAGTAAGAAATTAAATTGCTCTAAAGATATTTGTTATGTCCATAAAATCTCTTCCTGCAACGAGGGGATTTAAGTGGTTTCAAACAGACAACAATGCTGGGTATAAAACAGTTAACTTATAGACAGGAAGAATTTCATGGGGAACAAACATATTGTTGCCATAGGTCTCACTACACAAGCGCCCTTTCACTGTAAACGTTATCTTATCTATCGTCCTCTTTTTAATTAGGGCAAAACAAAACACAAAATTTTCAAAGTATAATTGCAGGTAAAAGTCACAACATAAGAAAAGCCTTTCACTATTCACTGAAATTTCTAACCACACATGTTCCGGGCAGAGTCACACACATCCATACACTTTTCTCTCTGCTGTCAAATACAACATGCCCTTTGGATTCCCCTGATAAGTGCACCTGCATCACTTGGAATAACTAAGCATTACACAGGTCTGGTCTACGTGCTAATCTAGTAATAAACTAGTTTACAAGGCTGTCCCCCCTATGGCAGTCCTTAAGCAACCTTACCAAGGCAGGTTGTTTTTTTTGTTTTTTTCCCTTTCTCAAAATCATGGCTCATCCAACCAATGGGAAGGCCTGATTTTAAGGATATTCTTGGTTGATTATAGGGAGCTAGCAAATGTTACTTATTTTTATTTGTGGACATACTTAGCAAACAAATCTTTGAATCTGACATTTCTGTGTGTCTCATGGATCACTGTCAAGGGACAGTAAAATTTAAAAAAAAAATGTTACTTTCATGATTTAGATAGAGCATACAGTTTTAAACAACTTTCCAATTTTCTTCTTTTTTTTTTTTCTTCTAAATTTGCCTAGTTCTCTTGGTGTCCTTTGTTAAACAGGTACCCATGTAGGCTCAGGCACAGCAATGTACTACTATGAGCTAGAAGCCGATTGGTCGCTGCGCATATATATCTCGTTATTGGCTAGTCTGACGTGTTCAGCTAGCTACCAGTAGTGCATTGCTGCTCATTCAACAAAGGATACCAAAAGAATGACGCAAACGTGATAACAGATGTAAATTGGAAAGTGGTTTACAATTCTATGCTTTTTCTGAATCATGAAAAAAAATTAAAACATTTTAAACAGACATTTAACACAAAATGCAATCCTCCCTACATTCATTATTTAATTTGATTAATGGAAATAAGACAACATTGTAATATCCAATCATTAATTTATTTTGCTTCCCTTTCTCTAAAACACCAATCAAAATTGCTGAAATTGTGTAAATTAAGTATAAAGCAAAAAGTTGCAAACTGTGTAACCCTACAGCAGAGCTTTCCAAACTTGTTATGTTGGTGACACACTTTTTAGACCTACATCATTTCGCGACACAGTAATTTAGTTGTACTAGCAAAAAGGAGGTTATACTAACTTGTTTTAAGAGATACGGACACATACATAAATTATATAATAATGAAATGTATTTACAAGTAACAGTATGTATGTGCAAGAATAAAAACAGTTTAATAACACCAATAGCTACTTACTATTTTAATGGGATGTATGAGGTTTATGGGATGAACACAGTTTCTGAATATTTAGTGGAATTAGATAAAGACACTCGTATTTCATCATCAAGCATTTTTAAGCTTCCACTTCCTATCCATATATCAAGAGCAGGAGCAGCAATGCACTACTGGGAGCTAGCTGCAAAAAAACCCACTGACTTCAGCTCAGCATTTAAGCTGCTGCCCTCAGAGCTCGGTGAGTACGATTAACTACTGCCCGCGCTGCAAACTCACTGCTGTCCCACTCACTGACTACACATGCAGTCACGAGCCAATTAAGGATACTACACGTGCAGTCACGAGCCAATTAAGGATACTACACATGCAGTCACGAGCCAATGTGCTGCCAAAGCCGCCAATGGAAATAGTTTCAGCTCCCACTAAGCTGCGCCAATAGGCTAAGATGATCTGTGTTCCCCTAGGTATTAATCACGTGTCAACCAAGTGATATGCGTAGCAGGCAGAAAGTCAGAAACCAAGAAACAAAATTTTTTAAAAATTTGTGCTGAAGCAGGGACACACCTACACACTGCTGCCGACACACTAGTGTGTCCCGACACACAGTTTGGAAAGCACTGCCCTACATACTACACAATGATTGCTTAAAACCGTGCACAAGCTCATTTACAGCTAGCCCTGATTGGATACAATTAAGGGTGGCAAGAAAAAACCTCACCAGGATTTTCAAGTGGTTTATTAGTGGTTGCAGTGCTCAATTGCAAATCTATAGTATGCATATACAAAAAGAAATGACAGTTGCATATCAGACGTTTACATTCAATGGACATAAAACCGAACAATGTGCCACATTTACACAGAGCATGCAAATTTAAATATGTTCTAGTTTACGTCTATTATCAAATGTGCTTTGTTTTTCATGGTATTCTTTGTTGAAGAGAGATACCTAGGTACATGGCAGACAATAGTTCAGCCATCTAGTGCTTTTGCAAATACCATATTAGTGCTTCAGACAAGTGCATTCTCCTAAGCTTCCGTCCCTGCTTTTCAACAAAAGATACCAAGGGAACCAAGAAAAATTGATATTAGAAGTAAATTGGAATGTTGTTTAAAATTGAATTCTATATCCAAATCATGAAAGAGAAATGTTGGGTGTCAGACTAGTAACTCCCGACCTTTCTCTTTTCTGATTCAGATAGCGCATACAGTTTTAAACAACTTCCTAATTTACTTATATTATCATTTTTGCTTGATTCTCTTGGTATCCTTTGTTAAAGGGACAGTACTGCAGTACTGGGAACTAGCAGAACAAATCTGGTGAAACAATGACAAGAAGTATATATATATATATATATATATATATATATATATATATATATATATATATATATATATATATATATATATATATATATATATATATATATATGTGCAGCCATCAATCACCAGCTAACTCCAAGTGTTGCATCTAGGTATGCTTTTCAACAAAGAATACATAGAAAAGGAAGCAAATTAGCAAATGAAAGTAAATGGGAAAATTGCTTAAAATAATGCACTCTGTCTGAATCATGAAAGAAAAATGTATTTTTTAAGTTCTGTTACACTGGTTCCTATATTGTTCTAATGACTTGGAACAGTAACTCCCTGACAGATGGTTATAGTAATCAAACATCATTTACCTCAGTTATTTAATGACCAATTAGTAGTGAGTGCTCCTAAGATAGTATTATAAGTATTGCTTGAGATCTCTTTACTAAAATGGATCTGCTACACAAACGTAATAGTTTGTGTTTTACAGTAGCAGCTCCATTTTAGTAAACACCAAATGATTCAGTTCAAAGCCGCCATTGCCGGGAATAGAACATAGAAACAAGATTTGATAAGGTTCTGCAGTTGCAAATGAACCAATTTGTCCTTTTTGATTTTTTTTTTTTATTCTTAATATTTAAAAACATATAAGAAAGTGAAGGAGGAAGCATTAATAGAAGGTGTGTCAGTCTTTGAACTGAATAAATCAACTCTGTTATTTGAGCTACTTAATTTATTCAACATTAAAAAAAAAAATATATATATATATATACATACACACACACATCCCATAAGATCAGGAATCCTTATGGGATCTGCAGGTTTCTTCTATAGCACATCTGTTCCCAGCAGAAATCTAATAAGCATACTTATAGTAATTGCTAAAATGCTGATCTAGGTGCATGAATAGAAATGCACTGTATTATTCAGAGTAGGGGTAAGCTATTTGTATTAATATAGGTGTGCATCACACTATTGTGTCTGTATTAGCTCATTTTCTAGTATGGTTGCCACCCAACCAGCATTTTACAGGTGTAGTCATTGTTTTTAAGATTCAGGTCACCATAAGTTATAAAGAATAAAAAGATACAAAAAAATGTTGTGTCATGTGAGACTTTCCTAAGTCTGTGGGAATCTAATTTGAATTATCATTTAAAACCAGTCCTAGCAGCTTAAAGAGACAGTAAAGTCAAAATTATACTCCCATGATTCAGACAGAGTATGCAATTTTAAGCAACTTTCCAATTTAATTCCAGTATCTAATTTGCTTCATTCTCTTGCTATCCTTTGTTGAAATGCATGCCTAGGTAGGCTCAGGAGCAGCAAGTAGTGCATTACAGCCAGTGGCGTATTTAAGTCAAAGGCACTCAAAATTCTGCCCATACACAGATTTCTTGAAACAATTCTTCCCTAAACACAATACTAAGTGCTGAAATCCAACAAAACTAAAGGTTACTTCTAAACTGTAAGCTCCATGCACTCTCTTACTATACCCCCCCCCCCCCCTAGAATATAAGCTCCTTGAGCAAAATCTCTCATTTAGCCTGCAGTTCTCATTTTGAGGGAGGCAATAACATCAGTTATCAATCCACATCCATTGCTATGGGACCAGACCCCAGAGTGACTCCAAACAAATGCTCCGCTGGTTCCACCCTTGGTACAACTTGAGGGAGCGCTTAGTGGACTCGTCACACAGTTTTCTGATGTATGGGAGTGATGACCGGTCCGTGCTTACCAACTGCCCCCAGCTTTCCCCTACGCCTGCTAAACCTGTGCCAGATGATTATCGCTAGTTAATTTACCTTTTAAGTAAAGAGCCGTATTCCACTTACATTGTCTATTTTTGCAATAGCAATACATGTGGCCCCTCACTTGATGCGGCTTGGTGTGTGCTTTCTAGAAATATTTAGTTTATATACCATATACATCATCAGTAAAGGAATCAGAGTCTGAGTTCATAGAGAACTCAGCTGCTTCCTCAGCATTGAGACGCTTAGCCATAATTCTCTTTACAAAATAAATAGATTTGTTTAAAGGAATTAAATAAGCTTCTCTGAATTAAAAATACAGAAGTTTTCAAAGATAGAGAGAGCTGCGTAAAGAGGGTGTTTTACTCATCTTCCACGCATGCTAAAAGACTGATTAAAAATATTATTTGGGGTTTGTGTTTTTTTTAAATAGCATTCCTCTACCATTTATTAATTTGTAACCACATTATCCAGGTAATCATGGGATTACAAATATAATAATCGGTCTGTATTGTAAAATGGAATGCAACATTTATCAGCTAGGTGATCACTGCGGTAACGCTTGTTACCACGGTAATCAATTAGCTATAATACTTAAACTGATAAAAAAATAAATATGTATTATAGGGGTCTCTAGGCAATTTTGATCTCTATGTGCCTTTAAAAAGACCCCCAAATCCTTTTTTTTTTCACTTTAAATTTTGTTATATATAATATATAATATATATATATATATATATATATATATATATCACTTTTTATTGTTTATTGTACACCCCAAATACTTATACCATTGGAAATGGTAGACAATTACCTTTCCAATGGTGGGTCTTGGGGTCTGTAGCTGCTTAGATACCCGAGATACAGGCATCTAAGCAGCACGCCCCCATTTCCCTATAACTGACAATTGTCAGTTTTAATTAAAGCTGCACGGTGATGTCATCCTGTCATTGCACGTGACGTCCCTGCGTGAAACATCAAGCTCCAGAGATGTCTGCCACTATACAGGCCAGATCACCGCGGTGGGAGTGGGTGTGAGCCCCCAGATCTCCATAAATGTGGATGAGTGCTAGCGACGGCTCTGAGCCGTCGCTAGCACCTGACTGGGAAAATTTGCGACGGCTCAGTGGGGGTTAAACTGCATTGTTTAGGAAAAGAGTACAAAGCAACATCAAAGTGTTTGGACATCCCAGTTAGCACTGTTTCAGTTATCTGGAAGTGGAGGCTAAATCACGCAACACAGACTGTGCAGTCTACAGAGAAAAAAAAAAGTTTTCCTCAAAAACTCAGCAGCCAAGCAAGTAGAAGAGGCCATCAGTCACTTTGAATGAGCTGCAGAGGTTTATGGCTGGGACAAGAGTAAATGTGCACCAGTCATCAATTTAAAGATCTTCGCATCAAACTGGCCTGTATGGGAGAGTGAAAATAAAGACATTACTCAAAACCAGTCATTTGACAGTATGTCTAGCATTTGGTAAAAAGCACGAGTGTGACAACAAACGCTATCCTTACACTGAAGTATAGTGGGGGCAGCACAGTGACACAGGGGTGATTTTCATCCACAGGGTCTGGATGAAGCAAAATACAGAGCAATGCTGTACAAGAACTTATTTCAATCTGCTAAAAATCATCAAACAAAAATGTAAAAGTCCTGACGAAGCCCCATATTTACTCCTATGGGGGTGAAAAGCGCATAGGCGTCTTTTTTCCATTTATGGTCCTTTGACTTGATGTTTGAAGCCATGCTTTTGTGGTCTGTAGAATTTGGTGCTGCTTCACAGATGGGAAGAAGAGCACATAGTAATAGTTGAACCCTGGAGAATATCGAGATCACAGAAGTACCTCCCGCCAGTCTTGCTCTGGTAGAGCGCTTCTCTCGCTGCATGCATTTGTATTATGATATACTTATTAATATCTAGCTGCATGGCTTTATAACTTAGTTAGATTAACACTTTTTACCTCCTGTGCATGAAGTAATTTGCCAGAGGGCATAAATCCCAACCATATCCTATCCAGACACTACCTGTTTCTAAAAGGGTCTGGTGCAGCAGCGTGTTGCATGTCTGATGTGGACTGCACGGCTTCTACTTACTCAGGGGCAGCTTATGAAATGGGTTGAACATGTAAATATTTTCATGATAATTTGTATGTTCTTATGACAGAGAATGCAGTTGCTACAATAAAGAATAGGTTTTATATTTTCATAAATAAGAGTGCTGAACTCCCTTTCATTTAAATATAGAAAGTAATGTATTTCTATATATCTATCTTTTTGAGATAATGTAATTGTTGTTCTAGGGTCTGCACCACTTATACATTTCTTAAAGATAATTAGAATGGATGCTACTATATAAAGTCAGTGCAGTTGTTGCCTCTTTGTTTGTCTGACCCATGGTAGACATTACTACCCTATGAGGCGCCTCTTGTCATTCATATGCCAGAACAGTGGAAGAGAGCTGCCCTGGGGACTCCTTCCTTTCTTTGAAGACTTCAAAGGACGGTTATTGAGTAAAATACTTATCCACATATTGTTTTTTGCCAGTGTACCCCCTTATTGTTACTTAGTATATTATTTTAAAGTAAGGTAAAATACACTTTAGAATGGCTCAAGAACAAAAATGTAAATCTTACTTTAGCCCAGTCTATGCCCTGATCTCAACCCTACTGAGAATCTGTGGCATGGTTTGAAAATTGCAGTTCTCAAGCACCACACAAACTGAACAAAAACAAATAAAAAAAATACTCCAGGCCAGTGAGCAAAGGTGGTAGATACTTGCTCCAAAAGACTTAAATTAGCAAGACCTGGTTCACATAAATATTAATTTGATGGGTATAAATACTTGAATATGAATATGTATCATGTATCATTTGTAACCCAGAAAAAAAAAAAATCTTTAAGGAGGTCTGAATAATTTTGCAATGGTTGAGATTGTGTGTGATTGTGCGATTGCGTGCGCGCACGATTGTGTGTGAGAGAGAGATTGTGTGTGTGTGTGAGAGATTGTGTGTGAGAGAGATTGTGTGTGTTCTAAATAAACATATTTAATGCAACCTTTTTTTTTATCATAAAACAATAAAAATGAACACCTTTGATAGTGCTCTTTCATAAGCATGAAATAGTCATAGTAACGGAATAAAATAAAAACCCTTCCTCAAAACAATACAGATACATCATTAAAAAAACCAGGCACATTTGCAGTCTTTGAGGATTGGCATTGGCCTATTCCTCCGTATTTCTACTCATGTCACACGTTCCACTCCTTAAGAGATTTAACATATAATTATGGGGATTCCCAGTAACATTAAATACTAACATTCTGCTTCAGTTAGCAACCTGAAGGGATGTTTAATAGTATGTTTAATTGTTATAATAATAAAAAAGCACTAAGCAGTTGCTTATACTTAAAGGGGCAGTCTACAATAGAATTGTTATTCTTTTAAAAGATAGATATCCCTTTATTACCCATTCCCCAGTTTTGCATAACCAACACAGTTATATTTATATACTTTTTTTCTCTGTGATTACCTTGTATCTAAGCATCTTCTGACAGCCCCATGACTGACTATTTAAAATCTATTGAGTTGTATTTAGTACTGTGTTGTGCTAACTCTTAAAATAACTTGTATACATTGTTATCTATATGGCCCACATGAACTAGCAGTCTCCTGTTGTGAAAAGCAAATACAAAAGCATGCGATTAAGAGGCTGTCAATAGAGGCAGAAATTTAGAGGTTTAAATGTTAAAGTATATTAATATAACAATATTGGTTGTGCAAAGCAGGGGAATGGGTAGTAAAGGCGTTATCTATCTTTTTAAACAAATTTTTTAAAGACTGTCCCTTTAAATATATATCATTACATCTATTTAAATTGATTTTACCTTTTATTTATTTTACACTACATTTGTGCTTTCTGTCACAGCCCTAAAAGGAGGAGGTTTTTGCAGGAAGTTGTATCTTAGCATGATGTCAAACCGTCTATTTAATGAATATACTAGATAAAAGGGAGTCAGATTTGCTAATACCCAAAAATGACAGAATAAAAATTAAAGATTTGAAAATCCTCTGCTCTTATAACACTGGGGGAAGGGCTACACTGAGAATTTTTTTAAAAAAAAGTGCCAATTTATTTTCTATATTTACTTTATATTTGTTTTTACTAAATGAACAGCTTAATATCCCTTTAAGCAGACTCATGTCAACTAGCTGATTACTCTTTTAGAGATCATAAAAACAGATCAGTTTGAGTTATTCTGATCATAAGCACCTACTGTATTTCCAGTTAGGAGCCAGCTCAAACCAACAATGTACCATTAAAAAAGGGATAGGAAACACTTTAAGATTATAACTTAAAAAATGTTTTTTAAAAAAGACCAATTTATTACAATAGAATTGCATAATAAGTGCATAATAAAAGCACTTAGTCTGAATTTCAAATTAGTGGTAAAATTTTCCTGACACATTTCAAAATTATTAAATGCACATATGTATATACTATAAATTATTGCATTATTATTATTATTATATTATTTAATTTTGGCAACTTTTTCGGTGGGCTTTTCAGCTCTGATAATTAGAATGATGAACTACATACAATCACTAACACTGCTAAGGGGTGGATTTATCATGCTATGGTGGACAGGGGCATACATACGAGCCCCTGTCAGCCGCTGCCGGAATTCAGCTATGCACAAGAACGCAATTTTGTGCTCTTGTGCAACACCGCCCCCTGCCCGCACAGAGCCAGGCAGGCAGGAGGTGTCAATCTCCCCGGTCGGACGAGATTGGGGAGATTGAAATTCGCCACCTAAGAGGTGGCGAAGAGGTTAGGGAAGCGGCGGTCTGATGACCGCTGCTTCATAAACACAGACTGCAGGTTCTCTTGTGAGAACCTGCAGTCGTAGGGGGCGAAGCCTTTGATAAATCGACCCCTAAATATGTGTAGAAAACTAGCACCAGGAAGGAGTGATACGGCAAGGTGCTGCAAGGCTATCCTACTGCAGTAAAAAGTTCAGATTTGAATCTTGAAATAAGGGAAGTAATGTTTTAAGAATTATGTGATTAAAGGGACATAATACTCGTATGCTAAATCACTTGAAACTGATGCAGTATAACTGTAAAAAGCTGACAGGAAAATATCACCTGAGCATCTCTATGTAAATAAGGAAGATATTTTACCTCACAATCTCCTCAGCTCAGCAGAGTAAGTTCTGTGTAAAAAGTTATACTCAGCTGCTCCCAGCTGCATGTAAAAAAAAAATAAAAAAAATAAAGAAATGAACAGCAGCCAATCAGCATCAGCAGCGCTGAGGTCATGAACTCTTTTACTGTGATCTCATGAGATTTGACTTAACTCTCATGAGATTTCATTGTAAACTTCCCTAATCTGAATAGGGAAATAATATGAGAGTGCATGAGGCTCATCCTTTTAGCTTTCCCAGGACAGACATACTAATATGCTGCTTAGAAATCCTTTACAATGGGATGTGGCTACAGAGGAACTTTTGAGGTAAAATATCTTTCTTTTTTACATAGAGATGTTCAGGAGATATTTTCTAGTCAGCTTTTTACAGCTATGCTGCATCACTTTCAAGTGTTTAAACATTTGGGTATTATGGCCCTTTAAGACAAAAATTTGCAGACTTCAGATGGGCCAAAAAAAAGTGGAATGTGCTATGAAGCCCTTACTAAATAGCAAATCTTTCAGGCCACGCAGATAAACCACCAAACTCAGATAACAAGCACACAAACTAATCTGCATAGTTACGTAATAATTGAGTTAACCCATACTTGTGCAAAGCCTTACTATGACTCACACCCATAAGCAAGGTAAGGTTCCACTGAAGTCTGCTTCCTACCAAACAATGATCAAATTCACATAATGTTCTGTCTAACTATCCAGAATTAGGTGGACTTAACAAGCCTCTGCTAAGAGTTTTATTAAAAAAAAAATTAAAAAAAAAAAAAAAAGACTTTTTTTGGTTGTTTTTTTAAAACGCATTCCTTTTTATCTGTGGCATATTTTCACACATATTCAAAAAGAAATGGAAGGAAAATATGCAGCCTGATATATGTGTGAAATTTAATTGCAGCGAGTTTAAACTGTGCTTGGAGAAAAAGCAAGCAGTGTTTTTTTCTGAAGAAAAAAAAAAGTAGTGAAATTGGGATGTTTTTAATTTTTGATGATTTTCGATCATAGTTTTTTCATTTTCTATGTAACCTAACGGGACAATCTACTCCAAAATTCTTATTTAAAAAAAAACTAACACGGTTATATTAATATACTTTTTACTTATGTGATTACCTTGTATCTAAGCCTCTACAGACTGCCTCCTTATTTCAGTTTTTTTTTGCATTTTAGCCAATCAGTGCTGACTCATAGGTAACTCCACAGTAGTAAGCACAACTAGAGCTGTCTAGCTGTAAAAAAAACTGTCAAATTGCACTGAGACAAGAGGCAGCCTTCAAGGGCTTAAAAATTAGCATATGAGCCTACCTATGTTTAGCTTTCAACAAATAATACCAAGTGAACAAAGCAATGTTGATGATAAAAGTAAATTGGAAAAATAACATGCCCCATCTGAATCATGAAAATTTTGAATAGACTGTGTGCCTGGAGGCCAAAAATAAAATGATGCATTATGTATACAAGTACTGTCTGGCTCTATTCCCTCCAATGCTTACAATGGTGCTCACTAGCAAGTAGATGGGGCAGATTTGCAGCAAGAATTCAAGCTCGTTTAGGTTGCTTGCTAAACGCCAATATGTCTGCCCAAAGCAAGAAATATTGCAAGCATGAATATTTTCCTGCAATATTTCACACATCAGTCGATGTATATAGGAGTCTGGACTGCTTGATTTTGAATGGCGGCTTTAACCTTCCTGCCAATTGACCCTTCTTTAACCATACAATATGCACGGGTTCGACCCCTATCATTCTTACTGTAGGATATAGTGCTTGAACTTGAAATACTTCACATTTACCATCATATACGAAAAATGCAGTTAACATCAAGATTTTTTTAGTATTTTTTTTTTTGCACGTAAAATATATTTTAAACATAATCTGTTTAAATGGATACTGAAACAAAACAATGAATGTGTGTACTGTGAACAATTATAGTTATTGATTGTTCATTAGTTAAAGGCAACTCCCGCACCACTAATTATATACATTACCCACTATAATTTTTTTTATCATTTTAGATGCAACAAAGAAAAATGACAAACATGGAATAATTTTCACACAATTTATTAACAAAGTAGCACCAAAACATTAGCTTAATAAAAGGGAGTCCACTCCAAAATTGTGATTGTTTCAAAAGATAGATAATGCATTAATTACCTGTTCCCCAGTTTTCTATATCAAACACAGTTATATTAATATACTTTTTACCTCTGTGATTACCTTGTATCTAAGCCTCTGCAGAATGCTCCCTTATCTCAGAGCTTTTTACTACTTGCATTTTAGCCAAACAGTGTGGCCTCATTTGTAACTACATAGGAGTGAGCACAGTGTTATCTATATGGTACACATTACCTAGCTCTGTCAGGCTGTGAAAAGCTTATAAAATATATTAATATAACAATATTGATTATGCAAAGCTGGAGAAAGGGTAATAAATTTGTTATCTATCATTTTAAACAATACATTTTTTGGAGTAAACTATCCCTTTAATAGGATATCCCTTTAAAAGTCCTTTCAGCTCTCTAAAACATCATATATAAAATATAAAACTGCATACTGTACACTTAAAGTGATAATAAAGTGTCAACTTTGTTATTCCAGTACAACCAAATGTGTTAGAGCAAGGAATGTCAATCACCCCAAACGAGTGAGTGTCCAGGTGATTGATCTTGCCACCTTTGAAGTTTAGGAGAGGAATAATAAGCAGTTTGTGCATGTTAAATATGTGGCCGCAGGCTCTCCCATGCAAACCTGCTCCACAATGCCCAAAAAGCTTTATAAATGTAGCCCTATATTTCACATAGTCATTGCACAATTAGTGACCAATTTATAACTGTCCCTCAGCAGAGAAAGAAACCTAGCTAACACAACATGGTGGCACCTGTTGCTTTATTGACACTAAAACATACACTTATTGTTTTAAATATTAAAACTAATAATATATTGTGCTAATCTTTGCTGAGAATACATATTTATAATTAGCTTTTATTTGGTGTTTAATGTTCCTTTAAACAAATACATTTCATTACACAGAGAAACTAATATGCAATACCTACAACACAAATTTGACAAGAACTTTTGATTTTGAATATAAGGTGCAGTTAGTTATAGTGATTTTGATGCAATTTTATTTTAAGTTTAATGAATTGAGAAAAATAAGTAATGCGGTTAGTCTAGGATGCAATAAGTAATTTATTCAAGCAACAGAAAGATACACTGTTCAATATTGCTTGACAATTGCAACAATCAGCATACTTTTCTGATTAGTTTGCCATTAAATTTGTAAATATATTTATACTGTACATACATGCATGTCTACAGAATAATAATCAACAGTAAAAAACTAACTTTCTTATTCCAGAATTAGTGGAGACAGAGTCTGCATTTAGAACTATTACTATAATGCAACAGGAACTCATTGCCCAACAGAGAACTATCTGGGCAATTTATTTATGTTTTGACTATCTTCATACAGAAGGATTTATATTTAAAGACCACAAGCCCTTAGTAAGCAAGTAATTCATGTATTTCTCTGAGGTGTTCATTAACAATATCACAAAAATATGAAAACAAATGAACTCCCGAAGAAATGTCACTGATATTCTAAAGTAAATGTAATCTATTTTGTTGTGTGCATCTTATAAAGTACCTGTATCGTGCTTGACCTGCTTATTCTACCTCAGAACATTTGTCAAGTACAAAGCGTGATCTATTATTTTTATTACAACATTCACAGAAAAGTTTAGTTAGAAAAATAAGAATCAGAATACTTCAGCAAACTAATTAAACCCATCATCTTTGCTGTAGATATACTCAGTTAGGGATTTTAGAATCTGCTTATTTATCAAGCCGAAATTACAGACGTC
Source organism: Bombina bombina (assembly GCF_027579735.1). Lineage (NCBI taxonomy): Eukaryota > Metazoa > Chordata > Amphibia > Anura > Bombinatoridae > Bombina > Bombina bombina. The sequence goes on from NC_069501.1 coordinate 942,583,803, forward strand.
ACCATTATAAGTGAGGGCTTTACAAATAATTACTTTACACACCTGCTTTGAAAGGACAGTACCTAATATAAAATGCTAAAAGGTGTGACATGTAAAGATGACAGGAATGGCCTCTCTAGCTAGTTACAAAGCATAGAAGGTTCTATAAAAAATGGTTTTGGTTACCTTGATGCCTTTTTATAATGCCTGAAGAAGGGTCAACGAAAACGAGCAGCTAGAAACACATAAAATTACATCTAAAAGCCAACAGTGTTTTAAAATGGCCACGGTAGATTAGGGGAAGTGGTATCCTTGCCTCAGCTTTATGACTCATACGTGAAACAGTGTTTGTGAATAAGGGAACGCCCATGTTGCTACAGGCCCAATTATCCTGCTAGGTCAAACATGCAAATGTTCAGGTAAGACAATACACACATACACAGTGCAGGATGGGAAGGGGAACGCCCTGCCCAACCTTAACTATGCAAAGAGCAAAGTGCATGTGTGTCACTTGGAACAAGCAAACTAGAGTCATGGCAAGGAGTGTGTGCAACCTGTGTCACAGCTGCACATCTCAAAAAGGCTTTATTACATTCATTCTAAATATGCATATTTACACACAGACATATATACAGAGGTGGGAAAGTATATCACTATAGTTTACTAGACAGGGTTTAAAATGTACTAGTTCAGGGTAGAAGAGTTAATTGTCCACTTAATGTAAAATATAGGAAGAAGACAAACTGTGTACACATCTGCTGCAATTCCTTACTTGTCCGGGACTATATATTCCGGAGAATAAATATGTTTTGGTATTGAGCACCCTGGCACAATAAGTAGAATGTACTGAGTGTGTTGATTTCAGAGATATTAGATATAAATATATATAAATTATACACACACAGACAAGTTCAAACATTATTAAAATTCTTTTTAATCAGGACTGATGATTACCTGTCAAAAAAATAAAGGCAATTGAAATAGGTGGAAAAGTCTATTTTTATACAGAGAGAGTGGCTCATTTGTAACTGCTCCGACTCCTGGTGGAATAATACGATACTGTAGTTACTTCCTGAAAATAAATGAAAACTGAGAAGTTGTCAGTCTACTAACCAACTCTACTACCGTAAGAGTTTTTAAGGTAACAGTTATCAGCACACATATTGCAACACAATGAGAACAGGCATTTGTTTCCCTAGATTTCCCCACACGCAAATCAATGTCTTTAAAAGGGACAGTCTACACTAAAATTGTTATTGTTTAAAAAGATAGATAATGCCTTTTCTACCCATTCCCCAGCTTTGCACAACTAACAGATATATTATTATACTTTATAACATTTAAACATCTAAATTTCTGCCTGTTTCTAAGAAAATTAAAGACAGCCTCCTAATCACATGCTTTTTTTATTTGTTTCCACAACAGGAGATTGCAAGTTTATGTGGGCCATATAGATAACATTGTGTTCACGCCCGAAGAGTTATTTAAGATTCAGCACAGTACTAAATGCAAGTCAATAGATAATAAATAAAAAGTCATGTGATCAGGGGGCTGTCAGAAGATGCTTAGAGACAAGGTGATCACAGAGTTAAAAGTATATTAATCTAACACTGTTGGTTATGCAAAACTGGGGAATGGGTAATAAAGGGATTATCCATCTTTTAAAACAATAACAATTCTATTGTAGACCGTCCCTTTTAAAAAAAAGTATCCTATCATATCTCAAGTTAATAATGCACTCAGAGTCCAGAATGAACTTCACAGGTATTTTTTATACCATACTGCAAGATGCACTGACAGTTGCTACATGGATTTCAGTAATTAAAAGGGACAGTACCATAAAAAAAATGTATTCAGACTAAGCATGCAATTTTACACAACATTATAATTTACTTCTATTATCTAAATGTGCTTATTTCTCTTGGTAGCCTATGTTGAAAAGCATACACAGGTAGATTCAGCAGCAGTAACTGGGAGCAAGCTGGTGTTTGATCACATATGTCTCTTGTAATTGTCTCACCGGATGTGTTCACATTGTTCCCAGTAGTGAACTGTTGGATGCCAAGAGAAGGTTGCACATTTTAGAATAGAAGTAACCTGGAAAGTTTATTAAAACTGAATGCTCTGCCAGAATTACGGAATACAAATTTCCGGTTTCATGCCCTTTTAAACAGGTACATGTTACAAATATGTCATAAATGTAACGATATTTTTGTTTACTTTAAGCCCTTTTGGAAACCTTACACATCAGTCTATCATTCATTTGTGGAAAAGGAAAAAGCTTTGCTTAAAGATATAAGAAACCCCCCAAAAAAATATTTAGTGATTCAGATAGAGCATGCAACTTTAAGCAACATACCTATTTACTCCTATTATCAATTCTTCTTCGTTCTCTTGATATCTTTATTTGAAAAAGCAGGAATGTAAGCCTATTAGACAGCCCATTTTTGGTTCAGCTACCCAGGGTGCTGAACCAAAAATGGTCTGGCTCCTAAGCTTACACTCCTGCCTTTACAAATAAAGATGCCAAGAGAAGTTAGAACAATTGATAATAGGAGTAAACAGGAAAGTTGCTTAAAAAGGAAATTTATGCTTACCTGATAAATTGATTTCTTCTACGATACGACGAGTCCACGGATTCATCCTTTACTTGTGGGATATTATCCTCCTGCTAACAGGAAGTGGCAAAGAGCACCACAGCAGAGCTGTCTACATAGCTCCTCCCTTGACTCCACCCCCCAGTCATTCGACCGAAGGTATAGGAAGAAAAAGGAGAAACTAAAAGGTGAAGTTTTAAACAAAAAATAATATAATCTGTCTTAAATTGACAGGGAGGGCCATGGACTCGTCGTATCGTAGAAGAAATCAATTTATCAGGTAAGCATAAATTTCCTTTTCTTCTACAAGATACGAGTCCACAGATTCCTCCTTTACTTGTGGCATACAATACCAAAGCTACAGGACACGGATGAAAGGAAGGGACAAGACAGATGGTTAAACAGAAGGCACCACTGCTTGAAGAACTTTTCTCCCAAAAATAGCCTCAGACGAAGCAAAAGTATCAAATTTGGAAAAGGTATGAAGGGAAGACCAAGTCGCAGCCTTACAAATCTGTTCAACAGAAGCATCGTTTTTAAAAGCCCATGTGGAAGTCACCGCTCTAGTAGAATGAGCTGTAATTTTTTTTCAGGAGGCTGCTATCCAGCAGTCTCGTATGCCAAACGGATGATGCTTCTCAGCCAAAACGAAAGAGAGGTAGCCGTAGCTTTTTGACCCCTACGCTTTCCAGAATAGACAACAAATAGAGAAGATGTTTGACGGAAATCCTTGGTCGCTTGCAAGTAAAACTTCAAGGCACGAACCACGTCCAAATTATGTAACAGACGCTCCTTCTTAGAAGAAGGATTAGGACACAGAGAAGGAACAACAATTTCCTGATTAATATTCTTATTATAAACAACCTTAGGAAGGAATCCAGGTTTAGTGCGCAAAACCACCTTATCAGAATGGAATATAAGATAAGGTGAGTCGCATTGTAACACAGATAGCTCAGAAACTCTTCGAGCAACTAAAAACAGAACTTTCCAAAATAGAAGTTTAATATCTATGGAATGCATGGGTTCAAACGGAACCCCTTGAAGAACATTAAGAACTAAATTCAAACTCCATGGCGGAGCAACAGGTTTAAACACAGGCTTAATTCTAACCAAAGCCTGACAAAACGACTGAAGGTCTGGGACATCTGCCAGACGCTTGTGTAGTAAGAGATTGAATCTGTCCCTTTAAGGAACTAGCTGATAACCCCTTCTCTTCTTCCTAGGAATCCTGATCTTACTCCATGAGTAGCCCTTGGATTCGCACCAATAAAGATATTTACGCCATATCTTATGGTAAATGTTCCTAGTGACAGGCTTTCGAGCCTGACTCAAGGTATCAATGACCGACTCTGAGAATCCCCGCTTAGATAAAATCAAGCGTTCAATCTCCAGGCAATCAGTTGCAGAGAAATTAGATTTGGATGTTGGAACGGACCCTGAATGAGAAGATCCTGTCTCAGTGGCAGTTTCCACGGAGGCAGAGATGACATTTCCACCAGATCTGCATACCAAGTCCTGCATGGCCACGCAGGCGCTACCAAGATTACCGAAGCCCTCTCCCGTTTGATTCTGGCAATCAGACGAGGTAGGAGAGAAAAAGGAGGAAACACATAAGCCAGGTTGAACGACCAAGGTACTGATAGAGCATCTATCAGTACTGCTTGAGGATCCCTTGATCTGGACCCGTAACAAGGAAGTTTGGCATTCTGACAAGATGCCATCAGATCCAATTCCGGTGTGCCCCATTGATGAATCGATTTTGCAAACACCTCCGGATGGAGCTCCCACTCCCCCGGATGAAAAGTCTGACGACATAGAAAATCCGCTTCCCAGTTCTCCTCTTTGTTCCCCCTTGATGATTGCTATATGCTACAGTCGTGATATTGTCCGACTGGAATCTTATGAATTTGGCCGAAGCCAGCTGAGGCCACGCTTGAAGCGCATTGAATATCGCTCTCAGTTCCAGAATATTTATTGGTAGTATGGACTCCTCCTGAGTCCACACACCCTGAGCCTTCAGAGAATTCCAGACTGCACCCCAGCCCAAGAGGCAGGCATCCGTCGTCACTATGACCCATGCTGGCCTGCGGAAGCACATTCCCTGGGACAGATGATCCTGTGACAACCACCAATGAAGAGAGTCTCTGGTCTCTAGATCCAGATTTATCCGCAGAGATAAATCCGCATAATCCCCATTCCACTGTCTGAGCATGCACAGCTGCAATGGTCTGAGATGTAAGCGAGCAAACCCAACTATGTCCATTGCCGCTACCATTAACCCAATGACCTCCATTCACTGCGCCACTGATGGCCGAGGAATAGAATGAAGTTCTTGGCAAGTAGTTAAGATCTTTGATTTTCTGACCTCCGTCAGAAAAATTTTCATGTCTACCGAGACTATCAGAGTTCCTAGGAATGGAACTCTTGTCAGAGGAAGTTCTTGGCAAGTAGTTAAGATCTTTGATTTTCTGACCTCCGTCAGAAAAATTTTCATGTCTACCGAGACTATCAGAGTTCCTAGGAATGGAACTCTTGTCAGAGGAACTAGTGAACTCTTTTATGTTCACCTTCCACCCGTGAGTTCTTAGAAAAGCCAACACGACGTCCGTGTGAGATTTGGCTAGATGGTAAGTTGACACCTGAATCAAAATATCGTCCAGAAAGGGCGCCACTGCTATGCCCCGCGGCCTTAGAACCGCCAGAAGGGACCCTAGCACCTTTGTGAAAAATCTGGGCGCTGTGGCCAACCTGAAAGGAAGGGCCACAAACTGGTAATGTTTGTCCAGGAAGGCAAACCTGAGGAACTGGTGATGATCTTTGTGGATAGGAATGTGAAGCTACGCATCCTTCAAATCCACGGTGGTCATATATTGACCCTCCTGGATCATTGGTAAAATTGTTCGTATGGTCTCCATCTTGAACGATGGGACTCTGAGAAATTTGTTTAGACTTTTGAGATCTAAAATCGGTCTGAAAGTTCCCTCTTTTTTGGGAACCACGAACAGATTGGAGTAAAACCCCTGCCCTTGTTCTAATTTTGGAACAGGGCAGATTACACCCATGGTATATAGGTCTTCTACACAGCGTAAGAACGCCTCTCTTTTTGTCTGGTCTACAGACAAACGTGAAAGATGAAGTCTCCTTCTTGGGAGAGAATCCTTGAATTCTAGACGATACCCCTGGGTCACAATTTCTAATGCCCAGGAATCCTGAACGTCCCTTGCCCAAGCCTGAGCGAAGAGAAAAAGTCTGCCCCCTACTAGATCCGGTCCCGGATCGGGGGCTGCCCCTTCATGCTGTCTTGGTAGCAGCAGTGGGCTTCTTGACCCGTTAACCTTTATTCCAGGTCTGGTTAGGTCTCCAGACTGACTTGGATTGAGCAAACTTCCCCTCCTGCTTGGAGGCGGATGAGGAAGTAGAGGGACCGCCTTTAAAGTTTCGAAAGGAACGAAAATTATTCTGTTTGGTCCTCATTTTAACCGTCTTCTCCTGAGGAAGGGCATAACCTTTACCTCCAGTAATGTCAGAAATGATCTCCTTTAGTTCAGGCCCGAATAGGGTCTTACCCTTAAAGGGAATAGCTAAAAGCTTAGATTTAGATGACACATCAGCAGACCAAGACTTAAGCCATAACGCTTTACGCGCTAAAATGGCAAAGCCTGCATTCTTTGCCGCTAATTTAGCCATTTGGAAAGCGGCATCTGTAATAAAAGAATTAGCTAGCTTGAGGGCCTTAATTTTATCCAAAATATCATCTAATGGGGTCTCAACCTTAAGAGACTCCTCTAGAGCCTCAAACCAAAAAGCTGCTGCAGTAGTTACTGGAACAATGCACGCTATAGGTTGTAGATTAAAACCCTGATGAATAAACAATTTCTTTAGAAGCCCCTCTAATTTTTTATCCATAGGATCTTTGAAAGCACAACTGTCCTCAATAGGTATAGTTGTACGCTTAGCCAGGGTAGAAATAGCTCCCTCCACCTTAGGAACCGTCTGCCACGAATCCCGAATGGTGTCAGATATGGGAAACATTTTCTTAAAAGTAGGAGGGGGAGAGAACGGAATGCCTGGTCTATCCCATTCCTTAGTAACAATGTCCGAAATTCTTTAAGGGACTGGAAAAACATTAGTGTAAGTAGGGACCTCTAGATATTTATCCATTTTACACAGTTTCTCTGGTGGAATGAGTCGCTAAGACCTCCCTGAGTAACAAGCGGAGGTGTTCAAGATTAAACTTAAAGGCCGTCACATCTAAGTCTGTTTGAGAGAACATCTTTCCTGAATCAGAAAGCTCCCCCTCAGACAACAATTCCCCCACCCCCAAATCAGAACACTGTGAGGGTACATCGGAGATGGCCAATAACGCGTCAGAGGGCTCAGCATTTACTCTAATACCTGACCTGCTGCGCTTACCCTGTAAACTTGGCAGTTTAGATAATACCTCTGTAAGGGTAGTGGACATAACTGCAGCAATATCTTGCAGGGTGAAAGAATTAGACGCACTATAAGTACTTGGCGTCGCTTGGGCGGCGTTAAAGGTTGTGACACTTGGGGAGAAGCAGTTGGCATAACCTGATTCTCTTCTGACTGAGACATACTTTTATCAGCTAAAATATGTTCTTTGCAATGTAAGGCCCTTTCAGTACATGAGGGACACATTTGAAGTGGGGGTTCCACAATGGCTTCTAAACACATGGAACATTGGCTTTCCTCAATGTCAGACATGTTAACACAGGCTAGTAATGACCACAAAAAGGCTTGAAAACACTTTATTTAGTGAAAAAAAATAATCTGAAAAACGGTACTGCGCCTTTAAGAGAAAAAAAAAGCGTACAAATTTTCCAAAACTGCTTTAAAATGATAAAATTATCCCAATTTCAGTATATATGTGTCTTATCTTGCCAGCTAAGATTGCACCACAAGGAAAGGATTACTTAACCCTTAATGACAAAAACATTATTCAAAAAAACGTTATGATTAACCAAAAAAAAAAAACCTGCACCTCGCTACAGCTCTGCTGTGGCGCCTACCTGCCCTCAGGGGTCTGTAAAACCAGTTAATCACTTCGATTAGGCCCAATCCTTCCTTTGAAGCCCACTGGAGCTAGCTGCTTGCATGGGGAATTCAACTGCGCAACTGAGGCGCGAAAATAGGTCCCGCCCATCTACATCGCTGTCTCACAGCCTTGCAAAGAAACCGGTACAAAGCGGTCTAAAACCTAGCCATGTGGGTTTCAATATACCCAGTTCTAAAATAAGCCATGTGTACCCTCCATTGCCATAATAATAAAAACGTTTGCTTCAAACAAAAGAAAAAATGTTAATTGTCCTCCAAAACATAAAATTTTGGCCCAACAAACATTATGCCATCAGTGTCAACCATTTTTTCAGCCCAACATACAGGTCCCAGTAATACCCTTCTCTTTCACATTAGGATTACTGCTTACCCCTTCCCTTATGGGAATACTGTCAGCCAATTCTTGAAATAACAGTCTCTCCAGAAAAAAAAATGACTGAACATACCTCAATGCTTGTAGCATGAAAAACGTTCCTCACACTGAAGTTTAAGTACTCCTCAGCCATTCTGTGGGAACTTCTCTGGATCTTAGTGACAACTGCTAAGATCATCAGTCTCCAGGCAGAAGTCTTCATCCATCTGCTGCCTGGGAAAAAATAGCACTCACCGGTACCATATAAAATAAAAAAGTCTTGCTTGAAGAAAATAAAAACAGAATTTATGTTTACCTGATAAATTTCTTTCTCCAACGGTGTGTCCGGTCCACGGCGTCATCCTTACTTGTGGGATATTCTCTTCCCCAACAGGAAATGGCAAAGAGCCCAGCAAAGCTGGTCACATGATCCCTCCTAGGCTCCGCCTACCCCAGTCATTCGACCGACGTTAAGGAGGAATATTTGCATAGGAGAAACCATATGGTACCGTGGTGACTGTAGTTAAAGAAAATAAATTATCAGACCTGATTAAAAAAAACAGGGCGGGCCGTGGACCGGACACACCGTTGGAGAAAGAAATTTATCAGGTAAACATAAATTCTGTTTTCTCCAACATAGGTGTGTCCGGTCCACGGCGTCATCCTTACTTGTGGGAACCAATACCAAAGCTTTAGGACACGGATGAAGGGAGGGAGCAAATCAGGTCACCTAAATGGAAGGCACCACGGCTTGCAAAACCTTTCTCCCAAAAATAGCCTCAGAAGAAGCAAAAGTATCAAACTTGTAAAATTTGGTAAAAGTGTGCAGTGAAGACCAAGTCGCTGCCCTACATATCTGATCAACAGAAGCCTCGTTCTTGAAGGCCCATGTGGAAGCCACAGCCCTAGTGGAATGAGCTGTGATTCTTTCGGGGGGCTGCCGTCCGGCAGTCTCGTAAGCCAATCTGATGATGCTTTTAATCCAAAAAGAGAGAGAGGTAGAAGTTGCTTTTTGACCTCTCCTTTTACCTGAATAAACAACAAACAAGGAAGATGTTTGTCTAAAATCCTTTGTAGCATCTAAATAGAATTTTAGAGCGCGAACAACATCCAAATTGTGCAACAAACGTTCCTTCTTTGAAACTGGTTTCGGACACAGAGAAGGTACGATAATCTCCTGGTTAATGTTTTTGTTAGAAACAACTTTTGGAAGAAAACCAGGTTTAGTACGTAAAACCACCTTATCTGCATGGAACACCAGATAAGGAGGGGAACACTGCAGAGCAGATAATTCTGAAACTCTTCTAGCAGAAGAAATTGCAACTAAAAACAAAACTTTCCAAGATAATAACTTAATATCAACGGAATGTAAGGGTTCAAACGGAACCCCCTGAAGAACTGAAAGAACTAAATTGAGACTCCAAGGAGGAGTCAAAGGTTTGTAAACAGGCTTGATTCTAACCAGAGCCTGAACAAAGGCTTGAACATCTGGCACAGCTGCCAGCTTTTTGTGAAGTAACACCGACAAGGCAGAAATCTGTCCCTTCAGGGAACTTGCCGATAATCCTTTTTCCAATCCTTCTTGAAGGAAGGATAGAATCCTAGGAATCTTAACCTTGTCCCAAGGGAATCCTTTAGATTCACACCAACAGATATATTTTTTCCAAATCTTGTGGTAAATCTTTCTAGTTACAGGCTTTCTGGCCTGAACAAGAGTATCGATAACAGAATCTGAGAAACCTCGCTTCGATAAAATCAAGCGTTCAATCTCCAAGCAGTCAGCTGGAGTGAAACCAGATTCGGATGTTCGAACGGACCCTGAACAAGAAGGTCTCGTCTCAAAGGTAGCTTCCAAGGTGGAGCCGATGACATATTCACCAGATCTGCATACCAAGTCCTGCGTGGCCACGCAGGAGCTATCAAGATCACCGACGCCCTCTCCTGATTGATCCTGGCTACCAGCCTGGGGATGAGAGGAAACGGCGGGAACACATAAGCTAGTTTGAAGGTCCAAGGTGCTACTAGTGCATCCACTAGAGCCGCCTTGGGATCCCTGGATCTGGACCCGTAACAGGGAACTTTGAAGTTCTGACGAGAGGCCATTAGATCCATGTCTGGAATGCCCCACAGCTGAGTGACTTGGGCAAAGATTTCCGGATGGAGTTCCCACTCCCCCGGATGCAATGTCTGACGACTCAGAAAATCCGCTTCCCAATTTTCCACTCCCGGGATGTGGATAGCAGACAGGTGGCAGGAGTGAGACTCCGCCCATAGAATAATCTTGGTCACTTCTTCCATCGCTAGGGAACTCCTTGTTCCCCCCTGATGGTTGATGTACGCAACAGTCGTCATGTTGTCTGATTGAAACCGTATGAACTTGGTCCTCGCTAGCTGAGGCCAAGCCATGAGAGCATTGAATATCGCTCTCAGTTCCAGAATATTTATCGGTAGAAGAGATTCTTCCCGAGACCAAAGACCCTGAGCTTTCAGGGATCCCCAGACCGCGCCCCAGCCCATCAGACTGGCGTCGGTCGTGACAATGACCCACCCTGGTCTGCGGAATGTCATCCCTTGTGACAGGTTGTCCAGGGACAGCCACCAACGGAGTGAGTCTCTGGTCCTCTGATTTACTTGTATCTTTGGAGACAAGTCTGTATAGTCCCCATTCCACTGACTGAGCATGCACAGTTGTAATGGTCTTAGATGAATGCGCGCAAAAGGAACTATGTCCATTGCCGCTACCATCAACCCGATCACTTCCATGCACTGAGCTACGGAAGGAAGAGGAACGGAATGAAGTATCCGACAAGAGTCCAGAAGTTTTGTTTTTCTGGCCTCTGTTAGAAAAATCCTCATTTCTGAGGAGTCTATAATTGTTCCCAAGAAGGGAACCCTTGTTGACGGGGATAGAGAACTCTTTTCCACGTTCACTTTCCAGCCGTGAGATCTGAGAAAGGCCAGGACGATGTCCGTGTGAGCCTTTGCTCGAGGGAGGGACGACGCTTGAATCAGAATGTCGTCCAGGTAGGGTACTACTGCAATGCCCCTTGGTCTTAGCACCGCTAGAAGGGACCCTAGTACCTTTGTGAAAATCCTTGGAGCAGTGGCTAATCCGAAAGGAAGCGCCACAAACTGGTAATGTTTGTCCAGGAATGCAAACCTTAGGAACCGATGGTGTTCCTTGTGGATAGGAATATGTAGATACGCATCCTTTAAATCCACCGTGGTCATGAATTGACCTTCCTGGATGGAAGGAAGGATAGTTCGAATGGTTTCCATCTTGAACGATGGGACCTTGAGAAATTTGTTTAAGATCTTGAGATCTAAGATTGGTCTGAACGTTCCCTCTTTTTTGGGAACTATGAACAGATTGGAGTAGAACCCCATCCCTTGTTCTCTTAATGGAACAGGATGAATCACTCCCATTTTTAACAGGTCTTCTACACAATGTAAGAACGCCTGTCTTTTTATGTGGTCTGAAGACAACTGAGACCTGTGGAACCTCCCCCTTGGGGGAAGTCCCTTGAATTCCAGAAGATAACCCTGGGAGACTATTTCTAGCGCCCAAGGATCCAGAACATCTCTTGCCCAAGCCTGAGCGAAGAGAGAGAGTCTGCCCCCCACCAGATCCGGTCCCGGATCGGGGGCCAATATTTCATGCTGTCTTGGTAGCAGTGGCAGGTTTCTTGGCCTGCTTTCCCTTGTTCCAGCCTTGCATTGGTCTCCAAGCTGGCTTGGCTTGAGAAGTATTACCCTCTTGCTTAGAGGACGTAGCACTTTGGGCTGGTCCGTTTTTACGAAAGGGACGAAAATTAGGTCTATTTTTTGCCTTGAAAGGCCGATCCTGAGGAAGGGCGTGGCCCTTACCCCCAGTGATATCAGAGATAATCTCTTTCAAGTCAGGACCAAACAGCGTTTTCCCCTTGAAAGGAATGTTTAGTAGCTTGTTCTTGGAAGACGCATCAGCCGACCAAGATTTCAACCAAAGCGCTCTGCGCGCCACAATAGCAAACCCAGAATTCTTAGCCGCTAACCTAGCCAATTGCAAAGTGGCGTCTAGAGTGAAAGAATTAGCCAATTTGAGAGCATTGATTCTGTCCATAATCTCCTCATAAGGAGGAGAATCACTATCGAGCACCTTTATCAGTTCATCAAACCAGAAATATGCGGCTGTAGTGACAGGGACAATGCATGAAATGGGTTGTAGAAGGTAACCCTGCTGAACAAACATCTTTTTAAGCAAACCTTCTAATTTTTTATCCATAGGATCTTTGAAAGCACAACTATCCTCTATGGGTATAGTGGTGCGTTTGTTTAAAGTAGAAACCGCTCCCTCGACCTTGGGGACTGACTGCCATAAGTCCTTTCTGGGGTCGACCATAGGAAACAATTTTTTAAATATGGGGGGAGGGACGAAAGGAATACCGGGCCTTTCCCATTCTTTATTAACAATGTCCGCCACCCGCTTGGGTATAGGAAAAGCTTCTGGGAGCCCCGGCACCTCTAGGAACTTGTCCATCTTACATAGTTTCTCTGGGATGACCAAATTTTCACAATCATCCAGAGTGGATAATACCTCCTTAAGCAAAATGCGGAGATGTTCCAACTTAAATTTAAATGTAATCACATCAGATTCAGCCTGATGAGAAATGTTCCCTGAATCAGTAATTTCTCCCTCAGACAAAACCTCCCTGGCCCCCTCAGATTGGGTTAGGGGCCCTTCAGAGATATTAATATCAGCGTCGTCATGCTCTTCAGTAACTAAAACAGAGCAGCCACGCTTACGCTGACAAGGGTTCATTTTGGCTAAAATGTTTTTGACAGAATTATCCATTACAGCCGTTAATTGTTGCATAGTAAGGAGTATTGGCGCGCTAGATGTACTAGGGGCCTCCTGAGTGGGCAAGACTCGTGTAGACGAAGGAGGGAATGATGCAGTACCATGCTTACTCCCCTCACTTGAGGAATCATCTTGGGCATCATTGTCATTATCACATAAATCACATTTATTTAAATGAATAGGAATTCTGGCTTCCCCACATTCAGAACACAGTCTATCTGGTAGTTCAGACATGTTAAACAGGCATAAACTTGATAATAAAGTACAAAAAACGTTTTAAAATAAAACCGTTACTGTCACTTTAAATTTTAAACTGAACACACTTTATTACTGCAATTGCGAAAAAACATGAAGGAATTGTTCAAAATTCACCAAATTTTCACCACAGTGTCTTAAAGCCTTAAAAATATTGCACACCAAATTTGGAAGCTTTAACCCTTAAAATAACGGAACCGGAGCCGTTTTAAGCTTTAACCCCTTTACAGTCCCTGGTATCTGCTTTGCTGAGACCCAACCAAACCCAAAGGGGAATACGATACCAAATGACGCCTTCAGAAAGTCTTTTCTAAGTATCAGAGTTCCTCTCACATGCGACTGCATGCCATGCCTCTCAAAAACAAGTGCGCCACACCGGCGCGAAAATGAGACTCTGCTTATGCTTTGGGAAAGCCCCTAAGAAATAAGGTGTCTAATACAGTGCCTGCCGATATTATTATATCAAAATACCCAGATAAAATGATTCCTCAAGGCTAAATATGTGTTAATAATGAATCGATTTAGCCCAGAAAAGTCTACAGTCTAAATAAGCCCTTGTGAAGCTCTTATTTACGATCGAAATAAACATGGCTTACCGGATCCCATAGGGAAAATGACAGCTTCCAGCATTACATCGTCTTGTTAGAATGTGTCATACCTCAAGCAGCAAGAGACTGCACACTGTTCCCCCAACTGAAGTTAATTGCTCTCAACAGTCCTGTGTGGAACAGCCATGGATTTTAGTTACGGTTGCTAAAATCATTTTCCTCATACAAACAGAATTCTTCATCTCTTTTCTGTTTCTGAGTAAATAGTACATACCAGCACTATTTGAAAATAACAAACTCTTGATTGAATAATGAAAAACTACAGTTAAACACTAAAAATCTCTAAGCCATCTCCGTGGAGATGTTGCCTGTACAACGGCAAAGAGAATGACTGGGGTAGGCGGAGCCTAGGAGGGATCATGTGACCAGCTTTGCTGGGCTCTTTGCCATTTCCTGTTGGGGAAGAGAATATCCCACAAGTAAGGATGACGCCGTGGACCGGACACACCTATGTTGGAGAAAACTATCATTTAATCACCTCTTTCACTTTACCCTTCCTATTACTTAGTGTAGGCAAAGAGAATGACTGGGGGGTGGAGTCAAGGGAGAGCTATATAGACAGCTCTTCTGTGGTGCTCTTTGCCACTTCCTGTTAGCAGGAGGATAATATCCCACAAGTAAAGGATGAATCCGTGGACTTGTCGTATCTTGTAGAAGAAATTGCATGCTCTGTCTGAATCACTAAAGAAAAAAAAATGGGTTTAATATCCCTTTAAAATCAGATTTTGGTTCTCAAATATGAACATTATTATAATAATATTTATTAAAAGGGACAGTCTAGTCAAAATGAAACTTACATGATTGGGATAAGGCAAGTAATTTAACCCCTTAACGACCAAGGACGGACGCCACACGTCCTCAAAAAAAATACAGTTAATGACCGAGGACGTGTGGCGTCGCTTCCAGCTGCTTTCCGGTTATTGCAGTGATGCCTCGATATGGAGGAATCCTGCAATAAACCCCCCTTGGCCATCCGATGCAGAGAGAGCCACTCTGTGGCCCCCTCTCTGCACCGGACATCGATGGCCGGTATCGTTGGTGGGTGGGAGCTTACGTGGGAGGCGGGTGGGCGGCCATTGATGCTCTGTGTGGAGTGGAGGGGGCCGGGATCGTGGGCGGGACCTACGGGGGCACGCACAGGGGCGCGCGCGTGCACGGGGGTGGTGGGCGGGCGCGTGCACGGGGCGGCAGCAGGTGGGAACCGCTACACTACAGAAAAAAATAAAGTTAAAAGTAAAAAAACTAATAATTTTTTAAGTATTAAAAATTGAATCTAAGGGATCTGGAAGGGGTTGGTCTTGGTGGGGGAAAGCTACACTACAGAAAAGGGCATAAAAAAAAAAAAAAAAAAAAAAAAAAAGGCACATTTTTTACTAAACTGGGTACTGGCAGACAGCTGCTGTACCAAAGATGGCACCCATTAAGGCAGAGGGGAAGGGTTAGAGAGCCGTTAGGTGGGGGATCAGTGAGGTTGGGGTCTAAGGGGGGATCCTACACATCAGCATATGTAAATATGCTTTTTTTAAAAAAAAAAAGGCCAAATACCTTTTATTTTAGTACTGGCAGAGTTTCTGCCAGTACTTAAGATGGCGGGGACAATTGTGGGGTGGGGGAGGGAAGAGAGCTGTTTGGGAGGGATCAGGGGGTCTGATGTTTCAGGTGGGAGGCTGAGCTCTACACTAAATATAAAATTAACCCTGCAAGCTCCCTACAAGCTACATAATTAACCCGTTCACTGCTAGCCATAATACACGTGTGATGCGCAGCGGCATTTAGAGGCCTTCTAATTACCAAAAAGCAATGCCAAAGCCATATATGTCTGCTATTTCTGAACAAAGGGGATCCCAGAGAAGCATTTACAACCATTTGTGCCATAATTGCACAAGCTGTTTGTAAATAATTTCAGGGAGAAACCTAAAATTGAGAAAAATTTAACGTTTTTTGGCGGTGAAATGGTGACATGAAATATACCAAAATTGGCCTAGATCAATACTTGGGGTTGTCTACTACACTACACTAAAGCTAAAACTACCCCAAAAAAGCTCCCTACATGCTCCCTAATTAACCCCTTCACTGCTCGGCATAATACACGTGTGGTGCGCAGTGGCATTTAGCGGCCTTCTAATTACCAAAAAGCAACGCCAAAGTCATAGATGTCTGCTATTTCTGAACAAAGGGGATCCCAGAGAAGAATTTACAACCATTTATGCCATAATTGCACAAGCTGTTTGTAAATAATTTAAGTTAGAAACCAAAAGTTTGTGAAAAAGTGAACGATTTTTTGCATTTGATCGCATTTGGCGGTGAAATGGTGGCATGAAATATACCAAAATGGGCCTAGATCAATACTTTGGGTTGTCTACTAAAAAAAAATATATACATGTCAATGGATATTCAGAGATTCCTGAAAGATATCAGTGTTCTAATGTAACTAGCGCTAATTTTGAAAAGAAATGGTTTGGAAATAGCAAAGTGCTACTTGTATTTATGGCCCTATAGTTTACAAAAAAAGCTAAGAACATGTAAACATTGGGTATTTCTAAACTCAGGACAAAATTTAGAAACTATTTAGCATGGGTGTTTTTTGGTGGTTATAGATATGTAACAGATTTTGGGGGTCAAAGTTAGAAAAAGTATGTTTTTTTCCATTTTTCCCCATATTTTATAAAAAAATTATAGTAAATTATAAGATATGATGATAATAATGGTATGTTTAGAAAGTCCATTTAATGGCGAGAAAAACGGTATATAATATGTGTGGGTACAGTAAATGAGTAAGAGGAAAATTACAGCTAAACACAAACACCTCAAAAATGTAAAAATAGCCTTGGTCCCAAACAGACAGAAAATGGAAAAGTGCTGTGGTCATTAAGGGGTTAAAAAACAACTTTCTATTTCACTTCTATCATCAAATTTGCTTTGTTCTCTTGGTATTCTTAGCTAAAATCTAAACCTAGGTAGGCTCATATGCTAATTACTAAGCCCTTGAAGGCCACTTCTTATCGGAATGCATTTGACTGTTTCATAGCTAGAGGGCGTTAGTTCATGTGTAAAATATAGATAACATTGTTCGCACGCCTGTGTAGTTACCTACTGATTGGCTAAAATGCAAATCTGTCAAAAGAACTGAAATAAGGGGGCAGTCTGCAGTGGCTTAGATACAAGGTAATCACAGAGGTAAAAAACAGAATTTATGCTTACCTGATAAATTACTTTCTCCAACGGTGTGTCCGGTCCACGGCGTCATCCATTACTTGTGGGAATATTCTCTTCCCTAACAGGAAATGGCAAAGAGCACAGCAAAAGCTGCCCATATAGCCCCTCCTCGGGCTCCGCCCCCCCAGTCATTCGACCGACGGTTAGGAGAAAAAAAAAAGGAGAAACTATAGGGTGCCGTGGTGACTGTAGTGTATAGAAAAAGAAATTTTTCAAACCTGATTAAAAAACCAGGGCGGGCCGTGGACCGGACACACCGTTGGAGAAAGTAATTTATCAGGTAAGCATAAATTCTGTTTTCTCCAACATTGGTGTGTCCGGTCCACGGCGTCATCCATTACTTGTGGGAACCAATACCAAAGCTTTAGGACACGGATGAAGGGAGGGAGCAAATCAGGTTACCTAAACAGAAGGCACCACGGCTTGCAAAACCTTTCTCCCAAAAATAGCCTCCGAAGAAGCATAAGTATCAAATTTGTAGAATTTGGCAAAAGTGTGCAGAGAAGACCAAGTCGCTGCCTTACATATCTGATCAACAGAAGCCTCGTTCTTGAAGGCCCATGTGGAAGCCACAGCCCTAGTAGAGTGAGCTGTGATTCGTTCAGGAGGCTGCCGTCCGGCAGTCTCATAAGCCAATTGGATGATGCTTTTCAGCCAGAAAGAAAGAGAGAGGTAGCAGTAGCTTTTTGTCCTCCCCTCTTACCAGAGTAAACGACAAACAAAGATGAAGTTTGTCTGAAATCCTTTGTTGCATCTAAATAGAACTTTAAAGCACGGACCACATCTAAATTGTGTAACAAACGTTCCTTCTTTGAAACTGGATTCGGACACAGAGAAGGAACAACTATTTCCTGGTTAATATTCTTGTTAGAAACTACCTTTGGAAGAAAACCAGGTTTAGTACGCAAAACAACCTTATCTGAATGGAACACCAGATAAGGTGGATCACACTGCAAAGCAGATATTTCAGAAACTCTTATAGCAGAAGAAATAGCAACCAAAAACAGAACTTTCCAAGATAACATCTTGATATCTATGGAATGTAAAGGTTCAAACGGAACCCCTTGAAGAACTGAAAGAACTAAATTTAGACTCCAAGGAGGAGTCATGGGTCTGTAAACAGGCTTGATTCTGACCAAAGCCTGTACAAAAGCTTGTACATCTGGCACAGCTGCCAGTCGTTTGTGTAACAAAACAGATAAAGCAGAAATCTGTCCTTTTAGAGAACTCGCTGACAACCCTTTATCCAAACCCTCTTGGAGAAAGGAGAGAATCTTAGGCATTTTAATCTTACTCCAGGAGAATCCCTTGGATTCACACTAACAGATATATTTTTTCCATATTTTATGGTAATTTTTTCTAGTCACAGGTTTTCTGGCTTGAACCAGAGTATCTATCACTGAATTTGAAAACCCAAGCGTTCAATTTCCAAGCAGTCAGCTGCAGAGAAACTAGATTTGGATGTTCGAATGGACCTTGTACTAGAAGATCCTGTCTCAAAAGGTAGCTTCCATGGTGGAGCCGATGACATATTCACCAGGTCTGCATACCAAGTCCTGCGTGGCCACGCAGGAGCTATCAGAATCACTGAGGCCTTCTCCTGTTTGATCCTGGCTACGAGCCTGGGGAGGAGAGGAAACGGTGGGAACACATAAGCTAGGTTGAACGACCAAGGTGCCACTAATGCATCCACTAGAGTCGCCTTGGGATCCCTGGATCTGGACCCGTAGCAAGGAACCTTGAAGTTCTGACGAGAAGCCATCAGATCCATGTATGGAATGCCCCATAATTGGGTTAACTGGGCAAAGACCTCCGGGTGGAGTTCCCACTCCCCCGGATAGAAAGTCTGACGACTCAGATAATCCGCCTCCCAGTTGTCTACTCCTGGGATGTGAATTGCAGATAGATGGCAGGAGTGATCCTCCACCCATTTGATGATCTTGGATACCTCTCTCATCGCCAAGGAACTCTTTGTTCCTCCCTGATGGTTGATGTAAGCTACAGTCGTCATATTGTCTGACTGGAATCTTATGAATCCGGCCTTCGCTAGTTGAGGCCAAGTTCCAGGATGTTTATCGGAAGAAGAGACTCTTCCCGAGACCATAGACCCTGAGCTTTCAGGGAATCCCAGACCGCGCCCCAGCCTAAGACTGGCGTTGGTCGTGACAATGACCCACTCTGGTCTGCGGAAACTCATTCCCTGAGACAGGTGATCCTGAGTCAACCACCAACGGAGTGAGTCTCTGGTTATCTGGTCTACTTGAATCTGCGGAGACAAGTCTGCATAGTCCCCATTCCATTGATTGAGCATGCACAGTTGTAATGGTCTTAGATGAATTCGAGCAAAAGGAACTATGTCCATTGCTGCAACCATCAATCCTACTACTTCCATGCACTGAGCTATGGAAGGCTGCAGAATAGAATGAAGAACTTGACAAGCGTTTAGAAGCTTTGACTTTCTGACTTCTGTCAGGAAGATCTTCATCTCTAAAGAATCTCTTTTCTACGTTCACCTTCCACCCATGAGATCTGAAAAAGGCTAGAACAATGTCTGTATGAGCCTTTGCCTTGGAAAGAGACGACGCTTGAATTAGAATGTCGTCTAGATAAGGTGCCACTGCAATGCCCCACGGTCTTAGAACTGCCAGAAGGGACCCTAGCACCTTTGTGAAAATTCTGGGAGCAGTGGCTAAACCGAACGGTAGAGCCACGAACTGGTAATTTTTGTCCAGAAAGGCGAACCATAGGAACTGATGATGATCTTTGTGGATAGGAATATGTAGGTACGCATCCTTTAAATCCACGGTTGTCATATATTGACCTTCCTGGATTGTAGGTAAAATTGTTCGAATGGTTTCCATTTTGAACGATGGAACTCTGAGAAATTTGTTTAGAATTTTTAAATCCAGAATTGGTCTGAAAGTTCCCTCTTTTTTGGGAACTACAAACAGGTTTGAGTAAAACCCCTGACCTTGTTCCTGTAAGGGTTACTGTGCCTTTAATTCGTTCTTTCTGCTGATTGGGTAATTCCCCTTTAAATAGTTAGAACAACTAAGCATCATTGCTTAGTTATTCTAATCCGTTCCTCTGAACACCTGAGTACCAAGCCTCATTCTCATACCTGCAAGGTGAAACTTTCATCGCTGCTCGAGTAAGCTGCACCATTCTCAGCTCTCCTTCCCAGGACAGGATTCCTTCCAGTCATCCTCCATCTAACAACAATAAGTATTCTGACCTGGCAAGCTTTAACTAACCTTATTTTTTCTTCAGCAAGTGTTTACCCGTTTTATCGTTATTATTATTCTTTTCTGCAATTGAACTACAGCTCCCAGAATTCCACCGGACTGAAACCGGAACTTCCGGTTTACGCTAATCAGCATCTCAGCTCAGCACTAAACCGCATTGCTGACAGGCAAAAGGGAGAACTCTCTATGGGATAAGGTAGTAAATGTGACTAATCTCTGAAGTACCATACTTAACTGGGGAATAACTTTCATTTACTTATTTAGCTATTTCGTAGTATTGATAATCTTGTCTCTGCCTTCTAATTATAACAATTGTTTATCGAAGTTTCCTCTGCAATATTGAACTCCTCAAAAGTTATCAATA
Organism: Bombina bombina; assembly: GCF_027579735.1. Classification (NCBI taxonomy): domain Eukaryota; kingdom Metazoa; phylum Chordata; class Amphibia; order Anura; family Bombinatoridae; genus Bombina; species Bombina bombina. The sequence goes on from NC_069501.1 coordinate 942,604,335, forward strand.
CTGATTTTCCTCTTGCCTCTCATTTCTGATGATTAGACCTTTTTCCTGCTACATAATAATTTGCTGCATATTCTAATTTAACTCTTTATTAAACCATATTAAGTTTGGTTTTATTTCACAATCATTCTAGATAAATTCACTGCTGGATCAGATTGCCTTACAGTTATTGGGTATTCATTACCAGCAGTGAGACATACATATTATAAATCATCCTTAACTTATTTTCGTTATTGATTACCTTACATAATATTACAAACAATATCTGTAATTGTGTTCCTTTATTGGATAAACCTTACAGTTCCACTGTTGGAACTGGGTGTATCACTCCCATCTTTAACAGGTCTTCTACACAATGTAAGAATGCCTGTCTCTTTATCTGGTCTGAAGATAAGCGAGACATGTGGAACCTTCCCCTTGGAGGAAGTTCCTTGAATTCTAGAAGATAACCCTGAGAGACTATTTCTAGTGCCCAGGGATCCGGAACATCTCTTGCCCAAGCCTGAGCAAAGAGAGAGAGTCTGCCCCCTACTAGATCCGGTCCCGGATCGGGGGCTACCCCTTCATGCTGTCTTGGTAGCAGCAGCAGGCTTCTTGGCCCGTTTACCCTTGCATTGGTTTCCAAGCTGGTTTAGCCTGGGAAGCGTTACCCTCTTGTCTAGAGGCTGCAGAGTTAGAAGCCGGTCCGTTCCTGAAATCCAAAAAGGGTCTTAACTTTGAAAGGGATATTAAGCAATTTTGTCTTGGAAGATACATCCGCCGACCAAGACTTTAGCCAGAGCGCTCTGCGCGCCACAATTGCAAACCCTGAATTTTTCGCCGCTAATCTCGCTAATTGCAAAGCGGCATCTAAATAAAGGAATTAGCTAACTTAAGTGCGTGAATTCTGTCCATGACTTCCTCATATGGAGTCTCCTTATTGAGCGACTTTTCTAGTTCATCGAACCAGAAACATGCCGCCATAGTGACAGGAATAATGCACGAAATTGGTTGGAGGAGGTAACCTTGCTGAACAAAAATCTTTTTAAGCAAACCCTCCAATTTTTTGTCCATAGGATCTTTGAAAGCACCATTGTCCTCAATGGGAATAGTCGTGCGTTTGGCTAGCATAGAAACTGCCCCCTCAACCTTAGGGACTGTTTGCCATGTGTCCTTCCTTGGGTCGACCATGGGGAACAATTTCTTAAATATAGGAGGTGGGACAAAAGGTATCAGGTTGCACCGGGACCTCTAAGAATTTTTCCATCTTGCACAAATTTTCTGGAATGACCAAAGAGTCACAATCATCCAGTGTAGTTAGCACCTCCTTAAGTAATACGCGGAGATGCTCTAACTTAAATTTAAACGTCACAACATTAGGTTCTGCCTGTTGAGAAATTCTTCCTGAATCAGAAAGTTCTCCCTCCGACAAACCCTCCCTCACTGCCACTTCTGACTGGTGGAGGGTATGACAGATAAATTATCGTCAGCGCCTTCTTGCTCCACTGTATTTAAAACTGAGCAATCACGCTTTCTTTGAAATGCTGGCATTTTGGATAAAATATTAGCTATGGAATTATCCATTACTGCCGTTAATTGTTGCATACTAACAAGCATTGGCGCGCTAGATGTACTAGGGGTCACCTGCGCGGGCATAACTGGTATTGACACAGAAGGAGAGGATGAAGAACTATCCCCACTACCTTCATTTGAGGAATCATCTTGGGCAACCTTATTAAATGTGACACTACTGTCCTTACTTTGTCTGGACGCTATGGCACAATTATCACATACATTTGAAGGGGGGACCACCTTGGCCTCCATACATACAGAACATGTTCTATCTGAAGGTACAGACATGTTAGACAGGCTTAAACAGGCTAATAATGCAAAAAAATAAGTTTTTAAACAAAACCGTTACTGTCTCTTTAAATGTTAAACAGAGAACACTTTATTTCTGAATGTGTGAAAAACTATGAAGGAAATATCCAATCTTTACCAAATTTTCACCACAGTGTCTTAATGCTTTAAAAGTATTGCACCCCAATTTTCAAGATTTTAACCCCTTAAATGAGGAAACCGGAGCCATTTAATCAATTAGCAATTTTAACCCCACTACAGTCCCAGCCACAGCGTTTGCTGCGACTTCACCTGTCCTTGGGGGTTATACGATACCAAATTAAGCCTTCCAGGAACGTTTTCAATGATCACCAGACCCTTTCACATGCAGCTGCATGCACTGCATCCAAAAGAAACTGCGCAATTATGGCGCGAAAATGAGGCTCTGCCTACTATAGTGAAAGGCCCTTCCTGACTGGGAAGGTGTCTAAACGACTGCATGGCGCCTAAAAACGTTCCCCAACACTAAAAAGTTTAGAAATCACTTCAAACTTCATAAAAAACTTAAATTAAGCAATCGATTTAGCCCACAAGAGTGTCAACCAGTGTATAGCTCATAATAAGCCTTCATTCTGTTAAGAGTCTAAGAAAATGGCTTACCGATCCCCGAGAGGGAAAATGACAGTCTTCTAGCATTACACAGTCTTGTTAGAAAATGGACTAGTCATACCTTGAGCAGAAAAGTCTGCAAACTGTTCCCCCCAACTGAAGTTCTCTGGGCTCAACAGTCCTGCGTGGGAACAGCAATTGATTTTAGTTACTGCTGCTAAAATCATACTCCTCTTTTAAACAGAACTCTTCATCCCTTTCTGTTTTAGAGTAAATAGTACAAACCGGCACTATTTTAAAATAAAACAAACTCTTGATAGAAGAATAAAAAACTACAACTAAACACCACATACTCTTCACCATCTCCGTGGAGATGCTACTTGTTCAGAGCGGCAAAGAGAATGACTGGGGGGCGGAGCCCGAGGAGGGGCTATATGGGCAGCTTTTGCTGTGCTCTTTGCCATTTCCTGTTAGGGAAGAGAATATTCCCACAAGTAATGGATGACGCCGTGGACCGGACACACCGATGTTGGAGAAAGTATATTATTATAACTGAGTTGGTTATGCAAAACTAGGGAATGGATAATAAAGGGATTATCTATCTTTTAAACTATAAAATTCTGGAGTAGACTGTCCCTTTCACACAGTACAGTATGCACTTAAGTTATACGTTTTGCTTCATTAGTTCATAGGGTTCACTACTTCATGAGTAAAGGACCTGAATTATGCAAGATAGTGGTTTTCTAATAACGCAGTTGAAACAATTCAAGCCTTAGTAAATACCTGTACTATGTGTGACAAGCTGGTCAGAAACGTGCTATGCATTTAACAAAGCACAAATGTGGCAGACTGACGTTAATATGAAAAAGTAGTCAAAATTGGTGCAGAATGATTGAGTTATTTATCCCTTTTTTTTTAAATTAAAATATACATTAAAGTTACTAGCACTGCCTATAATGTGTACATATTTGAATGCGGGACAAATACCCACTTATAATTTTGTTAATGCTAGCTTCTCATACTGTAGCGTTGCACAAACTGTGATATTATGTGCATGAGACGTCTGCTAAAAAGGAAAACTGAAAGTGAAATAGTCAAGGAAAAGAAAAAAAAAAAAAAAAACAGTATCCAACAGCTATGAAAATGTAAATCCGAGGAAACTAAAGATTCTAACGTGAAGGCATAAATACGTAAACATTTAAATATATTCCATTAGCAAAAAATGCTTCTAAGAAAAAAATTACTACTGTTTTTCAGCAGCATACGCACATAGGCACTCACAGCATGTGAGCCTTTTTTCAAGCTCAGAGACCAGATGTGATGTGCATCGTGCCTATGTCATACAAGCTACGGCTGATTCTGTGAAGATGTGGTGTTTGAAAACGGGTGCACAGCCCCCACTAACGAACTAAGATTTACTTGAGGCATTTTTTACTATTGGAAATACAATGCAAAAATGCTTCTATTTAAAATATAAACGCACAATTTAATGTTGCACTTACTATCACTTTAAAGAAATTTATCTCTGAGCAAATTAAAGGAAAGAAACAATTGTTAAAAGATAATGTGCAGCTAATGTTTAGTTAACATCTAACTTTTCAGCATATTTAATGGACTTAAAATGAAATAAAATAGTTGAAGCATTGAAAAGAGGGATAACAACAAAAATCAAATGTTAACACTGTCTACTTGATAAATAATTTATGTATATCATGAAGAGGTTAATAAAAGTGGGTATGACTCTTATGGCCGTGTTCGGGTAGCGCTTAGACCCAGCACATATGCAGTGGTGCTGTGGATACGTCACCAGTTAGGAAGCTTTGACAAAACGCTCCCATTGCAACGTCCCACGTCATCACGCATTGACAGAATAGTAGGCATGTGCAAAGGGATCTGCATAGTACAGAGACGCTTCTATTTGCATGCAATGTTTCTAATACCTTTTAAGTATTAGAAATATTGCATGCAAATAGAAATGTCTCACATATGAATTATATAGGTGTAATTTATAATTATTTAATAATACTTTCACAAATTGTGATAAATAATGCAGACATGATAAACATGGCCGCCTCCATGAGCAACACGTGTATGTATATATACACACACACACACATCTATATATATATATATATATATATATATATATATATATATATATATATATATATATATATATATATATATATATATATATATATATAAATATATATACATACACACATACATATACACACACATATATATACATACATAAATACACACATGTTGCTCGTGGAGGCTGCCATATTTACAAGCGTCTGAGCTTGCTCTGAAAAGCCCCAGCTTTACTAGCACGCTGGGACTTACGTCATCAGAGCACTGAGGGAACGCCCAGTGCCTCACTGGCAAATGTTCACAGAACGCTCCAAGCGCGTCCTTGTTCGCTTGGAGCACTTGTCGAACTCGGCTTTTGTCACATGGTATGCAAGTAACAAAACCACAGCTTCTAGATATAATGCTGAAGTACAGCAAAACATTATCTCATTAGGGAGTGGGACATAAAATTAGTGAATCAGGAACAATAACCTATGAAAGCAGATCAATCAACTGTCCCTATTTGAGCAGGACAGTCCCCGATTCTGATCTTGGTCCCTCTGGGACAGCCATATGTCCCTCTTAAAGGGACAGTCAACCATAGAATTGTTATTGTTTTAAAAGATAGATAATCCCTTTATTACTCATTCCCCAGTTTTGCATAACCAACACAGTTATAATAATGTACTTTTTACCTCTGTGATTACCTTGTTACAAGGAACCTTCTTCCAGCCCCCTGATCACATGACTGTGACTGTTTATTATCTATTGTCTTAAATTTAGCATTGTATTGTGCTAGATCTTAAATAACCCCCTGTGCCTGAACACAGTGTTATCTATATGGCCCACGTGCACTTTGTCTCTTTGTGTTGAAAAGAGATTTAAAAAGCCTGTGATAAGAGGCAGCCCTCAAAGGCTTAGAAATTAGCATATGAACCTACCTATGTTTAGTTTAAACTAAGAATACCAAGAGAAAAAAGCAAATTTGATGATAAAAGTAAATTGGAAAGTCAATTAAAATTAAAAGTCCTATCTGAATAATGAAAGTTTAATTTATACTTGACTGTCCCTTTAACAGAATTTCACTTAGCCCCACCTAAGGATCACACAAAAATTGCCCTGATACACCCACAATTACACACACTAACCAACACGAAATGGTGACTGCTCCTATCAACCTCCTTTATCCCTCATTCTCAGCCACAAATGTTGTCAGGTATGTGAAAGAAGACATCAAATGCGCACAGGACAACAGAGATGGCCACACAAGCCCTTGGCTACCACAGTTACAAATTAGGGACTAGTGCAACAAAAAAAAAAATAAGATGTTCTATTTTTCTAATAAGTCTTGAAAAAGATTAGAGATTTCTAACTGTCCATCTTTTAAAGGTTCATTTAAAAAAGGGAAATAAAAAGCAAAAAATATTTTTTCCAGTACAAATGTACTAGCAAAATGTTCTTAGTAAAACATATCACTGTTTACCCTCATTCAAATACTGTGCTTGTTTAGAGATGGGGTGACAATCATCTGTAATTCAGTGAGTCATCACTGATCTTATATATGCTCTAAGCATGTGTTGTGGGGCATATGCACATATGCTCCACACACATTAAAAGCTATCATTGAAACAGTGAAATGTTTACTGGAAGCATTTTTGCTCACACATGTGTACTGGAAAATACATTCGGCAGTTTCATGCACTGCTAAATGAGGAAGAAGGCAGCCGCTCACAGCAGTCGCTCTTTCAGAGCTAGATTCCTTTTGTAAAAGTAAATTTGCACAGACCTTATTGTGCTTAACTTTCACAAGAATAAATCCGGCTCCGAAAAGAACACTGCAAGTGGTCACCTTCTTCCATATTTAGCAGTTAATGAAACTGCAGAATGCACAGGTCTACGTGGAAACATCCTTTCCAAAACTGGCATACGCTCATTTGTATTTCAAATTTTGAGTTTAAAGCCTCTTTAAGTGAGGCGTAAGGGGACACCAGGAGTGTGTTTTGCTCTGTAGTATACATATTCATGTGCACACATATCACAATACAGAATGCTTGCTGCAGGGCATGACACCTTAATATACTGGGAACAGTTACATATAATATGACTGGCTTCAAGCATAGGTCTCCTTCTCAGAACATTTGAAAATATTGGGTGGCACTTAAGAGTTCACAACCCATCCTTTGAAAGGGTTATTAAAGTTGTCTTTAAAAAGGGACATTAAACACGAAATAAATGCTAGATCGAATGAAGCATTCAAAGAAAAGATTAGTCTGAGAAAAACATGTTGATATATTTTTCATTAGCTGTTTTAATATTGACAAAATAAGTGTAAAGTGTTAAGGTCTATAAAACAATGGGGGCTGCCATGTTGTAACGTAGGTTACATTCTCTGCTGTGGCCAATTAGAAACAGTTATAAATAGGTCAGTAGAGTGTGCAGCCAATGACTGTGTGGAATATAACAGTGTTCTTCATTTCCATTTCTAACAGGAACTGAGAAGCTCAATATTTCAGAATGGAATTACAGGAAAAGAAGACACAATAAATAATGTAAGAATATTGCAGTTTTATTTGTATATGTGATTTATCATTTTATAGTACAATATCAAAGTGTTTAATGTCCATTTAAGCACAAAGCTTTGCATACCAACAACAAACATTTGTTGCAAGACACTATCAAAAACATATTCTCAACATAAAAATGCAAATGCGCTAATTGTTCAATAACAACCAAAACTGCTTTAAGTGGCTTTTCTAATACAAAGCCCTTCCAATTCATCAAAACAGATTTTTTGTATGATTTAAATGACTTTGCACTTTGTATATACCAAACATTTTTTAAGCAAATTCTCCAATCAGAAAAAAAAATTGCATCTTCGTACAGGATCTTATTTGCTCAATTATTTCATTCAGTGTTTAAGTTTTTGGTAATGCTCAATTCACCTGTTCATAAATCACGATTATCAAAAAAAAGGTCCATTTATGGCTGCATTGCAGTGTTTGGACTTTCTAAAGAGACATTAAAACACCTCTTGCTTTTGAGAGATCAGCTATGGATTTGAAAAAACAATACAGGTGGCCCTCGGTTTACAACGGTTCAATTTGCACCGTTTCAGAATAACAACCTTTTTTTCAGTCATGTGACTGCAATTGAAAAGCATTGAGAAGCAGTGCATTGATTAAAATAGCCAGTAGGTGGAGCTGTCCGCTTGTGTTGCAGCAAAGATATGCAAGCCAAGCAAGCTGAAATTAATCAGTTTAACCAGACCTGAGCTATCGAGCAGCTTGCAAAGGAACAAGATCTTCCTGTCTATAAATCAGTCCAGATTGGAATGCATATAAAGAACTATTTGCAGAAAAATGCAAGTAAAGGCTGTGTTGGTATTAGGTTTATAATGCAGTTTAGCAAATGTTTTTGTTCATTTAACTTAGTTTAATTATATATTCTGTGTTGTGTGATTTTATTAGGTTTATAATGCTGTTTAGCATTTAAAGTCTTCATTTCAAAGCTTTAAAAATAATGTATTAGGTGTTACTTATGCCAATTTTGAGAGGGGCCTGGAACCTAACTCCCTCACTTCCCATTGACTTACATTATAAACTTGGTTTCAATTTACAACGGTTTCGATTTACAACCATTCCTTCTGGAACCTAACCCGGGCGTAAACTGAGGGCTACCTGTACTACATACTAAAAAAAAATAAAAAAATGTTATTGTTTAAAAAAAAGATAGATATTTACCACTCCCCAGTTTTGCATAACCAACACGGTTATAGAAATATACTTTTTACCTCTGTAATTACCTTGTATCTAAGTTTCTGCAGACTGCCTCCTTATCTCAGATCTTTTGACAGACTTGCATTTCAGGCAATTAGTGCTGACTCTTAAATAACACCACGTGCATGAGTAACGCCCTCTAGCTGTGAAAAACTGTCAATGCATTCAGATAAGAGGTGGCCTTCAAATGCTTAGAAATTAGTATATGAGCCTAACTAGGTTTAGCGTTAAATACCCCAGAGAACAAAGCAAATTTGATTATAAAAGTAAATTAGAAAGTTGTTTAAAATTGCATGCCCTATTTGCTATTAAATTAGGAGGCAAGTAATTGAAATATATTGATGTGCATTCACTTACTTTTAAGTATCTTTTGGTTGAACACACTGCAATATTGTAATAAAAATACATTTCCCTATATCCTACCTCAGATATTATAAGTACTGCAAACATTACCTATAATTTTGCCAAAAGAATACCTCAATCAGTTGCAGGGTAACATAGAAAAATTTATATGGAACGGAATTAAACCTAGAGTACCAAACAAACAATATATTTAACTAGAGAGAGGGTGGCTTGGGACTCCCACTCATTCCACGATATCGACTTGCAACAATATTCCAAAGAATTATAGATTGGAGTCACAACTCCATCAATAAACAGTGGATACAATTAGATAGGGAAATACAACTGGAAAATGTGGGTTGGCTGGCATGGATACAATCGACACACAGACCAAACAAAATTTGGGAATACTCATTGCTAGCGGAACTCTTCACGCAATGAGATGCAATAATAAACACCAGCACACATATTACAACACGACCTGCTCCCTTGACCCCTTTTATTGACCACCCAGAACTCTCATTCATGCAAAAACATAAAGTGGATAACCCTGGCCCTCCACATTAAGAGATCTGACATTGATGAGCATGGCGCCGAAGGGAAAAACTCCTCTCTCTACAGGAGATAGCAGGCAAAGTGGAAAGTGCTCACTTATCTTGGTTTGCTCACACACACACACACACAACTATCCCATTATATCAATACTCATAAGCAAAAACACAATTTGTCATGCCAGCTAACACCCTTTGAACACCTATGCACACTAACATATTGCCCCCGCCACACCATCTCATCGTTGTATGGGATTCTTTCAGACCCATGCTCTGTCGCTCTCCCTTCTTATTGCCATAAATGGACATTAGAACTAGGCATAGACATTTCTCTTAAAGAATGGTCTAAAATCTTCCAAATACATAAAAGAGCATCATCATTAGCCAAGATTCAAGAAATGAATTATAGATTTATTTTGCGTTGGTACCAAACACCAATGCACCTACAAAAAATATACAAACATGTCAGCAAATTCTTCTGAAGGGGCTGTGGCGAACACGCGGACATGCTCCACGTTTGGTGGCAGTGCGATAGACTGGGCACCGTTCTGGAGAGATATAATCACACACATTAACAAAACATTATCTACACATATCAAAGTCGAACCATACATTTTACTGTTCCATAAACTACCAAACACCAAAGACGAGGTAAAGCAGTCATTGCTACACATAATGATAAACAGTGCTAAAATTCTAATAGCTAAGAGATGGAAAAATGTGAATGTACCGGATGTCTCCTCTTGGGAAAACCAAGTAGACAATTTGCTTTTACTGGAGAGATATCACTACCTCAAAAACAACAAGCTAGAACAGTACGAATACATGACTATGAGATGGAATGCAAACAGAGACAGCTAGTAATACTCATTTATAGGGAGAACTGATGAAACAACCTACAAATCACTATACGTTAGACAAATTATGACATTATTACATGGACCACTGGAGTCGTAATTAAATTATTATATTTGACCCAGGTGAAGAAGGATGCAAGTTAAACACAGAATCTTATACCGTTGAGTTAAACATTGTTAAAATATTAGAATTAAGTATCAGACTGTTTTATATTCTTAATTGTTGGGATATTATGGTAAAGCTGATCTGATGTACAAAACGTTACATAGAATATTAACTACAAACAGTACCGAACATTGGGATGAGAGGAAGTTTTTCCTTATCTGTTCTAAATCATTGTTATTAGCGTATTGAGAACATCTTCATAACAGCATCTTTACGTTTTCATTCTTTATTTTTGAATACAGAATGGATTTTTATGTAAAATCTGTTGGAGCTGCGCCTCCAAATAATGTAAACTTTCTTTTGACACGAATAAAGCTATTTTTAAAAGGAAAAAAAAATACATTTCCCCGAGTCCTTTTAATTATGACACTGTTTGTCCTTTATACTTAAAGTTTTCGTTTTACTAAACCAATTCAGCCAGACGTCTTTCCATTCACAGCTCAATAAAAGGTAAAATTTTTATTTTTATAACAAATTCATTTTGTTTTATTTTAATACATATAAAAGATAAGATTAAAAACTGCAATTAATTACTTGTTGAGACTTTTTTAATGCTACTAAATGGTCTTCTCTAAACTATATTGATTACACTGATTTAAAAAAAAAATAAACTATGCTAAGGTTGGTGAAACCTTCAGTGGTCAGTTTATACTGTACATAGGGAGTAATAGGACAGTTTAAACCGACAGCACATATAACTAACATGACTAGGAAAGATATAGACAGGTAAGGGAATTACATACAAATGTCTGTGGCAAATTATTTTCATTGCCTCAAATTACTTTATTTCTGGATCAGTTGCACTCAGTGTGCGTAATCCAAAAGCTACATTTAAATACACATTGGTTGCCTATTTACAGTAGAATGTATTGAAAACTAGATTTCAAAATGGCAGCAGCCATGACTAAAGAAAAAAGTGAGACATAAACCTCTATGCTACGCTTATAAAATGTTTTTAGTGTTTAATGTCAGCACCTGGTAGCGCTTGCTGATTGGTGGCTAAGGGACGGGTTCCTAAGCTTACATTCCTGCCTTTTCACATAAAGATACCAAAAGAACAAAGAAAAATTAATAGCAGTAAATGAGCAAGTTATGCCATGCTCCCACCCACCAACGATCGGCACCATCACTGGCCGATGCAGGGAGGACCACAGAGCGGCTCTCTCTGCATCAGTGCCTAAAAAAAAAGGGTATTAAAGGATGACTCAATATTGAGGCATCACTGCAATACCCTGAAATCAATCACCATCACTTCCACCATTTGAAACCCCAGAGGACGTGCTAGGTACGTCCATGATCGTTAACAACCAGTTTTTGTAGGATGCGCCTGGCACGTCCTTGGTCGTTAAGGAGTTAAAGGAATAGTCAAGTCAAAATTAAAAAAAACTTTCATGATTCAGGTAGATCATGCAATTTTAAGCAACTTTCTAATTTACTCCTATTATTCCTGACTGATTCATCAACGCCCAGCTCAAACCGTTTAACCTAGGAACGTGAAATAAGAACTGTGTGGGATTTAGCTAATATTTCTATAGTTCAATGCTAGAGCTACTTATTTCATGTATAAAATTGTAAGATGATGAAAAGTGACAAATAATAAAGTTTATCATCTTTAATTATTATTGAACAATATATAGATATCAATTCCTACATTTTGGTACTTTGGGAAGGTGAACTGATGCTAAATGTGAGACCATAAAATGCATGTTTAAAATATTTAGGAATTAATTACTTCTGTGTTAGAGACTAACTGTTCTAAATGAGCTACTAGAGTAACAATCTCAAAGTGTTTAATGCCCCTATAAAAAAGTAAAATAATCCATATAATATACAGAATTAAAATTATAATATGAAGGAATTGTGGACAGAAAATGTTACAGGAATGAACTCTCTTAACAGATACACAAGTCTTTCTAGACACACCCAGACAAAAAGGATGTAGGACAAATCTAGACCAAGACCAAGATAAGAAGATGCTACTCACTTGTGAGACCTGTCCAGCAAGCTCACCACAAGCGACAGGAACCCCACGCAAAAAGACAAACTGTACACAGATACCAATGTCCAAACTGCTACCTATACTCAAAAGTGGCCAAAGCACAGTAGGTGGTACAGAAGCGTATAATTAAAAAAAAAAAAAAAAAGTTAAAAACTCTTAAAATCTTATCTTAAAATAAATAGGTTACTCAGCTACACGCAGTTTCATTAGGCTTCATAACATAATTAAACACTCCTGTAGATAATCCTCTCCCCGCCAATCACATGGAGCACCCCACCCCTTTATTACTACATCACAATACACCTCCAACCCAAGTGCACTAAAATTTATGAGTATGGAATAAAAATTGCTCAAAATCACATCTAAAAAAAAAAGTGTGCTTATAGAAATAATATGAATCCTAAGAAAGCCCATAATAAAAGTGTAAAACAATTGCGTATTGTATTCAATAGGTATAAAAGACTCCCTTAACCAATAATAATCATGTATAAAAACAAAATTGCCTTTTATATAGCTTTTACCTAAACAGAGGTGAAAGCATTCATTTGTGCACAAACATAAATACACACACAAGCAATGGGACGCAAACACGTAGATTTGTGCACAAACATAAATACACACACAAGCAATGGGACGCAAACATGTAGATTTGTGCACAAACATAAATACACACACAAGCAATGGGACGCAAACACGTAGATTTATGCACAAACATAAATACACACACAAGCAATGGGACAAAAACATGTAGATTTGTGCACAAACATAAATACATACACAAGCAATGGGACGCAAACATGTAGATTTGTGCACAAACATAAATACACACACAAGCAATGGGACGCAAGCATGTAGATTTGTGCACAAACATAAATACACACACAAGCAATGGGACGCAAACATGTAGATTTGTGCACAAACATAAATACACACACAAGCAATGGGACAAAAACATGTAGATTTGTGCACAAACATAAATACACACACAAGCAATGGGACAAAAACATGTAGATTTGTGAACAAACTTAAATACATACACAAGCAATGGGACGCAAACATGTAGATTTGTGCACAAACATAAATACACACACAAGCAATGGGACGCAAGCATGTAGATTTGTGCACAAACATAAATACACACACAAGCAATGGGACGCAAACATGTAGATTTGTGCACAAACATAAATACACACACAAGCAATGGGACGCAAGCATGTAGATTTGTGCACAAACATAAATACACACACAAGCAATGGGACGCAAACATGTAGATTTGTGCACAAACATAAATACACACACAAGCAATGGGACGCAAGCATGTAGATTTGTGCACAAACATAAATACACACACAAGCAATGGGACGCAAACATGTAGATTTGTGCACAAACATAAATACACACACAAGCAATGGGACGCAAACATGTAGATTTGTGCACAAACATAAATACACACACAAGCAATGGGATGCAAGCATGTAGATTTGTGCACAAACATAAATACACACACAAGCAATGGGACGCAAACATGTAGATTTGTGCACAAACATAAATACACACACAAGCAATGGGACAAAAACATGTAGATTTGTGCACAAACATAAATACACACACAAGCAATGGGACGCAAGCATGTAGATTTGTGCACAAACATAAATACACACACAAGCAATGGGACGCAAACATGTAGATTTGTGCACAAACATAAATACACACACAAGCAATGGGACAAAAACATGTAGATTTGTGCACAAACTTAAATACATACACAAGCAATGGGACGCAAGCATGTAGATTTGTGCACAAACATAAATACACACACAAGCAATGGGACGCAAACATGTAGATTTGTGCACAAACATAAATACACACACAAGCAATGGGACAAAAACATGTAGATTTGTGCACAAACATAAATACACACACAAGCAATGGGACAAAAACATGTAGATTTGTGAACAAACTTAAATACATACACAAGCAATGGGACGCAAACATGTAGATTTGTGCACAAACATAAATACACACACAAGCAATGGGACGCAAGCATGTAGATTTGTGCACAAACATAAATACACACACAAGCAATGGGACGCAAACATGTAGATTTGTGCACAAACATAAATACACACACAAGCAATGGGACGCAAGCATGTAGATTTGTGCACAAACATAAATACACACACAAGCAATGGGACGCAAACATGTAGATTTGTGCACAAACATAAATACACACACAAGCAATGGGACGCAAGCATGTAGATTTGTGCACAAACATAAATACACACACAAGCAATGGGACGCAAACATGTAGATTTGTGCACAAACATAAATACACACACAAGCAATGGGATGCAAGCATGTAGATTTGTGCACAAACATAAATACACACACAAGCAATGGGACGCAAACATGTAGATTTGTGCACAAACATAAATACACACACAAGCAATGGGACAAAAACATGTAGATTTGTGCACAAACATAAATACACACACAAGCAATGGGACGCAAGCATGTAGATTTGTGCACAAACATAAATACACACACAAGCAATGGGACGCAAACATGTAGATTTGTGCACAAACATAAATACACACACAAGCAATGGGACAAAAACATGTAGATTTGTGCACAAACTTAAATACATACACAAGCAATGGGACGCAAACATGTAGATTTGTGCACAAACATAAATACACACACAAGCAATGGGACGCAAGCATGTAGATTTGTGCACAAACATAAATACACACACAAGCAATGGGACAAAAACATGTAGATTTGTGCACAAACTTAAATACATACACAAGCAATGGGACGCAAACATGTAGATTTGTGCACAAACATAAATACACACACAAGCAATGGGACGCAAGCATGTAGATTTGTGCACAAACTTAAATACACATGCCATTGTGCACAAACCTACACTCACTAGTAGAATTGCGTACGCACATGTACTGACACATAGAAGCAGCACCAAGAGGCCCATGCATAGACAGATGAGTAAACAATGTCACCAGATCAACACAAAGAGAGTAAAGCTTTACAGGAGTAACAGACTAATAAGAACACATTAGATAAATACTTAGATTTTGCTGCATAGAATCAGGATCCAGGAGAGGGACTTTCCTTTTTATAGACTGATGGTAAATACCAAAAGCTGATGAAATGGTAGGTGAGGAGAATCAAAATAGGATTGCTCTTGAAACTGTGGGTGCACTTTGTGGTATTGACACTGCAATATCATTTTTTTGCAGAGATGATGTGAAATAAACAGTTAACAGACAAATAAGCAAGAAGCTCATGGTGTCACTGCTACAGAGGAAAGCAACTAGATCATGTAAGCTTTGTGATATTCTGTACATTAAAACCAGCGGTGTGAAGCTGACCCAAGGAAACCTGAAACTGTACCCAGGAAAGGAGTGCACAGGTGAAGGGGAAATACTGCAGTTGAGCAAGATGAAGAGCACTGAAGAGGAAACAGAGGGAAGCACCAGAACACAAAAAAAAAACCATAATTTATGTAAGAACTTACCTGATAAATTCATTTCTTTCATATTAGCAAGAGTCCATGAGCTAGTGACGTATGGGATATACATTCCTACCAGGAGGGGCAAAGTTTCACAAACCTCAAAATGCCTATAAATACACCCCTCACCACACCCACAAATCAATTTAACGAATAGCCAAGAAGTGGGGTGATAAGAAAAAAGTGTGAATGCATAAAAAATAAGGAATTGGAATAATTGTGCTTTATACAAAAAAATCATAACCACCACAAAAAAGGGTGGGCCTCATGGACTCTTGCTAATATGAAAGAAATTAATTTATCAGGTAAGTTCTTACATAAATTATGTTTTCTTTCATGTAATTAGCAAGAGTCCATGAGCTAGTGACGTATGGGATAATGACTACCCAAGATCTGGATCTTTCCACGCAAGAGTCACTAGAGAGGGAGGGATAAAATAAAGACAGCCAATTCCGCTGAAAAAATAATCCACACCCAAAATAAAGTTTAAATTTTATAATGAAAAAAAACTGAAAACATAAGCAGAAGATTCAAACTGAAACAGCTGCCTGAAGTACTTTTCTACCAAAAACAGCTTCAGAAGAAGAAAACACATCAAAATGGTAGAATTTAGTAAAAGTATGCAAAGAAGACCAAGTTGCTGCTTTGCAAATCTGATCAACCGAAGCTTCATTCCTAAACGCCCAGGAAGTAGAAACTGACCTAGTAGAATGAGCTGTAATCCTTTGAGGCGGAGTTTTACCCGACTCGACATAAGCATGATGAATTAAAGATTTCAACCAAGATGCCAAAGAAATGGCAGAGGCCTTCTGACCTTTCCTAGAGCCGGAAAAAGATAACAAATAGACTAGAAGTCTTTCGGAAATTCTTAGTGGCTTCAACATAATATTTCAAAGCTCTAACTACATCCAAAGAATGCAATGATTTCTCCTTAGAATTCGGACATAATGAAGGAACCACAATTTCTCTACTAATGTTGTTGGAATTCACAACCTTAGGTAAAAATTCAAAAGAAGTTCGCAACACCGCCTTATCCTGGTGAAAAATCAGAAAAGGAGACTCACAAGAAAGAGCAGATAATTCAGAAACTCTTCTGGCAGAAGAGATGGCCAAAAGGAACAAAACTTTCCAAGAAAGTAATTTAATGTCCAATGAATGCATAGGTTCAAACGGAGGAGCTTGAAGAGCCCCCAGAACCAAATTCAAACTCCAAGGAGGAGAAATTGACTTAATAACAGGTTTTATACGAACCAAAGCTTGTACAAAACAATGAATATCAGGAAGATTAGCAATCTTTCTTTGAAAAAGAACAGAAAGGGCAGAGATTTGTCCTTTCAAGGAACTTGCAGACAAACCTTTATCCAAACCATCCTGAAGAAACTGTAAAATTCTCGGAATTCTAAAAGAATGCCAGGAAAAATTATGAGAGACACCAAGAAAACATAATTTATGTAAGAACTTACCTGATAAATTCATTTCTTTCATATTAGCAAGAGTCCATGAGCTAGTGACGTATGGGATATACATTCCTACCAGGAGGGGCAAAGTTTCCCAAACCTTAAAATGCCTATAAATACACCCCTCACCACACCCACAATTCAGTTTAACGAATAGCCAAGAAGTGGGGTGATAAGAAAAAAGTGCGAAAGCATATAAAATAAGGAATTGGAATAATTGTGCTTTATACAAAAAAATCATAACCACCACAAAAAAGGGCGGGCCTCATGGACTCTTGCTAATATGAAAGAAATGAATTTATCAGGTAAGTTCTTACATAAATTATGTTTTCTTTCATGTAATTAGCAAGAGTCCATGAGCTAGTGACGTATGGGATAATGACTACCCAAGATGTGGATCTTTCCACACAAGAGTCACTAGAGAGGGAGGGATAAAATAAAGACAGCCAATTCCTGCTGAAAATAATCCACACCCAAAATAAAGTTTAATGAAAAACATAAGCAGAAGATTCAAACTGAAACCGCTGCCTGAAGTACTTTTCTACCAAAAACTGCTTCAGAAGAAGAAAATACAACAAAATGGTAGAATTTGGTAAAAGTATGCAAAGAGGACCAAGTTGCCGCTTTGCAAATCTGATCAACCGAAGCTTCATTCCTAAACGCCCAGGAAGTAGAAACTGACCTAGTAGAATGAGCTGTAATCCTATGAGGCGGAGTCTTACCCGACTCAACAGAGGCAAGATGAATTAAAGATTTCAACCAAGATGCCAAAGAAATGGCAGAAGTTTTCTGGCCTTTCTAAAACCGGAAAAGATAACAAATAAACTAGAAGTCTTTCGGAAAGACTTAGTAGCTTCAACATAATATTTCAAAGCTCTAATAACATCCAAAGAATGCAACGATTTCTCCTTAGAATTCTTAGGATTAGGACATAATGAAGGAACCACAATGTCTCTACTAATGTTGTTGGAATTCACAACTTAGGTAAAAATTCAAAAGAAGTTCGCAACACCGCCTTATCCTGATGAAAAATCAGAAAAGGAGACTCACAAGAAAGAGCAGATAATTCAGAAACTCTTCTGGCAGAAGAGATGGCCAAAAGGAACAAAACTTTCCAAGAAAGTAATTTAAAATCCAATGAATGCAAAGGTTCAAATGGAGGAGCTTGAAGAGCCCCCAGAACCAAATTCAAACTCCAAGGAGGAGAAATTGACTTAATGACAGGCTTTATACGAACCAAAGCTTGTACAAAACAATGAATATCAGGAAGAATAGCAATCTTTCTGTGAAAAAGAACAGAAAGAGCAGAGATTTGACCTTTCAAGGAACTTGCGGACAAACCCTTATCTAAACCATCCTGAAGAAACTGTAATATTCTCGGTATTCTAAAAGAATGCCAAGAAAAATGATGAGAAAGACACCAAGAAATATAAGTCTTCCAGACTCTATAATATATCTCTCTGGATACAGATTTACGAGCCTGTAACATAGTATTAATCACAGAGTCAGAGAAACCTCTTTGACCAAGAATCAAGCGTTCAATCTCCATACCTTAAAATTTAAGGATTTCAGATCCTGATGGAAAAAAGGACCTTGAGACAAAAGGTCTGGTCTTAACGGAAGAGTCCACGGTTGGCAAGAGGCCATCCGGACAAGATCCGCATACCAAAACCTGTGAGGCCATGCCGGAGCTACCAGCAGAACAAACGAGCATTCCTTCAGAATCTTGGAGATTACTTTTGGAAGAAGAACTAGAGGCGGAAAGATATAGGCAGGATACTTCCAAGGAAGTGATAATGCATCCACTGCCTCCGCCTGAGGATCCCGGGATCTGGACAGATACCTGGGAAGTTTCTTGTTTAGATGAGAAGCCATCAGATCTATTTCTGGAAGTTCCCACGTTTGAACAATCTGAAGAAATACCTCTGGGTGAAGAGACTATTCGCCCGGATGCAACGTTTGGCGACTGAGATAATCCGCTTTCCAATTGTCCATACCTGGGATATGAACCGCAGAGATTAGACAGGAGCTGGATTCCGCCAAAACCAAAATTCGAGATACTTCTTTCATAGCCAGAGGACCGTGAGTCCCTCCTTGATGATTGATGTATGCCACAGTTGTGACATTGTCTATCTGAAAACAAATGAACAACTCTCTCTTCAGAAGAGGCCAAGACTGAAGAGCTCTGAAAATTGCACGGAGTTCCAAAATATTGATCGGAAATCTCACCTCCTGAGATTCCCAAACCCCTTGTGCCGTCAGATACCCCCACACAGCTCCCCAACCTGTAAGACTTGCATCTGTTGAGATTATAGTCCAGGTCGGAAGAACAAAGAAGCCCCCTGAACTAAACGATGGTGATCTGTCCACCATGTCAGAGAGTGTCGTAAAATCGGTTTAAAGATATTAATTGAGATATCTTTGAGTAATCCCTGCACCATTGGTTCAGCATACAGAGCTGAAGAGGTCGCATGTGAAAACGAGCAAAGGAGATCGCATCTGATGCGGCAGTCCTAAGACCCAACATTTCCATGCATAAGGCTACCAAAGGGAATGATTGTGACTGAAGGTTTTGACAAGCTGATATCAATGTTAAACTTCTCTTGTCTGACAAGGACAGAGTCATAGACACTGAATTTATCTAGAAACCTAAAAAGGTTACCCTTGTCTGAGGAATCAATGAACTGAATGGTAAATTGATCCTCCAACCATGAACTTGAAGAAACAACACAAGTCGATTCGTATGAGATTCTTCGAAAATGAGAAGACTGAGCAAGTACCAAGATATCGTCCAAATAAGGAAATACCAAAACCCTATTCTCTGATTACAGAAAGAAGGGCACCGAGAACCTTTGAAAAAAAATTCTTGGAACTGAGGCTAGGCCAAACGGTAGAGCCACAAAACTGGTAATGCTTGTCTAAAAAGAGAATCTCAGACACTAAAAGTGATCTGGATGAATCGGAATATGCAGATACACATCCTGTAAATCTATTGTAGACATATAATGCCCTTGCTAAACAAAAGGCAGGATAGTCCTACAGTAACCATCTTGAATGTTGGTATCCTAACATAACGATTCAATAATGATAGATCCGGAACTGGTCTGAAGGAATTGACCTTCTTTGGTACAATGAAGAGATAAAATAAAACCCCAGCCCCTGTTCCAGAACTGGAACTGGCATAAATACTCCAGCCAACTCTAGATCTGAAACACATTTCAGAAATGCTGAGCCTTTGCTGTGTTAACTGGGACACGGGAAAGAAAAGAATCTCTTAGCAGGAGGCCTTAACTTGAAGCCAATTCTGTACCTTTCTGAAACAATGTTTCTGAAACCAGAGATTAAGAACGGAATTGATCCAAATTTCTTTGAAGAAAACGTAATCTGCCCCATACCAGCTGAGCTGGAATAAGGGCCGCACCTTCATAGGTACTTAGGAGCTGGCTATAGGTTTCTATAAGGCTTGGATATATTCCAAACTGGAAATAGTTTCCAAACTGATACCGCTCCTGAGGATGATGGATCAGGCTTTTGTTCCTTGTTGTGAGGAAAGGAACGAAAATGATTATTTACCCTGGAAAGAAAGGGAAAGCAAAGTTGACTTAGAAGACATGTCAGCATTCCAAGTTTAATCCATAAAGCTTTTCTAGCTAAAATAGTTAGAGACATATACCTGACATCAACTCTAATGATATCAAAAGATGGTATCACCAATAAAATTATTAGCATGTTATAGAATAATAATAATGCTATGAGAATTATGATCTGTTACTTGTTGCGCTAAAGCTTCTAACCAAAAAGTTGAAGCTGCAGCAACATCCGCTAAAAATATAGCAGGTCTAAGAAGATTACCTGAACATAAGTAAGCTTTTCTTAGAAAGGATTCAATTTTCCTATCTAAAGGATCCTTAAATGAAGTACTATCTGCCGTAGGAATAGTAGTACATTAGCAGGAGTAGAGACAGCCCCATAACCTTAGGGATTTTTGTCCCAAAAAACTCTAATCTGTCAGATGGCACAGGATATAATTTGCTTAAACGTCTAGAAGGAGTAAATAAATTACCCAAATTATTCCATTCCCTGGAAATTACTTCAGAAATAGCATCAGGGAGATAAAACACTTCTGGAATAACTACAGGAGATTTAAAAAACCTTATTTAAACGTTTACATTTAGTATCAAGAGGACCAGAATCCTCTATTTCTAATGCAAATAACACTTCTTTAAGTAAAGAACGAATAAATTCCATCTTGAACAAATACAAAGATTTATCAGCATCAACCTCTGAGACAGAAACCTCTGAACCAGAAGAACCATTATCAGTATCAGAATGATGATGTTCATTTAAAAATTCATCTGAAAAAAGAGAAGTTTTAAAAGACTTTTATGCATACTAGAAGGAGAAATAACAGACATAGCCTTCTTAATGGATTTAAAAAATAAAATCTCTTATGTTATCAGGAATACTCTGAGAATTAGATGTTGACGGAACAGCAACAGGTAATGTAACAGTACTAAAGGAAATTTTATCTGCATTAATAAGTTTGACATGACATGCAATACAAATAACAGCTGGAGAAACAGATACCAAAAGTTTATAGCAGATACACTTAGCTTGGTAGCTCCAGCACTGTGCAGTGATTTTCCTGAAGTATCTTCTGACTCAGTTGCAACGTGGAACATCTTGCAATATGTAAAAGAAAAAAACAACATATAAAGCAAAATTGATCAAATTCCTTAAATGACAGTTTCAGGAATGGGAAAAAAATGCCAGTGAACAAGCTTCTAGCAACCAGAAGCAATAAATAATGAGACTTAAATAATGTGGAGACAAAAATGACGCCCATATTTTTTAGCGCCAAAAAAGACGCCCACATTATTTGGCGCCTAAATGCTTTTGGCGCCAAAAATGACGCCATATCCGGAACGCCGACATTTTTGACGCAAAAAACGTCAAAAAATGACGCAACTTCCGGCGACACGTATGACGCCGGAAACAGAAAAAAAATTTTGCGCCAAAAAAGTCTGCGCCAAGAATGACGCAATAAAATGAAGCATTTTCTGCCCCCGCGAGCCTAACAGCCCACAGGGAAAAAGTCAAATTTTTTAAGGTAAGAAAAAATGATTGAAACAAATGCATTTATCCCAAATATGAAACTGACTGTCTGAAAAATAAGGAATGTTGAACATTCTGAGTCAAGGCAAATAAATGTTTGAATACATATATTTAGAACTTTATAAATAAAGTGCCCAACCATAGCTTAGAGTGTCACAGAAAATAAGATTTACTTACCCCAGGACACTCATCTACATGTTTGTAGAAAGCCAAACCAGTACTGAAACGAGAATCAGCAGAGGTAATGGTATATATAAGAGTATATCGTCGATCTGAAAAGGGAGGTAAGAGATGAATCTCTACGACCGATAACAGAGAACCTATGAAATAGACCCCGTAGAAGGAGATCACTGCATTCAAATAGGCAATACTCTCCTCACATCCCTCTGACATTCACTGCACGCTGAGAGGAAAACCGGGCTCCAACTTGCTGCGGAGCGCATATCAACGTAGAATCTAGCACAAACTTACTTCACCACCTCCATCGGAGGCAAAGTTTGTAAAACTGAATTGTGGGTGTGGTGAGGGGTGTATTTATAGGCATTTTAAGGTTTGGGAAACTTTGCCCCTCCTGGTAGGAATGTATATCCCATACGTCACTAGCTCATGGACTCTTGCTAATTACATGAAAGAAATATAAGTCTTCCAGACTCTATAATATATCTCTCTGGATACAGACAAATGGCAGAGCCACAAACTGGTAATGCTTGTCTAGGAACGAGAATCTCAGAAACTGATAGTGATCTGGATGAATCGGAATATGCAGATATGCATCCTGTAAATCTATTGTAGACACATAATGCCCTTGCGGAACAAAAGGCAGGATAGTCCTTATAGTTACCATTTTGAATGTTGGTATCCTTACATAACTATTCAATATTTTTAGATCCAGAACTGGTCTGAAGGAATTCTCCTTCTTTGGTACAATGAAGAGATTTGAATAAAACCCCATCCCCTGTTCCAGAACTGGAACTGGCATAATTATTCCAGCCAACTCTAGATCTGAAACACATTTCAGAAATGCTTGAGCCTTCACTGGATTTACTGGGACACGGGAAAGAAAAAATCTCTTTGCAGGAGGCCTTATCTTGAAGCCAATTATGTACCCTTCTGAAACAATGTTTTGAATCCAAAGATTGTGAACGGAATTGATCCAGATTTCTTTGAAAAAAACATAATCTGCCCCCTACCAGCTGAGCTGGAATGAGGGCCGCACCTTCATGTGGACTTAGGAGCTGGCTTTGATTTTCTAAAAGGCTTGGATTTATTCCAGACTGAAGACTGTTTCCAAACTGATACCGCTCCTGAGGATGAAGGATCAGGCTTTTGTTCCTTGTTGTGACGAAAGGAACGAAAACAATTATTAGACCTAAATTTACCTTTAGATTTTTTATCCTGTGGTAAAAAAGTTCCTTTCCCTCCAGTAACAGTTGAGATAATAGAATCCAACTGAGAACCAAATAATTTATTACCCTGGAAAGAAAGGGAAAGCAGAGTTGACTTAGAAGACATATCAGCATTCCAAGTTTTAAGCCATAAAGCTCTTCTAGCTAAAATAGCTAGAGACATATACCTGACATCAACTCTAATGATATCAAAGATGGCATCACAAATATAATTATTAGCATGTTGAAGAAGAATAATAATGCTATGAGAATTATGATCTGTTACTTGTTGCGCTAAAGCTTCCAACCAAAAAGTTGAAGCTGCAGCAACATCCGCCAAAGATATAGCAGGTCTAAGAAGATTACCTGAACACAAGTAAGCTTTTCTTAGAAAGGATTCAATTTTCCTATCTAAAGGATCCTTAAAGGAAGTACCATCTGCCATAGGAATGGTAGTACGCTTAGCAAGAGTAGAGACAGCCCCATCAACCTTAGGGATTTTGTCCCAAAATTCTAATCTGTCATATGGCACAGGATATAATTGCTTAAAACGTTTAGAAGGAGTAAATGAATTACCCAAATTATTCCATTCCCTGGAAATTACTTCAGAAATAGCACCAGGAACAGGAAAAACTTCTGGAATAACTACAGGAGATTTAAAAACCTTATCTAAACGTTTAGATTTAGTATCAAGAGGACCAGAATCCTCAATTTCTAATGCAATTAGGACTTCTTTAAGTAAAGAACGAATAAATTCCATTTTAAATAAATATGAAGATTTATCAGCATCAACCTCTGAGACAGAATCCTCTGAACCAGAAGAGCCATTATCAGAATCAGAATGATGATGTTCATTTAAAAATTCATCTGAAAAATGAGAAGTTTTAAAAGACTTTTTACGTTTACTAGAAGGAGGAATAACAGACATAGCCTTCTTAATGGATTTAGAAACAAAATCTCTTATATTATCAGGAACACTCTGAGTATTAGATGTTGATGGAACAGCAACAGGTAATGTAACTTTACTAAAGGAAATATCATCTGCATTAACAAGTTTGTCATGACATTCAATACAAACAACAGCTGGAGGAACAGCTACCAAAAGTTTACAGCAGATACACTTAGCTTTGGTAGCTCCAGCACCAGGCAGCGATTTTCCAGAAGTATCTTCTGACTCAGCTTCAACATGGGACATCTTGCAATATGTAATAGAAAAAACAACATATAAAGCAAAATTGATCAAATTCCTTAAATGACAGTTTCAGGAATGGGAAAAAATGCCAGTGAACAAGCTTCTAGCAACCAGAAGCAATAAAAAAAATGAGACTTAAATAATGTGGAGACAAAAGTGACGCCCATATTTTTTTAGCGCCAAATAAGACGCCCACATTATTTGGCGCCTAAATGCTTTTGGCGCCAAAAATGACGCCACATCCGGAACGCCGACATTTTTGGCGCAAAAGAACGTCAAAAATGACGCAACTTCCGGCGACACGTATGACACCGGAAACAGAAAAAAAAAAATTTGCGCCAAAAAAGTCCGCGCCAAGAATGACGCAATAAAATGAAGCATTTTCAGCCCCCGCGAGCCTAACAGCCCACAGGGAAAGTCAAATTTAAGGTAAGAAAAAAATTTGTTTTATTCAAATGCATTATCCCAAATATGAAACCGACTGTCTGAAAATAAGGAATGTTGAACATCCTGAGTCAAGGCAAATAAATGTTTGAATACATATATTTAGAACTTTATAAAAAAGTGCCCAACCATAGCTTAGAGTGTCACAGAAAATAAGACTTACTTACCCCAGGACACTCATCTACATGTTGTAGAAAGCCAAACCAGTACTGAAACGAAAATCAGCAGAGGTAATGGTATATATATAAGAGTATATCGTCGATCTGAAAAGGGAGGTAAGAGATGAATCTCTACGACCGATAACAGAGAACCTATGAAATAGACCCCGTAGAAGGAGATCATTGAATTCAAATAGGCAATACTCTCCTCACATCCCTCTGACATTCACTGCACGCTGAGAGGAAAACCGGGCTCCAACCTGCTGCGGAGCGCATATCAACGTAGAATCTAGCACAAACTTACTTCACCACCTCCATAGGAGGCAAAGTTTGTAAAACTGATTTGTGGGTGTGGTGAGGGGTGTATTTGTAGGCATTTTGAGGTTTGGGAAACTTTGCCCCTCCTGGTAGGAATGTATATCCCATACGTCACTAGCTCATGGACTCTTGCTAATTACATGAAAGAAAAATTGGAAGAAAACTGGTAAAGAATAAGCAGTGAAAAATAATGTAGCTTGTGCCGTCACTGCAATAGAGACCATGTTTTAGGAATATTTGCTGTTAAAGAGTTTCACAATCATCTAACCATGACTCATTAGAAAATGATACAATAAGGGTGGCTAAAGCTGGTAAGCAACGGTCATATTGAAAGAAAAAAAAAAAAAAAAAAAAAAAAGAGAGAACGAGAGATATCTCTATCTATATCTGTAGAAAACGAATCCTCCCTCCTGGGTCAGCGTTGGTATCAGGAGTAGAAGCAAAAATGATGCACTCACAGGATTTTCACAAAATAGTGTCAAATTTATTGGATGACGTTTCAGATCAAAATTAGATCTTTCATCAGATCAAAAAGTGATCTGATGAAAGATCTAATTTTGATCTGAAAAGCCTTTCAATAAATTTGACACTATTTTGTGAAAATCCTGTGAGTGCATCATTTTTGCTTATATATATATATATATATATATATATATATATATATATATATATATATATATATATATAATCCAATATGAAGGCAAATGCACTCTCTGGGATTAAATCCGTGATTCTATTGCGTAAGCGTTTTCAGGGTCTTCACCCCTTCCATCAACGCGTTTCAGCTGGTACAGCCTTTTTCAAGAACAGCTGAAATGCGTTGATAGAATGATTGTAGCCACGTTGTAAAAGACATACTATCACAGAGCACTCTGTAAGGATTTTAAATTATTCACAGTGGACATGCAGTAAGTTTCTGCAACTTTGTATACACTGAAAGTCTTCTACTTGTAACTCCGGTAATCTGGCTTCCCGATTGGCTAGATCAATACCTGGAACTCACTACGGCACTACCCGAGGTGGATGGAAATGTTTGCTGCCGAGTTGTAGGGATTAACTCTCACGAATACCAGCCAGCAGAAAGCAGAGAAATCTACAGTGAAGGAGGTTTCGTATCCTGGGTGAGTCCTTTGATGCCGAAGATTGTCCTTAAGAGTGTATACGACACAACCAGTTTGCGGTCCACTGTTAATAACCCACATGCTTTTTGGAGGACAGTGATCATCTTTGTTTTTAGACATTCAGCAAATTTGGGACTTTTTAATGAAGATTGAATCATTTAATAGTTTTATGGTCATTTAGGATTTGTTCTTTCAGCACTTCCCAGAGTTCTTTTTTAGAGTTAGGTTGTCTTTTATCCATTTCTCTATCCAGGTGACCCCATACTGCCTATATAATATTCAGGTCTGGAGGCCAGTCCATGACTGTTAGTGTTTTATCAGCTGCTTTTCTCTCCAAATAGGATTTCACTGCATTAGAACTGTGCTTGGGATCGTTATGCTGAAAAATAAAACCATTCCCAATCAGGCACTTTCCAGAAGGAATGGCATGATGAATTAAAACCTGTCTGTACATTTCAGCATTCATGATCCCGTCAATTCGGACAATATCGCCAATTACCACTGGCAGAAATGCAGCCCCAAACCAGGATTGACCCTCCACCATGTCTCACTGAAGGCCTCAAGCACTCATTCTTCCATCTCTCCTCACATTTTGTCGATGATTGGCCCCAAAAATGTCAAACTTGGATTTGTCACTCCGTAACACTCTTTTCCACTGATCATTATCCCAATCTTTGTGATCTTTAGCATATCTTAGCCTTTTCACCCTGTCCCCCTCCTGAAGAATCTTATTTCGGATTCTGTCTTAGGATGTTCAGGTCAAAGTGATTTATGATTACTAGAGACCATTGACCATGTATTAAAATGTTACTAATTTATTTTTATTCCATGATGAGCTTGCAAAAGCATGTGGAAGATAAATAAAAATAGAAACCAAAACAAATTACTTTAGTTTACCTTAAAGTGAATGTCAATTTATATGAATCGGTGCCCGGTTTTTAATCATACTATTAAAAACAAGGGCACTTTAATTCATCAAAATTTACATTTCACTTGTTTTCTTCAAATACTTAGCTTTTAATCTTCACAGCCGCTCCAGCGATTCCCCCGGCCGTCGGAAGCCTCTTCATACGTCAGAAATGACGAATCCAGCTTCTTCCAATCACGGCTTCTCCCCCGGTGGAATCTTGGCCTGAGGCAACGCTGTGATTGGAGGAAGCAGCGGCTGTCAGGATTAAAAGATAAGTATTTAAAGAAAACAAGTGAAATGTAAATTTTGATTAAAGTGCCCTTGTTCTTAATAGGATTAAAAACTGGCACCGATTCATCGAAATTGACATTCACTTTAAGATACAGAGGGCTAATTTTGAGTGATATTATTTACTCTATCAGGAGCACAATATATATATATATATATATATATATATATATATATATATATATATATATATATATATATATATATATATATATATACATACACATACACACACATTAAAATCTTTTAATAATAGTTATTAAGGGAGATTAAACACACACTTCATTTTATTTTTTTAAATCGCATATGTGCAGGTATAATACCCTTCTACAAAAAAAAACAAAAACAAAAAACCACCTTACTAGTCTTCAATGATAACAATGCCATCTGTGACCACAAGAGGGCAATCTAGATTATTGTTCACTACTGATAGATGCAGGGACAGAAAAAAAAATTCTCACATAATCTAGGATATTTCCAGGATCTCCATGATTGATCATATCTGAAGTCGTCAAATACTGACAATTTAATAATTTCTTATTCCAATATATGCTTAAACCCTGGCCTGTATTATTTTAAAATAATCAGATTAACTCTTTAGAAGACCTACAAACCACTACACACATTTAGAGATAAGCCTGTTGAGTTATAGTTTTCTAAAAGTCATATATTAATGCTCACAGTTCTGTGAATTAAAAGTGTTAATAGGTCATATTGTAAACCCTGAGAGTTGATGGACTTAAAAGGGACACTGAACCCAAATTTTTTCTTCCGTGGTTCAGATAGAGCATGAAATTTTAAGCAACTTTCTAATTTACTCCTATTATCAAATTTTCTTCATTCTCTTGGTATCTTTATTTGAAATGCAAGAATGTAAAGTTTAGATGCCGGCCCATTTTTGATGAACAACCTGGGTTGTTCTTGCTGATTGGTGAATAAATTCATCCACCAATAGAAAAGTTATTCAAATAAAGATAGCAAGAGAATGAAGAAAAATTGATAATAGGAGTAAATTAGAAAGTTGCTTAAAATTGCATGCTCTATCTGAATCACTAAATAAAAAATTTGAGTTCAGTGTCCCTTTAATTCTAGTGAATGTGCTACACCAAGTATCCACTGGAGTGTCAATACATTTTGTTCTACTATTGCATCAAAACTGCTAATTACCTGACAGAAGCCAAGTATCTGTCAACGTTCTATAAAAACAGAATTTATGTTTACCTGATAAATTACTTTCTCCAACGGTGTGTCCGGTCCACGGCGTCATCCTTACTTGTGGGATATTCTCTTCCCCAACAGGAAATGGCAAAGAGCCCAGCAAAGCTGGTCACATGATCCCTCCTAGGCTCCGCCTACCCCAGTCATTCGACCGACGTTAAGGAGGAATATTTGCATAGGAGAAACCATATGTTACCGTGGTGACTGTAGTTAAAGAAAATAAATTAACAGACCTGATTAAAAAAACCAGGGCGGGCCGTGGACCGGACACACCGTTGGAGAAAGTAATTTATCAGGTAAACATAAATTCTGTTTTCTCCAACATAGGTGTGTCCGGTCCACGGCGTCATCCTTACTTGTGGGAACCAATACCAAAGCTTTAGGACACGGATGAAGGGAGGGAGCAAATCAGGTCACCTAAATGGAAGGCACCACGGCTTGCAAAACCTTTCTCCCAAAAATAGCCTCAGAAGAAGCAAAAGTATCAAATTTGTAAAATTTAGAAAAAGTGTGCAGTGAAGACCAAGTCGCTGCCTTACATATCTGATCAACAGAAGCCTCGTTCTTGAAGGCCCATGTGGAAGCCACAGCCCTAGTGGAGTGAGCTGTGATTCTTTCAGGAGGCTGCCGTCCGGCAGTCTCGTAAGCCAATCGGATAATGTTTTTAATCCAGAAGGAGAGAGAGGTAGAAGTTGCTTTTTGACCTCTCCGTTTACCAGAATAAACAACAAACAAAGACAAAGTTTGTCTGAAATCCTTAGTAGCTGCTAAGTAAAATTTGAGAGCACGAACTACATCCAAGTTGTGCAACAAACGTTCCTTCTTTGAAACTGGATTAGGACACAAAGAAGGCACAACTATCTCCTGGTTAATGTTTTTGTTAGAAACAACTTTTGGAAGAAAACCAGGTTTAGTACGCAAAACCACCTTATCTGCATGGAACACCAGATAAGGAGAAGAACACTGCAGAGCAGATAATTCTGAAACTCTTCTAGCAGAAGAAATTGCAACCAAAAACAAAACTTTCCAAGATAATAACTTAATATCAACGGAATGTAAGGGTTCAAACGGAACCCCCTGAAGAACTGAAAGAACTAGGTTGAGACTCCAAGGAGGAGTCAAAATTTTGTAAACAGGCTTGATTCTAACCAGAGCCTGAACAAAGGCTAGAACATCTGGCACAGCTGCCAGCTTTTTGTGAAGTAACACAGACAAGGCAGAAATCTGTCCCATCAAGGAACTTGCAGATAATCCTTTTTCCAATCCTTCTCGAAGGAAGGATAGACTCTTAGGAATCTTAACCTTGTCCCAAGGGAATCCTGCAGATTCACACCAACAGATATACCAAATTATGTGGTAATTTTTCTGGTTACAGGCTTTCAGGCCTGAACAAGAGTATTAATAACAGAATCTGAGAACCCTCGCTTTGATAAGATCAAGCGTTCAATCTCCAAGCAGTCAGCTGGAGTGGGTCGAACGGACCTAGAACAAGAAGGTCTCTCAAAGGTAGCTTCCATGGTGGAGCCGATGACATATTCACCAGATCTGCATACCAAGTCCTGCGTGGCCACGCAGGAGCTATCAAAATCACCGACGCCCTCTCCTGATTGATCCTGGCTACCAGCCTGGGGATGAGAGGAAACGGCGGGAACACATAAGCTAGTTTGAAGGTCCAAGGTGCTACTAGTGCATCCAGTAGAGCCGCCTTGGGATCCCTGGATCTGTACCCGTAGTAAGGAACTCTGAAGTTCTGACGAGAGGCCATCAGATCCATGTCTGGAATGCCCCACGGTTGAGTGACTTGGGCAAAGATTTCCGGATGGAGTTCCCACTCCCCCGGATGCAATGTCTGACGACTCAGAAAATCCGCTTCCCAATTTTCCACTCCTGGGATGTGGATAGCAGACAGGTGGCAGGAGTGAGACTCCGCCCATAGAATGATTTTGGTCACTTCTTCCATCGCTAGGGAACTCCTTGTTCCCCCCTGATGGTTGATGTATGAACTTGGCCCTCGCTAGCTGAGGCCAAGCTTTGAGAGCATTGAATATCGCTCTCAGTTCCAGAATATTTATCGGTAGAAGAGATTCTACCCGAGACCAAAGACCCTGAGCTTTCAGGGATCCCCAGACCGCGCCCCAGCCCATCAGACTGGCGTCGGTCGTGACAATGACCCACTCTGGTCTGCGGAAGGTCATCCCTTGTGACAGGTTGTCCAGGGACAGCCACCAACGGAATGAGTCTCTGGTCCTCTGATTTACTTGTATCTTCGGAGACAAGTCTGAATAGTCCCCATTCCACTGACTGAGCATGAACAGTTGTAATGGTCTTAGATGAATGCGCACAAAAGGAACTATGTCCATTGCCGCTACCATCAAACCTATCACTTCCATGCACTGCGCTATGGAAGGAAGAGGAACGGAATGAAGTATCCGACAAGAGTCTAGAAGTTTTGTTTTTCTGGCTTCTGTCAGAAAAATCCTCATTTCTAAGGAGTCTATTATAGTTTCCAAGAAGGGAACCCTCGTTGACGGAGATAGAGAACTCTTTTCCACGTTCACTTTCCATCCGTGAGATCTGAGAAAGGCCAGGACAATGTCCGTGTGAGCCTTTACTTGAGGAAGGGACGACGCTCGAATCAGAATGTCGTCCAAGTAAGGTACTACAGCAATGCCCCTTGGTCTTAGCACCGCCAGAAGGGACCCTAGTACCTATGAGAAAATCCTAGGAGCAGTGGCTAATCCGAAAGAAAATGCCACGAACTGGAAATGCTTGTCCAGGAATGCAAACCTTAGGAACCGATGATGTTCCTTGTGGATAGGAATATGTAGATACGCATCCTTGAAATCCACCTTGGTCATGAATTGACCTTCCTGGATGGAAGGAAGAAGTGTTCGAATGGTTGCCATCTTGAACGATGGAACCTTGAGAAACTTGTTCAAGATCTTGAGATCTAAGATTGGTCTGAACGTTCCCTCTTTTTTGGGAACTATGAACAGATTGGAGTAGAACCCCATCCCTTGTTCTCCTAATGGAACAGGATGAATCACTCCCATTTTTAGCAGGTCTTCTACCCAATGTAAGAATGCCTGTCTTCTTATGTGGTCTGAAGACAACTGAGACCTGTGGAACCTCCCCCTTGGAGGAAGCCCCTTGAACTCCAGAGAATAACCTTGGGAGACTATTTCTAGCGCCCAAGGATCCAGAACATCTCTTGCCCAAGCCTGAGCGAAGAGAGAGAGTCTGCCCCCCACCAGATCCGGTCCCGGATCGGGGGCCCGCATTTCATGCTGTCTTGGTAGCAGTGGCAGGTTTCCTGGCCTGCTTTCCTTTGTTCCAGCCTTGCATAGGTCTCCAGGCTGGAATGGCTTGAGAAGTATTACCTTCCTGCTTAGAGGACGTAGCCCTTGGGGCTGATCCGTTTCTGCGAAAGGGACGAAACTTAGGTTTATTTTTGGTCTTGAAAAGACCTATCCTGAGGAAGGGCGTGGCCCTTGCCCCCAGTGATATCAGAGAAAATCTCTTTCAAGTCAGGGCCAAAGAGTGTTTTCCCCTTGAAAGGAATGTCAAGCAATTTGTTCTTGGAAGACGCATCCGCTGCCCAAGATTTTAACCAAAGCGCTCTGCGCCACAATAGCAAACCCAGAATTTTTTCGCCGCTAACCTAGCCAATTGCAAGGTGGCGTCTAGGGTGAAAAGAATTAGCCAATTTAAGAGCACGAATTCTGTCCATAATCTCCTCATAAGAAGAAGAATTACTAATAATCGCCTTTCCTAGCTCATCAAACTAGAAACACGCGGCTGTCCTCAAAAACAAGTGCGCCATACCGGCGCGAAAATGAGGCTCTGACTATGATTAGGGAAAGCCCCTAAAGAATAAGGTGTCTAAAACAGTGCCTGCCGATATAATCATATCCAAATACCCAGAATAAATGATTCCTCAAGGCTAAATATGTGTTAATAATGAATCGATTTAGCCCAGAAAAAGTCTACAGTCTTAATAAGCCCTTGTGAAGCCCTTATTTACTATCTTAATAAACATGGCTTACCGGATCCCATAGGGAAAATGACAGCTTCCAGCATTACATCGTCTTGTTAGAATGTGTCATACCTCAAGCAGTAAGAGACTGCACACTGTTCCCCCAACTGAAGTTAATTGCTCTCAACAGTCCTGTGTGGAACAGCCATGGATTTTAGTTACGGTGCTAAAATCATTTTCCTCATACCAACAGAAATCTTCATCTCTTTTCTGTTTCTGAGTAAATAGTACATACCAGCACTATTTTAAAATAACAAACTCTTGATTGAATAATAAAAACTACAGTTAAACACTAAAAAACTCTAAGCCATCTCCGTGGAGATGTTGCCTGTACAACGGCAAAGAGAATGACTGGGGTAGGCGGAGCCTAGGAGGGATCATGTGACCAGCTTTGCTGGGCTCTTTGCCATTTCCTGTTGGGGAAGAGAATATCCCACAAGTAAGGATGACGCCGTGGACCGGACACACCTATGTTGGAGAAATATAACTATTCAATAGATCAGCGGTCGCCAACCAGTGGTCCGTGGACTACTAGATGTTGGTGGTCCTTGACACCATCAAGCAGGAATTAATCTCCTCTGATGGTGTCACCCATGTCGCACCGCAACTCCCTACAGTGCCTGGCTGGACATCAGTGAAAACCGACAGAGGAGTTAAATTACAATCTCATTATGCACGTTGCATAGTACTGCACAACTTGCGTAGCTAGATTGTATTTTTAACTCCTCCCGCCCGGCGAGCTGCTCAGAGGAAGATGCTTCCATTCTAAAGCCAGCAGAGGGTGGTATAGTCTTGGCTTGAAATAGTGGGATTAAAGTATTAAAAAAAAAAAAACAACCTTAAATTTTAAACTTGACAGAAGCTCCAGCTTTTTCCGGTCGTCGCAAGCCATTTCTGATGTCAGAAATGATGGATTGGTCATCCTCCAATCACGCCCCCCCCCCAGGGGAATCAGTATCAGATTCAATGCCGTGATTGGAGGAAGCCGGATTCTTCATTTTAGACCTAGGAAGAGGCTTTGCGACGGGCGGAAGAAGCTGGAGTGACTGTCAAGTTTAAAAAGGTAAGTTGTTTTTTTTTCTCACAACGAGTGAAATGTAAATTTTGATGAATTAAAGTGCCCCTGTTTTTAATCGAATTTTTAAAAACCGGGCACTTTAGCATCAAAATTTACATTCAATTTAAGGGACAGTCTAGACCCAATACTTATTCCTTATTACTGCATAGCAGAAAAGCATCTTGCAGCAGATTCCACATCTATAAGCTTGTAAG
The DNA here is from genome assembly GCF_027579735.1 of Bombina bombina. NCBI lineage: Eukaryota > Metazoa > Chordata > Amphibia > Anura > Bombinatoridae > Bombina > Bombina bombina. The sequence continues at coordinate 942,638,972 of NC_069501.1, forward strand.
AAGTACATGATTCTTCTAAATAAGGATTGTTTGTTAGCAGCGGAAAATGGCCGCCAAGCTCCATCTACAGCTTTCTTCTTGACCACTTAGCCGATTTCTTGTATAACAGTTAAGCAGTGCATGTTTAATATTTTTAAGTTAGCTATTTCAAATTGCACATGCACAAATCAGCATGTGCGAGTAGGAAAATTAGAGTCAGTCGTGATTGGAGAAACTTAACATACCCAAATAAACATGCAGTAGGTGGGCGGACCTTGGTGGCCATTTTCAGTTCCTAAGAAATTATGAATATTTAAATATTTCATGTACTTCTTAAAAGGTTATAGATTTGGGACCAGTTGCAGGATGCTTCTCTGGTTTTTAACAATAAGTAATCAAAATTATGTTTTGGGTCTAAACTGTCCCTTTAATTCAAATACACAATGAATGAAGTATTGAAAAATAAACAACATATCTACTGTCCTGGAAGTCCACTATCTTGATCACAAAATAATTACTTTGCAGATAGAGAGTATTCTCGTCAGACAAGCAACTGCTACCACTTGAAGACAATGGGGTAGATTTACCAAGAAGCAAATGCTGCAATCTACCCCCAATATTTCCGGCTCGCAGGAAACTTAAGAAGCAGCGGTCATAATCGGGATGATTGACACCCCGTGCTAGAGGCCGATTGTCCGCGAATATGCAGGAAACAGCATTGCACAAGCATTTTACCAGCGAATCATGTCCGTCCAGGGTATGATAAATCCACTATATGCAGATGTATGACATCATTACAGGAAAACATGTTGTAAAATTACAGAAAGTTGCTGTGATATTGGGTGGTCTATCATTAAATATAGCAATACAGATATATAGGTCCTATAATACAGTTGCAAGAAAATGTTTGTGAACCATTTAGAATTTCTGCATTGCTTACTCAGAGGACCAGATACAAGTGGCGCGCTAGCAATTACATGCAAACGATATCAGTTGTATTACAAATTGAAAAGTAAACATGATCACTTGAGCGCAATTGGATTTAAAATGATAATTTTTTCTGGCTTTACTATTTATAGGTATGCGTTTGAGTAAAATGAATATTTTTGTTATATTCTATAAACTAACAACATTTCTCCCAAATTCCAAATAAAAATATTGTCATTTAGAGCATTTATTTGCAGAAAACGGCAACTGGTCAAAATAACAAAAAAGATGCAGTGTTTTCAGACCTTAAATAATGCAAAGAAAACAAGCTCATATTTATTTTTAAACAATACTATCAGTTCAGAAATCAATATTTGGTGGAATAGCCCCGATTATCAATCACAGCTTTCATGTGTGTCTTGGTTTGCCCTCCACCAGTTTCACACATTGCTGTTGGGTGACATTATGAAACTCCTGGTGCAACAAGTCAAGCAGCTCGGCTTTGTTTGATGGCTTGTGACATCCATCTCCCTCTTGATCACATTCCATAGGTTTTCAAAAAGGGTTCAAGTCTGAAGATTTGGCTGGCCATGACAGTTTTGATCTGGTGGTCCTCCATCCACACCTTGATTGACCTGGCTGTGTTGTCATGCTGGAAAAAAATAATCCTCAGAGTTGGGGAACATTGGCAGAGCAGAAGAAAGCAAGTTTTCTTCCAGGATAACCTTGTACGTGGCTTGTTTCATGCGTCCTTCACAAAGATAAATCTGCAGTCCGATTCCAGGTCATCTTCTCTGACAAGTCCAATTTTCAGCCTTGCCCAACACCTAGTCTTTATGGTTAGACTGAAACCTGGAGAGTTTGAGAGATGAGCAATGGCACCACTCGTTACTTTGAGGGAACACTATATTTAATTAAAATGTATGGAATATAATCTAATATATAGTTATACTGTACTATATAATTGTGTATAGGTGCTGAGTATCAGAGAGAAACATATACAAGAACAATTCCAGCAAGAGAGCTGGACAGGATACTAACCGGAAAAGCACTCTACCCTTATACGTGTGGGCTTAGTGTATATAGGTTTTAAAATATATCAACTTTATAGTTTTATTTAAAAAGGGTTACACACAAAAACAGTTGCAGCAAGTAAAAGTGGTTTTCAAACTAATGTAGTGAAAAGGGTGGATAGTTACAAATTCTGACAAAGCCAGCAGGCGAAACATGTTAAGGGAGGTAGTTTTAATTTCGCACTAGTCTAAGTGGTGTTTCTTGTGTATTAATCAACTATGGGGAAAGTGGTATCTCCTTAGGAGATCTGTTGTCTGGGCTTATCCGATACTACTTAATTTAAGGTACTTATGTAGCACAATCCCTTAAATTTAGCAGAAATTATTACTGCCCTAGGGCAAGCTTTGTGCTACTCATATTTCTATTACTAACCTCTTGTGGTGGTTGCCCACAGTACAAATTATAAGTATATGATATGATATTGAACAACTAGCAATAAGTATTTTTAGTGGCAATACTTGACAAACCTGGGGTAAACTGTACTGTATAGTGCTTAGACACACGGCAGTGCCCTGAGTACAATCCATATAAACAAGTTTAATTTACGCATATACAGATTAAATGATCTTAATTTATAGTGGCCTCTGTATTCCTTAACTTGTGGAACACTGCACAGTCTAAGTGTGACCTTAGGGCATATAGACATTCCTTTTATTTGCACGTTCAATACTAAGCGTATACAATTCATAGTGGGGTGAGAGGCCTCTCTATAGGAGTCTTGCTGTTCGGGCGTTTGTAAAAACCAGCTGATTTAGGTTGCTGCTGTAATAAATAAATTGCATATCCTGCACATACCTGCCTGGTAGCGAGCTTTAGTGTTAAGCCTCCTCACCTAGTATTACACTCTTTTGTAGGTTGCTGAAAATCTTACAATAAAAAGTATACGATATGTAACTTTTTAATTAATCAATAGCAACCGATACATAGTTAGTTGTGAGTCGTTGGTTACACTCTAACTTAACGTTTGAATACACGGTAACTCCTGTGGTTTCATTTATATACACATGTTCCATTTTGGATATCAGGCTGTACAAATGACGGCGGAGATATACCTCTAATCTGTGGAGCAACCAATATTCTAATTGTGCCCCACGGGCACACTAACAAGTAATTTGTATATATAAGTGCGAACTACACGTAACTTACAAGGTATCAATACCTATCTATACTACTACTGTTGCAGTACTCTATCACAGAGTACAGGAGTACAATTTATTTTAGTATCCACATAACACTCAGTGAGGTTTACAATATATAAGTACACATTTCGACTGAATAGTGGCCCTAATAGGTCTGGCCCCATTTTGCAGGGATGTTAGCCCACAGCAGATTACAAACATACCTTTACCATTAAGATTTACCACAAATCCTCTTTCATGGGAGATACTATCCATGATATCAATTCAGGATAGTAATTTGAAACTATCCACCCTTTTCACTACATTAGTGTGAAAACCACTTATACTTGCTGCAAATGTTTTTTATTGTGTGTAACCCTTTTTAAATAAAACTAATAAAGTTGATATATTTTAAAACCTATATACACACTAAGCCGTATGAGGGTAGAGTGTTTTTCCGGTTAGTATCCTGTCCAGCTCTCTTGCTGGAATTGTTCTTGTATATGAAACCTGGAGAGACCTACAAGCCAATGTCTCGCACCCACTGTGAAATATGATGGAGGATCGGTGATAAACTGGGGGTGCTTCATCAAGGCTGGAATCTGGAAGATTTATATTTGTGAAGTATGCATGAATCAAGACACGTACAAGGTTATCCTGAAATAAAACTTGCTTCCGAGACGCATGAAAGCGGTGATTGAAAATCAGGGTTATTCCACCAAATATTGAAGTTAAAGCATTAGTATTGTGTTTAAAACATGAATATGAACTTGTTTTTGTTGCATTATTAGAGGTCTGAAAACACTGCATCTTTTTGTTATTTGAACCAATTGTCAAAGAAAGTAAATGTGATATGAAACAAGGAGGGGGGGGGGGGGGGACAAAAAATACAAAAATATAATAAAAATTATTCAATTTGATAAATATTCTCAGTTACATCATCTTCCTACCTTTCCTGAAGATGGGTTCTATTTTGTTAAATAATGTTGTTTTTCCTTGGCACAGAAATAAAATGATTTTGCGCTGTGAAATAAAGTAAAATATTATTCAAAGTGTGAGTAATATTGAATACAAAGCTTAATAATTTCATGCATGCAATGTGAATTTAAGTACAATTTCAACCATAGGATTCAGAAACTAAACTGGGATTACTTGCTTGGCATTTTCAGTAAAATGAACTTAACGTGGCATAGAAAGGAAGAACTACAAAACAAACTTACAGTAAAATCCTATTTCTTCTGTTATGTGTGATCAGTCCACGGGTCATCATTACTTCTGGGATATAACTCCTCCCCAACAGGAAATGCAAGAGGATTCACCCAGCAGAGCTGCATATAGCTCCTCCCCTCTACGTCACTCCCAGTCATTCTCTTGCACCCAACGACTAGATAGGATGTGTGAGAGGACTATGGTGATTATACTTAGTTTTTATAACTTCAATCAAAAGTTTGTTATTTTTCAATAGCACCGGAGCGTGTTATTACCTCTCTGGCAGAGTTTGAAGAAGAATCTACCAGAGTTTTTACTATGATTTTAACCGGAGTAGTTAAGATCATATTGCTGTTTCTCGGCCATCTGAGGGAGGTAAAAGCTTCAGATCAGGGGACAGCGGGCAGATGAATCTGCATTGAGGTATGTAGCAGTTTTTATTTTCTGAATGGAATTGATGAGAAAATCCTGCCATACCGTTATAATGACATGTATGTATACTCTACACTTCAGTATTCTGGGGATGGTACTTCACTGGAATTACTCTGTAAAAAGTACATTAAACCTTTTAATAGGTATTTATTATGTTAAACGTTTTTGCTGGAATGTAGAATCGTTTGCATTTTCTGAGGTACTGAGTGAATAAATGTTTGGGCATTATTTTTCCACTTGGCAGTTGCTTGTTTTAATGTGACAGTTTCGTTTCTCTCTCACTGCTGTGTGTGAGGGGGAGGGGCCGTTTTTGGCGCTCTTTGCTACGCATCAAAAATTTCCAGTCAGTTACTCTTGTATTTCCTGCATGATCCGGTTCATCTCTAACAGAACTCAGGGGTCTTCAAACTTCTTTGAAGGGAGGTAGATTCTCTCAGCAGAGCTGTGAGACTTATATATTGACTGTGATTAAAAACGTTGTTCTGTAATTTTTACGTTTCAAATTTAATTATTGTTACTTTACTAATGGGAACAAACCTTTGCTAAAAGTTGTGTTGTTTTCAAGGATTGATGCTATAACAGTTTTTCAGTTCATTATTTCAACTGTCATTTAATCGTTTAGTGCTTCTTTGAGGCACAGTACGTTTTTGTTAAATAAGATTGTAACCAAGTTGCAAGTTTATTTGCTAGTGTGTTAAACATGTCTGATTCAGAGGAAGATACCTGTGTCATTTGTTCCAATGCCAAGGTGGAGCCCAATAGAAATTTATGTACTAACTGTATTGATGCTACTTTAAATAAAAGCCAATCTGTACAAATTGAACAAATTTCACCAAACAGCGAGGGGAGAGTTATGCCGACTAACTCGCCTCACGTGTCAGTACCTGCATCTCCCGCCCGGGAGGTGCGTGATATTGTGGCGCCTAGTACATCTGGGCGGCCATTACAGATAACATTACAAGATATGGCTACTGTTATGACTGAAGTTTTGGCTAAATTACCAGAACAAAGAGGCAAGCGTGATCACTCTGGGGTGAGAACAGAGTGCGCTGATAATACTAGAGCCATGTCTGATACTGCGTCACAGCTTGCAGAGCATGAGGACGGAGAGCTTCATTCTGTAGGTGACGGTTCTGATCCAAACAGATTGGATTCAGATATTTCAAATTTTAAATTTAAATTGGAGAACCTCCGTGTATTACTAGGGGAGGTTTTAGCGGCTCTTAATGATTGTAACACTGTTGCAATACCAGAGAAATTGTGTAGGTTGGATAAATACTTTGCGGTACCGGCGAGTACTGACGTTTTTCCTATACCTAAGAGACTAACTGAAATTGTTACTAAGGAGTGGGATAGACCCGGTGTGCCGTTCTCACCCCCTCCAATATTTAGAAAGATGTTTCCAATAGACGCCACCACACGGGACTTATGGCAAACGGTCCCTAAGGTGGAGGGAGCAGTTTCTACTTTAGCTAAGCGTACCACTATCCCGGTGGAGGATAGCTGTGCTTTTTCAGATCCAATGGATAAAAAATTAGAGGGTTACCTTAAGAAAATGTTTGTTCAACAAGGTTTTATATTGCAACCCCTTGCATGCATCGCGCCGATTACGGCTGCGGCAGCATTTTGGATGGAGTCTCTGGAAGAGAACCTTAGTTCAGCTACGCTGGACGACATTACGGACAGGCTTAGAGTCCTTAAGCTAGCTAATTCATTCATTTCGGAGGCCGTAGTACATTTAACCAAACTTACGGCTAAGAACTCAGGATTCGCCATTCAGGCACGTAGGGCGCTGTGGCTAAAATCCTGGTCAGCTGATGTAACTTCTAAGTCCAAATTACTTAATATACCTTTCAAGGGGCAAACTTTATTTGGGCCCGGTTTGAAAGAAATTATCGCTGACATTACAGGAGGTAAGGGCCACGCCCTGCCTCAAGACAAAGCCAAAGCTAAGGCTAGACAGTCTAATTTTCGTCCCTTTCGGAATTTCAAAGCAGGAGCAGCACCAACTTCCACTGCACCAAAACAGGAAGGAGCTGGGGGGGCGGGTCCGAACACCGACCAAGATGGCTGCTTTTAACTTTAGCTGAATCTGGGAGCTGATAGATCCGTTGCCTATCGCTTCATAAACTTATAATCCAAGCCTGGAATTACAACTGTCCTGTAGATTAATATCTGAAAAACGGATTTTTGTGCTTTTTAACTTTGAATTCCAGCCAAGCAGACCGGAATAGATGAGGAACGCAGCGGAGGCCTAACAACAGACCTGGCTCCTCATTTACCCTCCCTGAGTCCTGATGTGTCAGGAATAACAGCCGTATGTGCTGTTCAGATCTATTGATACGTAGCTGCTGAAACGTTATGGTAATAACTTCTATCTTTTCACCCATAGACATAAGCATTTATAGGTAACGGTGCTACTACGGAGTGAGATATGCACTAATTTTATTGACACCCAGATATCTTGCTACTACCTACAATATCCTGTGGTGAATACTAGAGATCAATTGCCCCAGCATGAAGCCGGCTATATGTCTTGTGGAGGACCTATGTAGCCTCTTTGATGCTTTCCAGGCTGAATGTATAGAGCAGCTACGAATGACATTTATTAAACGGGAGGCTGACAAAGCTGATCTACAAACAGCCCACTCTCCTATGACAGAAGGTAGATGCAGCATTTTGGGGCCCCAGCATCAGTTGCCTGCATTCTATAATGACCTGCAAAAACAAGGAGAGGGGGACATATGTCTGACTGGGCGAATCGTTACTTCTGAATATGCCGCCTGTACAAGTAAAGAGAGGGCTAACCGGAGAGATGGCGTTGACCGCATGGCACTAAATGACATCTCGCCCCTGACAGGAGAAATGGATTCCAGCACTTCATGCCGCTCAGCTCATAAATCCATTCATTTGGCAGGCATGTTGAAGAAAGCTCAGATATGCAACCCACTTGCTAAAGCCCTGAGAGGTGAACGGACACGGGGTTTAAAACTTTCCTCATATTACCGGTCACAAGCCACGCAAGTCAGCACTGGGGTAAAGCCCTTGCGGTTTCCAACTGAGACATCTGCTGCCCGGACTGCAGCTACTGTGAGTTCCTTAGCCTACAGAATAGGTGTAGGCTGAATAAAACCCTTAACGGTGAATTAATGTGGGTGGCATAATATCGGACCTTCCTGGGAGAACCTCTACTCAGATTCAAGACCTATAGTTTGGTTTATGGTTTGTGCCCCGCATAGCACACAGATTATATACCAGGCTATCCCTGTAAATTCGTCCCCCAACTATGGTGTTAATACTTGCTGTGATATGTTATAATTGTTTATGGGGGTGACTGTTTTGCCTAGAGGGGTATATGCACCTAAGGGGACTATCACAGTTTGGACAGTTTATGGATGCCTTTTTGTCACCGGTAACGTGTCATCTGTTATGGAGGAGTCCCGCACTCCTTCTGGTAAGACGTTTTTGCAGAACTGTTAACCCGGATTGTCATGGCAGGTTTTATTATTGTTGTTTACCCCCTTTATAGATCGTTAGAGCTATATAAATGTTTACTATACTTTTCTACCTAACTCTCTGTATAACCGGTGTAACTCCAGGGACCTGCTTTACATATGTAACTATTAGCCGTGTCAGTCCGGTTTACTTATTTACATAAATATAACAGCTACTTGCCTCTTACGTAGAGTATATAAACCTATACCTGATTAAACAAGCTAAGAAATAACTATTCGCTGCATGTGTACAGCTACATGGGCATGAAAATTTTGGTGCACTGAATTTAGTTTTAGTATTACTAAGCACTGTCTCTATGTAACTAGATGTCATGAAAATGCCTATCTATTTAGTACATTATTGCTTATTGTACACATGCAATTGATTTATACCTGACATGTACAGTAAACAAGCTTGGAAGCGTTTGTATACTTATTTACTCATATTACTATCCATGCCTGCTTGGTTACCTAACATATCCTACAGGGTGTTATTAGACTACGTTTATAGAAGATCACCATGTGAGATCCAAGAGAGGTCTCTTTTCTTTGAGTTATCCCTAAATTTTCCCAGTATTTTCATATGCCTTTTGGTGGTCCAAGAGAGGCCACTACTGATTACTAAGGGAAAATGTTTGTTTAGTTATATTACTATGGGATATTTAATTACATTGTATATTGAAAATGTGAGGTTTGGAAATGATGTATATGACTATTGTACTGTAGAATGTGCTATAATGTATGATGGTTGTAGTTAATTATGCCTTTAACCTCAATAAAAATATATTGAAGGAAAAAAAAAAAAACAGGAAGGAGCTGTTGCTCGTTACAGACAAGGCTGGAAACCTAACCAGTCCTGGCACAAGGGCAAGCAGGCCAGGAAACCTGCTGCTGCCCCTAAGACAGCATGAATCGAAGGCCCCCGATCCGGGACCGGATCTAGTGGGGGGCAGACTCTCTCTCTTCGCCCAGGCTTGGGCAAGAGATGTTCAGGATCCCTGGGCGCTAGAGATCATATCTCAGGGATACCTTCTAGACTTCAAATTCTCTCCCCCAAGAGGGAGATTTCATCTGTCAAGGTTGTCAACAAACCAGACAAAGAAAGAAGCGTTTCTACGCTGTGTACAAGATCTGTTATTAATGGGAGTGATCCATCCGGTTCCGCGGTCGGAACAAGGACAAGGGTTTTACTCAAACCTGTTTGTGGTTCCCAAAAAAGAGGGAACTTTCAGGCCAATCTTGGATTTAAAGATCCTAAACAAATTCCTAAGAGTTCCATCGTTCAAAATGGAAACTATTCGGACAATCTTACCCATGATCCAAAAGGGTCAGTACATGACCACAGTGGATTTAAAGGATGCTTACCTTCACATACCGATTCACAAAGATCATTACCGGTATCTAAGGTTTGCCTTCTTAGACAGGCATTACCAGTTTGTAGCTCTTCCATTCGGATTGGCTACGGCTCCAAGAATCTTCACAAAGGTTCTGGGTGCCCTTCTGGCGGTACTAAGACCGCAAGGAATTTCGGTAGCTCCGTACCTAGACGACATTCTGATACAAGCTTCAAGCTTTCAAACTGCCAAGTCTCATACAGAGTTAGTTCTGGCATTTCTAAGGTCGCATGGATGGAAAGTGAACGAAAAGAAGAGTTCTCTCTTTCCTCTCACAAGAGTTCCATTCTTGGGGACTCTTATAGATTCTGTAGAAATGAAGATTTATCTGACAGAAGACAGATTAACAAAGCTTCTAAATGCATGCCGTGTCCTTCATTCCATTCAACTCCCGTCAGTAGCTCAATGCATGGAGGTGATCGGCTTAATGGTAGCAGCAATGGACATAGTACCCTTTGCACGTCTACATCTCAGACCGCTGCAATTGTGCATGCTGAGTCAGTGGAATGGGGATTACTCAGACTTGTCCCCTACTCTGAATCTGGATCAAGAGACCAGAAACTCTCTTCTATGGTGGCTTTCTCGGCCACATCTGTCCAGGGGGATGCCATTCAGCAGGCCGGACTGGACAATTGTAACAACAGACGCCAGCCTACTAGGTTGGGGCGCTGTCTGGAATTCTCTGAAGGCTCAGGGACAATGGAATCAGGAGGAAAGTCTCCTACCAATAAACATTCTGGAATTGAGAGCAGTTCTCAATGCCCTTCTGGCTTGGCCCCAGTTAAAAACTCGGGGGTTCATCAGGTTTCAGTCGGACAACATCACGACTGTAGCTTACATCAACCATCAAGGAGGGACAAGAAGCTCCCTAGCAATGATGGAAGTATCAAAGATAATTCGCTGGGCAGAGTCTCACTCTTGCCACCTGTCAGCAATCCACATCCCGGGAGTGGAGAACTGGGAGGCGGATTTCTTGAGTCGCCAGACTTTTCATCCGGGGGAGTGGGAACTTCATCCGGAGGTCTTTGCCCAAATACTTCGACGTTGGGGCAAACCAGAGATAGATCTCATGGCGTCTCGCCAGAACGCCAAACTTCCTCGCTACGGGTCCAGATCCAGGGATCCGGGAGCGGTTCTGATAGATGCTTTGACAGCACCTTGGAACTTCGGGATGGCTTATGTGTTTCCACCCTTCCCGCTGCTTCATCGATTGATTGCCAAAATCAAACAGGAGAGAGCATCAGTGATTCTAATAGCGCCTGCATGGCCACGCAGGACTTGGTATGCAGATCTAGTGGACATGTCATCCTGTCCGCCTTGGTCTCTACCTCTAAGACAGGACCTTCTGATACAGGGTCCATTCAAACATCAAAATCTAACTTCTCTGAAGCTGACTGCTTGGAAATTGAACGCTTGATTTTATCAAAACGTGGTTTTTCTGAGTCGGTTATTGATACCCTGATACAGGCTAGGAAGCCTGTTACCAGAAGGATTTACCATAAGATATGGCGTAAATACCTATTCTGGTGCGAATCCAAAGGTTACTCCTGGAGTAAGGTTAGGATTCCTAGGATATTGTCCTTTCTACAAGAAGGTTTAGAAAAGGGTTTATCGGCTAGTTCATTAAAGGGACAGATCTCAGCTCTGTCCATCTTGTTGCACAGGCGTCTGTCAGAAAATCCAGACGTCCAGGTCTTTTGTCAGGCTTTAGCTAGAATCAAGCCTGTGTTTAAAACTGTTGCTCCGCCATGGAGTTTAAACCTTGTTCTTAACGTTCTACAAGGAGTTCCGTTTGAACCCCTTCATTCCATTGATATAAAGTTGTTATCTTGGAAAGTGTTATTTTTAATGGCTATTTCTTCGGCTCGGAGAGTCTCTGAGTTATCAGCTTTACATTGTGATTCTCCTTATTTGATTTTTCATTCAGATAAGGTAGTTCTGCGTACTAAACCTGGGTTCTTACCTAAGGTAGTCACTAACAGGAACATCAATCAAGAGATCGTGGTTCCTTCCCTGTGCCCGAATCCTTCTTCAAAGAAGGAACGTCTTCTACACAATCTGGATGTAGTTCGTGCCCTCAAGTTCTACTTGCAGGCAACTAAGGATTTTCGACAAACGTCTTCCCTGTTTGTCGTGTACTCTGGTCAGAGGAGAGGTCATAAGGCTTCGGCTACCTCTCTCTCCTTCTGGCTTCGTAGCATAATTCGTTTAGCCTATGAGACTGCTGGACAGCAGCCTCCTGAAAGAATTACAGCTCATTCTACTAGAGCTGTGGCTTCCACTTGGGCCTTTAAGAATGAGGCCTCTGTTGAACAGATTTGCAAGGCTGCAACTTGGTCTTCGCTTCATACTTTTTCCAAATTTTACAAATTTGACACTTTTGCTTCTTCGGAGGCTATATTTGGGAGAAAGGTTCTTCAGGCAGTGGTTCCTTCTGTATAATGAGCCTGCCTATCCCTCCCGTCATCCGTGTACTTTTGCTTTGGTATTGGTATCCCAGAAGTAATGATGACCCGTGGACTGATCACACATAACAGAAGAAAACATAATTTATGCTTACCTGATAAATTCCTTTCTTCTGTTGTGTGATCAGTCCACGGCCCGCCCTGTTTTTTAAGGCAGGTAAATATCTTTTAAATTATACTCCAGTCACCACTTCACCCTTGGTTTCTCCTTTCTCGTTGATTCTTGGTCGAATGACTGGGAGTGACGTAGAGGGGAGGAGCTATATGCAGCTCTGCTGGGTGAATCCTCTTGCATTTCCTGTTGGGGAGGAGTTATATCCCAGAAGCAATGATGACCCGTGGACTGATCACACAACAGAAGAAAGGAATTTATCAGGTAAGCATAAATTATGTTTCCTTACATGTGTCCATTACAACTTCATTTTCAAAGTTTTTGTGTTTTTCCCCCATTAAAATTGGGCACTTAAAAAAAAATGTCAAGAAACTAATACAATTAAAAAAAAACATAATTTATGTAAGAACTTACCGGATAAATTAATTTCTTTCATATTGGCAAGAGTCCATGAGCTAGTGACGTATGGGACACACAATCCCACCAGGAAGGGCAAAGCCTCCCAAACCCCAAAATGCCCACAAACACACACCCCACCACACCCACAATTCAGTTTAAAGAATAGTCAAATAGTGGGGTGATAAAGGAGTAAAAAGCATCAAAGGAATTTGGAAATAATTGTGCTTTATACAAAAAAAATCATAACCCCCATAAAAAGGGTGGGCCTCATGGACTCTTGCCAATATGAAAGAAATGAATTTATCAGGTAAGTTCTTACATAAATTATGTTTTCTTTCAGGTAATTGGCAAGAGTCCATGAGATAGTGACGTATGGGATATCAATGCCCAAGATGTGGAACTCCACGCAAGAGTCACTAGAGAGGGAGGGATAAAAATAAACAGCCATATGCTGAAAAATTAATCCACAACCCAAAATATAAGTTATTCTCATGAAGAAAAGAAAAACTTAAAAACATCAGCAGAAGAATCAAACAAACAGCTGCCTGAAGAACTTTTCTACCAAAAACTGCTTCTGAAGAAGCAAATACATCAAAACGGTAGAATTTAGTAAAATGTATGCAAAGAGGACCAAGTTGCCGCTTTGCAAATCTGATCAACTGAAGCTTCATTCTTAAAAGCCCACAAAGTGGAGACTGATCTAGTAGAATGAGCTGTAATTCTCTGAGGCGGGACCTGACCCGACTCTAAATAAGCTTGAAGAATCAAAAGCTTTAACCAAGAAGCCAAGGAAATAGCAGAAGCCTTCTGACCTTCCCTAGAACCAGGGAATATAACAAATAGACTAGAAGTCTTTCTGAAATCTTTAGTAGCTTCAACATAATATTTCAAAGCTCTCACCACATCCATAGAATGTAAGGATTTTTCCAAAGAATTCTTAGGATTAGGACACAAGGAAGGGACAACAATTTCTCTACTAATGTTAGAATTCACAACCTTAGGTAAGAACTTAAATGAAGTCCGCAAAACCGCCTTATCCTGATGAAAAATCAGAAAAGGAGATTCACAAGAAAGAGCAGAAAGCTCAGAAACTCTTCTAGCAGAAGAGATGGCCAAAAGGAACAACACTTTCCAAGAAAGTAGTTTAATATCCAAAGAGTGCATAGGCTCAAATGGAGGAGCCTGTAACGCCCTCAAAACCAAAATTAAGACTGCAAGGAGGAGAAATTGATTTAATGACAGGCTTAATACTAACTAAAGATTGTACAAAACAGTGAATATCAGGAAGAGTAGCAATCTTTCTGTGAAATAAAACAGAAAGAGCAGAGATTTGTCCCTTCAAAGTACTTGCAGACAAACCTTTATCCAAACCATCCTGAAGAAACTGTAAAATTCTAGGAATTCGAAAAGAATGCCAAGAGAATTTAAGAGAACACCATGAAATGTAAGTCTTCCAAACTCGATAATAAATCTTCCTAGAGACAGATTTACGAGCTTTTAACATAGTATTAATCACTGAGTCAGAGAAACCTCTATGACTGAGCATTAAATGGCCACTGTAAGTAAATATTTTCTATGCCTGTTACTAACTAACTACCCCAAATACGCTTTTTATCAATATCATTTCATTAACATATCTCTACCGTATATCAGAAATCTTGTCTGCAAATTTAATTGTTTTCCAAACCCACTCCGTGGGTATCCTTTTCTCTGTACCAATCCGTTTACAATACCTAGGTTTCAAAATGGCGCTTTAAACACAAAGTTATTGGTTTAAGTATTTTGAACATGCAGTGCTGAAAATAGTGGGCAGGATAACATGACATCATCGGCAAATAAAAGATATAACTTTTAGAAGGTTATGAAACTTCGTTTTGGAGAAAATATAGGTCAGTAGGTTTTAATTAATGTTTATTAACTTTAATATGTTAGTTGTTTAGCTTAAAAATTATAACAGAAAGTAATCCTTTAAGCGTTCAATTTCCATACCTTCAAATTTAATGATTTGAGATCCTGATAGAAAAACAGACCTTGAGACAGTAGGTCCAGCCTTAACGGAAGTGGCCAAGGTTGGCAACTGGACATCCGAACAAGATCCGCATACCAAAACCTGTGGGGCCATGATGGAGCCACCAGCAACACAAATGATTGTTCCATGATGATTTCGGAGATCACTCTTGGAAGAACTAGAGGCGGGAAGATATAAGCAGGTTGATAACACCAAGGAAGTGTCAGCGCATCCACTGCTTCCGCCTGAGAATCCCTGGACCTGGACAGGTATCTGGGAAGTTTCTGGTTTAAATGAGAAGCCATCGGATCTATTTCTGTAAGTCCCCACATCTAAACAATCTGAGAAAACACATCCAGATGGAGAGACCACTCCCCTGGATGTAAAGTCTGACGGCTGAGATAATCCACCTCCCAATTGTCTACACCTGGGATATGAACCGCAGAAATTAGACAGGAGCTGGATTCCGCTCAAACAAGTATCCAAGATACTTCTTTCATAGATTGTGGACCGAGTCCCACCGTTGTAATATTGTCTGTCTGAAAACAAATGAATGGTTCTCTCTTCAACAGAGGCCAAAACTGAAGAGCGCTGAGAATTGCACGGAGTTCTAAAATATTGATTGGTAATCTCGCCTCTTGAGATTTCCAAACCGCTTGTGCTGTAAGAGATCCCCAGACAGCTCCCCAACCTGAAAGACTCACATCTGTTGTGATCACAGTCCAGGTTGGCCGAACAAAAGAGGCCCCTTGAACTAAACGCTGGTGATTTAACCACCACGTCAGAGAGTGTCGAACATTGGGATTTAAGGATATTAATTGTGATATCTTTGTATAATCCCGGCACCATTGATTCAGCATACAAAGCTGGAGAGGTCTCATGTGAAAAGGAAATGCATCCGATGCTGCAGTCATGAGGCGTAAAACTTCCATGCACATAGCCACTGAAGGGAATGACTGAGACTGAAGGTGCCGACATGCTGCAACCAATTTCAAACGTCTCTTGTCTGTTAGAGACAGAGTCATGGACACTGAATCTATCTGGAAACCTAAAAAGGTGACCCTTGTTTGAGGAATCAAGAAACTTTTTGGTAAATTGATCCCCCAACTATGTTTCCCGAAGAAACAACACTAGTTGATTTGTGTGAGATTCTGCAGAACGTAAAGACTGAGCTAGTACCAAGATATCATCCAAATAAGTAAACACTGCAATACCCTGTTCTCTGATTACAGAGAGTAGGGCACCCAGAACCTTTGAAAAGATTCTTAGAGCTGTTGCTAGGCCAAATGGAAGAGCAACAAATTGGTAATGCTTGTCTAGAAAAGAGAATCTCAGGAACTGATAATGTTCTGGATGAATCAGAATATGAAGGTAAGCATCCTGCAAGTCTATTGTAGACATATAATATCCTTGCTGAACAAAAAGGCAGAATAGTCCTTATAGTCACCATCTTGAAAGTTGGTACTCTTACATAACAATTCAAAATTTTCAGATCCAGAACTGGTCTGAATGAATTTTCCTTCTTTGGGACAATGAATAGATTTGAATAAAACCCAAGACCTTGTTCCTGAAAAGGAACCGGCATGATTACCCCTGAAACCTCCAGGTCTGAAACACACTTCAGGAAAGCCTGAGCTTTTACTGGATTTACGGGGATGCGTGAGAGAAAAAATCTTCTCACAGGAGGTCTTACTCTGAATCCTATTCAGTACCCCTGAGAGACAATGCTCTGAATCCATTGATTTTGGACAGAATTTGCCCAAACATCCTTGAAAAACCTTAATCTGCCCCCTACCAGCTGAGCTGGAATGAGGGCCGCATCTTCATGCAGACTTAGGGGCTGACTTTGGTTTCTTAAAAGGCTTGGATTTATTCCAATTTGAGGACGGCTTCCAATTGGAAACAGTTTCCTTGGGGGAAGGATTAGGTTTTTGTTCTTTATTTTGACGAAAAGAACGAAAACGATTAGAAGCCTTAGATTTACCTTTAGGTGTTTTATCCTGAGGCAAAAAACTCCCTTCCCCACAGTAACAGTTGAAATAATAGAATCCAACTGAGAACCAAATAAATTATTGCCTTGGAAAGAAAGAGATAGTAATCTAGATTTAGATGTCATATCAGCAATCCAAGATTTAAGCCACAAAGCTCTCCTAGCTAAAATAGCTAAAGACATGGATCTAACATCAATTTTGATATAAAAAAATGCATCACAAATAAAATGATTAGCATGTTTTAGTAAACTAACAATGCTATATAAGTCAGAATCCAATTCTTGCTGCGCTAAATTCTCCAACCAAAAAGTTGAAGCAGCTGCAACATCAGCCAAATAAATTGCAGGCCTAAGAAGATGACCTGAATATAAATAGGATTTCCTTAGATAAGATTCAAGCTTCCTATCTAAAGGATCTTTAAAGGAAGTAATATCTTTCATAGGAATAGTGGTTCATTTAGCAAGAATAGAAATAGCCCCATCAACTTTGGGGATCTTTTCCCAAAACTCTTTTGAAATTGCTGGTAAAGGATACAATTTTTTAAACCTTGCAGAAGGATTAAAAGGATTACCCGGCTTATTCCATTCCTTAGAAATCATATCAGAAATAGCATAAAAAAATAGGAAAAACCTCTGGAGTAACCACAGGAGGTTTAAAAATAGAATTTAAACGTTTACTGGTTTTAATATCAAGAGGACTAGCTTCCTCAATATCCAAAGTAATTAACACTTCTTTTAACAAAGAACACATATACTCCATTTGTCAGTGTCAATATCTGAGGAAGGATCTTCTGAATCAGATAGATACTCATCAGAGGTGGATAATTCATTATGTTGTCAGTCATTTAAAATTTCATCAACTTTATGAGAAGTTTTAAAAGACCTCTTACGCTTATTAGAAGGCGGAAATGCAGACAAAGCCTTCTGAATAGAATCAGTAACAAATTCATAGGTATATAATGTACATTAGAAGTTGAAGGAACTGCAACCAGCAATGTACTATTACTGGTGGACACACTATCTGTATGTAAAAGTTTATAATGGCAACTATTACAAATGACATTAGGAGAAATAATCTCCACAATTTTACAACAAATGCACTTAGCTTTGATAGAACCGATGTCAGGCAGCAAAGTTCCAACAGATACTTCTGACGCAGGATCAGATTGAGACATCTTGCAGAATGTAAAAGAAAAAACAACAACATATAAAGCAAAATGATCAATTTCCTTATATGACAGTTTTAAGAATGGGAACAAATGAAAATAGCATAGCCCTCTAACATAAAAAACGGCAAGAGGCAAACAGCAATGGGGCAAATAAATAATGAAAAAAGTTTGGCGCCAAGTATGACGCACAACGTAACTTAAAAATTTTTTGCCGCCAACCATGTCCAGAAATAACACACTCGCGTCACTATTGACGCAACCCTGTGTGAAACCTCTACGTCAATTATGACGCCGGAAATGACTAACTTGCATCAACAGACGTGCCTTTTGCGCCAAAAAATTCTTGCGCCAAGAATGACACAATAAAGTGTAGCATTTGGCTCACCCACGACTCTAAGTCAGCCCACAATTTGAAACAAAGTAGTCAATTGAAAAAGACTAAACCCCAAGTAATAAAAATATTTCTTAATATTAACTTTCCCAAATATGAAACTGACAGTCTGCAAAAGGAAATACATGAACCTGACTCATGGCAAATATAAGTACAATACATATATTTTGAACTTTATATAAATGCATAAAGTGCCAAAACCATAGCTGAGGTGTCTTAAGTAATAAAAACATACTTACCCAAAGACACCCATCCACATATAGGCAAACCAGTACTAAAACCGTTATCAATAGAGGTAATGGTATATGAGAGTATATCGTCGATCTGAAAAGGGAGGTAGGAGATGAATCTCTATGACCGATAACAGAGAACCTATGAAATAGATCCCAGTTAGAAAAATCATTGCAATCAATAGGTGATACTCTCCACGTCCCTCTGACATTCGCTGTACTCTGAGAAGAATCGGGTTTCAACAATGTTGAGAAGCGCATGTCAACGTAGAAATCTTAGCACAAACTTACTTCACCACCTCCATAGGAGGCAACGTTTGTAAAACTGAATTGTGGGTGTGGTGGGGGTGTTTGTGGGCATTTTGGGGTTTGGGAGGCTTTGCCCCTCCTGGTGGGATTGTGTGTCCCATACGTCACTAGCTCATGGACTCTTGCCAATTACATGAAAGTAAAATCCTATTCCTTACATGTGTCCATTACAACTTCAATTTCAAAGTTTTTGTGTTTTCCCCCATTTAAATTGGGCACTTAAAAAAATGTCAAGAAACTAATACAATAAAAAAGCTTTATAGGGGACATTGCAAAAAAGCATGCAAGTCATTTATAAACTTTGCTATTTATTCATTTATATGCATTTTTAAATAAAATTTAAAAAAAATTGTCAGAAGACATTTAATTTTTTCGTTTGCTTTTTTTTTTTATGTAATAAGAATAAATTATATAAAACCATATAATATTAGATGTATTTGAAATGTACACAAATTCAGAGACTCAATTGCTGTGCTTTTTTCTCCCATTTTAGTTACCTAATGAGTTAATAAAAAAAGAAATTTAAAAAAAAAAAAAAAAAAAAAACACACAACATGTAGCCACAGATAACTTGTTACAATGTTCACATAACAACTATAAGACCATTAGTTACCAAGTCATTTTCTCATCTTTGACACACAGCAGTCATTAGACCGCTGCTTCCTAGCCCTATTCTCAACCTCTCTTCCGACCGGAGAGATTGACAACTCCTGCCCGTACATGACTGACTGTGCACATGCAAGGTTGCACACAAGCACAAAAGGAGCGCTCATGTGCAATGGTGAATTTGGGCAAAGTGTTAGGGTGAAAAGAAAAAAAAAAGTTTCGCAAAACTATAAGACACAAGAATATATATTACACAAACACTTGAGCCCTTTCCAAATAAATAAAAAAATACCATAAATTGGAAATTATAAAAAATTTTTATCAAATTTTAAATGATTGTATGTAGCATATATTTTATACAAGACTGGTGATTGCCCTCATATGTTTGGGGTTTTTTTTGTATAAACATACATAGTTGTAATCAAAATTATTCAACCCTCATTGCAAATCACAATCAGAAAAAAGGAAAATGAGGATACTGAAGAACTCTGGGCCAAAGTGGTTTATTCAGAATCATAAGTATGGCACTAGATCAGTGTGCAAAGGTAGACAGGATCTGACGCGTTTCCCGCATACTCAGTGCGCTTCATCAGAGATCTCATTGCAAATCAGGTTTAAAAGTTGTCAACTTTCACAAATGAAAGCCATGTTTTTAAAAATTCTATTAAAAACAGGGGCAGTGTCAAGTTTACATTGAAGCCGTTTTTAAAATACTTACCTTTTATTCCTAGTGGAACACCAGAGCAGCTATTCCTCCGCCCCCAGGACGTCTCTTACTTCAGATATGACGAATCCGGCTTTCTCCAATCACGGCGTGGCCTCGGGCAATGTTTGCTCGGGGGGGGGGGGGAATTCATCATTTATGATGTAAGAAGAGACGACCTGTAGGCGGGGGAATCGCTGCACCTGTGTTACATGCTTGCTGGGAATAAAAGGTAAGCATTTTAAAAGAACGGCTTCAATGTAAACTTTGATGAATGAATGTGCCCCTATTTTTAAAAACAGGGCTTTCATTTGTGAAAGTTGACATTCACTTTAATGTCAAAATGTACAGACTTTCAGCTGTTTGCAATTAACAAATCAAACAAAAGCAATTGAAACAACTCACACAACGAATACTTCAAGTGGTTTCCTCAAATTCCAACTGAAAATGCAACCTCAAAATGACTCACCCCCTTCATGGCAAGCATCTTTAGTACTAGTAGAGTACCTTTTTGCTGTTATGATCTGCTCCAAATGAGATGCATAGCCAGACACCAGCTTCTGGCAGTGTTCCTGAGGAATCTTAGCCCATTCCTCATGAGCAATGGCCTCTAGGTCAGTAATATTCTTGGGTTTGTGCGCTGCAACCGCCTTCTTCAAATCCCACCAGAGATTTTCTATGGGGTTCAAGTCAGGTGACTGATGGCCACTATAGAACCTTCCAGGACTTTTTCTGCAACCAAGCCATAGTGGAATTTGAGATCTGCTTGGGATCATTGTCCTATTGGAAGGTCCAATGACACCCACACTTCAACTTCCTCAAAGATGGCATGAAGTTTTCTCCTAGTATTTCCTGATACTTCAATGAATCCATCTTGCCTTCCACACGCTGCAGGTTTCCAGTGCCAGAGAATGCAACAAAGCAGCCCCAGAGCATCACCGAGCCACCACCATGCTTAACTGTATGCAGAGTGTTCTTTTCAGCGTGGGATTCATTCTTCTTCCTCCAGACATACCGCTGATCCATCGGGCAGAAAAGTTCCAGTTTTGCTTAACCGCTCCACAGAAGAGAATCCCAAAAGTTCTGAGGCTTATTTATATGATTTTGAGCATATTGGAGCAGACTTTTCTTGTGCTTTTGGGTCAGTAGTGGGGTATGTCTTAGAGTTTGGCATGGAAACCTTCTGTATTTAGTAAACACCTTACAGTGCAAACTGAAACCTCACTACCTGTTGCCGCCAAGTCTTGCTGCAGGTAGAGGGGTTTTCTCAAACTGCCTTCTCAGAAACCTGGATGCAGCCGTTGATAGCTTCCTTTTTCTGCCCTATCCAGGTAGTGTAACCACTGTTCCTTTAACTTTGAACTTGCGAACTGTGCTTCCAATGGTGTCTCTACGAAAATTCAGTGCCTTTGCTATCTTTTTGTATCCCATTTCTTGTTTGTGAAGGGCGATTATCTCTTCTCTTAACTTAGAAATATGGCTAACATTCAATTAAAACGTGACACTCAAGAAACCCCTAGCCAGTTCACGTATTTAATGTGTTCTAGCTCCAGCACAGATGGTACAACTAATGATGCCCTTGATTAGCTGCATCAGGTGTGCTTGAGACAACACCTGTTTTGCATATCTGTGCTGTTGTGAGGGATTCTATTCAGGGGGGTTGAATAATCTTGAGACTGCAAAATTCATCAAAAGTTGCATTTTCAGTTGAATTTGGAGAAACCACTTGGAGCATTCGTTGTGTTGAGCTATTTCAATTGCTTTTGTTTAATTTTTTCATTGCCAACAGCTAAAAGTCTGAATTTTGACAATAAACCTGGAGTTGCAATGGAGGTTGAATAATTTTGGCTACAAATATACAAAAAAAAAATAATATAAATATATAGAAATTGTTTATGCTGCAAGTATATTGCAAACTTGCTTAGCAAATCAAAGTATTCTATGGAATTTACCCACAGGAAACTGCACAAGCCAGAATGATAAATACATTTGCTGGACAGCATATAGCAGAAAATATTGTCAGTGCTACATATCATGCAAATCCAGCAACACACAGTGTTAGCCCGGTGACCTTTATGTACTTTTAACTCTAGACAAACCTTTCCATCTTGGTTTGGTTTACTTAATGCACGTAAATGCATACATGAATGAATTAGGAATCCTGCTTTTCATTCTGTAAGAATGAATGCAACTTGTTATTTCACTTTATCTGGAAAAAAATATGGTGAATCTAAGGTATGAGAAAACCTGCAGTAATTGAATCTCTAAAAAAATATTAGAACAGCAATTTAACCAAAACATTTACTCTGGGATATAACTTGGTGTAATAAACTAGAATTAGGACATTGCACAAGGCAGATTCTAAATGAATCACAATATTGCAGTAGGATCTCTTAACCCTTTTAAAATCTAAGCAAATTAGCTATAAACCTATAGTGTTACTCAGTTATTTTATAAAACTCTAGGTTTATTGCTCATGTGAGCGGTAATACACTGAGACCTATATATAAACACATTTCTGCATTTTTGTTTTCTTGTGCAGTACATATATTTTCAAGCAGCTATGCCCAGTGGCTGTTAAGTAATAGCTGGGAACTGGCAGGTCTTAATTAAGGCAGCCAATCAAGATGTGCCATGTATATTTATGACAAAGTCACAGCCCACTGAGAAACCTCTCCCATAGTCACATGCTCCTCTTTCCTAGGGAAGAGGCTGCTTTTCCCAGCAATGATCTGGGCAGCAATGTTTACACTCCAGGGGGAATCCCAGGCTGGGAGGAGGTATCATGTGAAACGCTGATATGTGCAGGCTACAAGAAATGTTTTAGGGAACTACATTATATTTGCAATACAGTGAAAACTGCTTTCTAAAGTGGTGTCCAACCTATTGCCTAAGGGGCCATAAAAGATCTTCATGTATTCTTTCCTATCCCACACTACTGCTATACTTGTCTGTTATCAGGGAAACAGCGTAAACAGGGTTAAAGTTTAGGACAAAGTTATCTGTCTTATTTTTTACCCAATAGGGGCAATACCTATACTAAGGGCAAAATTTATTTAGCCCCGAAAAAACGCGCCTAAAAAGTTGCGATTATTTCCGCAGTAGTTCACAATGTGTAAAGTCAAAAATGTTGCAGTATTTATCAAAATGTTAGAGACATTTTTGGGGCAAATTTTTTTTTGCGATGTCAAGCGGATGGCTGGTCTAGTTTTCTTGCAAAAAAATTGTTTTCACTTTATTTATCAATCTTAACTTTAGCCACCGGTAAATGGGTTTTATTGTTTTTATCCCATTATAACAGAATTAATCAGAATGTTATTTATTTTATATTAAAGTTATTTTAATTTTGCCCCTTCTTTGGCTCTCTTTCATCGAAAAAGATTGCCTGTTTTTTGGAGCTTATCTTTGTTCTTTTTAGTACACTTATTTCAATTGCACTTTAAATTATTTTACTTTATTATAAATCTGTACATACATTTTTGTTAATTATTATTATTCTTCTTCAGGTTCTGAGTCTTATTGTGGGCAATTTCTAACCCTAGATACAACCATTACGGCAAGAAAAAGAAATGTTTCCATTTTCCCTCCAGACAAACCGCAATTTCGCTCTTTTATTTTTCCACTATCTCGCAACCTACAAATTGGTGAGATTAAAAACAGTGAATATTGCATGCGCCACTTTTCATAAAATATATGAGAACTGCGAATATATACAGGCGTTTTAAAATACCAATAGAGATTAATAAAAGAATTAGGCATTTCCAGACAATTTATTTGCATACATTAGACTTGTGAATGGTCAATAGTCAATTTGTTCGCACATATGAAAAGTTGCCACTTTATTGGCACATAACCTTTCATAAATATGGTGATAACCTTTGTGAGGTTTTTTTTTTTTTTTTGATGACAAATGTGAGAATTTTCTTATTCTCACTTTGATAAATCTTGCCCATAGTGTGCTCCTCTTTCCTGGATTATTGCAGTCCTGTGTGAAACCTAACATATATGCTTTTGGGTCTGTGAGTAGTTAAAGGTGGCATGTAGTATCTATTACACAATTGAAATGTATTCATGTAAAAGTGTATTTTTGCTGTGTGATAAACAATTTGTTCTTTCATCTGTTCTGTGAGTAAAAAAACAATGTCACAATACCCCCCCCCCCCAAGTCTAACTTGTCAGACACTCTTGCAAGGCATTGCAGGGCATAGCTACACAAAATAGCAAATACACACACATATACATATATATATATATATATATATATATATATATATATATATATATATATATATATATATATATATATATATATATACACATACATACATACACACACTCACACATCATTGTAAAAGAAAATGTTCAAAACTGTTCCCTATATTGATGTTTTAATTAGGACAGTTCATATCTTAGTTATTAAACAGAGCTATAGTATTGCATTCCCCGATAGCAAAGGGGTTAGAAAGGGACAGAAGTCTGCAATAAGAAAATCCCGTAATGAGATTGTGATTGGCAGGTATGCACATATGCCAAAAATGATTATAATAATAATAATAGCATTCCTGATCAGCTTAGCCCCTTTTTTCAGTTCTGTAACAGTAGAGCATTGCCGTTCCAGAGATGACTTTACTTATGTGTCTCTTTACTGGGTTACACACAAAGTTCTCTGCAATCAATTGCGCATTATGTGTCCCTTTAAAAAAAACTGCTCTCCATTTCTTATGTAGAGTTTGTCAGTTTTGATTAACTAGTACTGAAAAGCTACCTATTTCCACACATGATTTTATTCATATTCATTTTGTAGACCCCTGGATTATATAAAATACTATAGGACATGCCACAGCTTGTAGAATTGTATTTGTATGTCCTATTTTTATAGAACCATCATTGACAAGGGATTGACATCGTGTGAGCAGTTGTCCTTACATTTTACTTCCCACCCCTAACTTTTATAATTATTATTGATATATAGATACAATATATATATATATATATATATATATATATATATATCTCATACACTTGTACTATCACAAGATTATTATAGGATCCATCTTGCCTCACAACTGCACTGACATTTGTATTATTATGGAAGTCCCCATGTACTGGAATGATACTCAAAAATGGTATGTTTTGGTCACCATGAAGCATAAAATGTCACAAACTTGAAATATTTTTATTACCCACTGTTTTAATTTGTTCAGAATCAAAAATTATTAATAACTAAAAAAAGCCACATATAAATGTTACTGGTTCCCTTCCCCCAACAAAAATTTTAAACAATATTTCAAAGTTAAATGAACCTTTTATCTGTGTTATTTTAATCCATGACCACCGATCTTTTTATGAAACAGTCAATCAGACTCTAAATTAGTGTTTGGGGTGTGTAGGAGATAAACTTAGCAAAATATTGAATGCAATAGGGATATAGGAGGTGCTCTCTATGGTCATCAGAGGTACATTTGCATGGAGTGTCCTTTACTAAACTCAGGGCTATGAAATGTAAATGAAAGGGAAAGGGCTGTGGGTAAAATAAAAATAAAATTACAGTACCTGTATACAATTATGACCCCCTCCCATCATAAGTTTTGTGGCAATCTGTTAATTGCTTTTGGGGTCATCATACACCCTACTTGGTTTGAATATTTAGTTTTACTGGCTGTAAGATTCAGCAAAGATCTGTAAACAACATAATTTACAAAAATTGTTGGTTTGTTTTTTAAACTATTAATAGTTTAACAACTGTATCTAAATAAATACACTTGCTTAAATAACGTAAAGGCAATATTCTATAAATACCAAACCTAAACAAAGGCATATTCCTTTCGAGACATCTTATTAAAACATTTAAACATTTTAACATTCGTATTATGTTGTAGAGATCTGAAAGTGAGGATTGGTAAGAAATACAAAAACAAAACTTTAGGGTCATGTGCAAACTTGTTAAATACTTTTGCTTTGTTACATATTCGTATAATTACAGGCGTTATACTTAAAGGAAAAAACTGTTGAACAAAAACATTTTCATATTTGGGTTATTATTAAAAGAAAATATGAATTCCCATACCGGGAGTCGAACCCGGGCCGCCTGGGTGAAAACCAGGAATCCTAACCGCTAGACCATATGGGAAGGCTGTAAACCATCCCTCAGATACAGCAGATAGGTTGCGTCACTGTAGTCAGACGTCACTCGTGACTTTCACCCGCCAGGACGGCCAGTACTGACAGAACATCACATCATGTGACACAACTACTCACAAACTACCCTATTCTCCGAGTAAATAGAATTCTGCACGCTAAGCGTAGCATATCAAGATAAAATGAGGTCTGCCAGGAGCAAGTCCCTCACACAGCACTCTAGTTAACCCCTTCTGCTGTCACACAGGACTGCAGAGCCTGTACACTTGGATAAAACAGTTAAAACACGACGGTCCTCAGTTTAGGACTATGAATTAGCAGGCACCACGGAGTAAGGTTACCGTGAATCTACTTAATACTAGCAACGCAGTTCTATGAAAAATCCACAGATCAGACAAAACTGGGGAAACACCATACTTGAAATATTGTGAGTAAAAGGAAGAAAAGTGGTCAAAACATGAAACTGAAAAAAATACTATTTTAAAAAGTTATTAAACAGAAAAGTAAACGTAAGATATCTATGTATATAGCTCAATCTTAAAAAGCTAAACAAGCCAATACATTGAAATGCTCGTCAGTGTGTAACAGAAGTGAAGATACCGTGGGACACTCACCTGTATAGCATGTCTCCAGGCGCCTGCTTTGCCCTGCCCGGAGCTGGGGATGGCAGTATGTGTCTGTGTGTACTTGCACCGTTATCATTCCAAGTTTATCTTCCCTCCCACATAACAGGGGAGGGAGGAGGCTTCTAGCAAAATAAGCAAACGCGGTGTGGTCCTACTGGTCTGCCGTAGCTGGAAGAGGGTTCATGGCTGCTGCAGGGAAGAGTTGCTGATGTGATGGCCAGTGAGTTACTTTGTCTTATGTGTCCCGCTGTACTTGATGTGGCTGTTTTGTGCTGTGGTTTCTCTTCGTCTTTGTGTTGTGCTTTACAGATCGCTGTGCGCATCACCAACATCCAAACATTTATTACATCTGACCCACTCCCCCTACTATACACCATCGTGATCTTCATTTTCTTCTACCAACCTCAATATAACCCCCTGCTTTGATGCTCCATATCAACTGCACCTGGGCACTTAATAACAGACCACAACCTGCACCTGCTAACTGCTTTACGGCTCCTTTACAATCCTTAGTATACCTTTTACTTTTCCCAAGGAAACTTACATCAACCTCTTGCTTTGCTGCTAGCTACTTCCTCAACTCTCTTTTTATTAATTTACTATCACCTCGGTCCTGTGTCTAAACCCACCATGACCCCCTTCTTTATGGATTTCATAAGTCCGACACTACTTTATGTCCCTACATAACCCTGTCCGCGGTTTTCACTCCCCCCACTAACCCTCTACACCTTGTTCACTCTACACCACCAGCTTGCCTGTAGCACATTCTTCACTCCTCTATTACTCTGTCGCACCACCATAACATTTAAAGTATTTTGCCACATAACCCTTCTTCACCAGCTAACATTGTTGCACCTCTACCCACCAATTTTGACTTCTCACAAGATTGCCGTTCACCACCTGTTTCAATGCCAACTGCCAGCTTTTTATCAGCCTGACTGCTATTCCCTGCATTATTGCTCCTAATCAACCTCTATGCACTTCATTTCATTGTTTGTTGCAACTATGAAATCCTCTTCTGTGACACTGCTTCTTATCACTAAGACCAGTGCCGGATTGGCCTACCAGGATACCAGGAGATTTCCCGGTGGGCTGCAGCACCTGGGGCTGGGAAACCACAATTTAAAGGGGTGATTAATTGATGCAATTGGGTTGTAGGGTTGATATATATCATCATTCTAACATTTTTATTTAATACAAAGTAACATATTTTAATTTTGAAAAAATATATATTGAAAGGAGTGTCCCAATAATTCCCTTTGAGAAAAATGAGGCATGTGCATTCTATTGTCTCAAAGAAACATAGGGCTGGTCTTCATATTTTCCAGGGCTGCTTTTTATTCCCAGTCCGTCACTGACTAAGACTCACAACCAGCATCTCTTTAACATCATTCTTCAGTGTTCCTCATCAACCTGACCTCTGCTTTAGGATAAAAGTACAACAGAGAAAAAATACAATAAGAGACAACATTTTACAGACAAATACAGGGGGAATTGAGGGCCCTATTGCCGTGAGAACTAACAATCTAGATGGGTAGGAGGATGGGAAACAGGAGGTGGGGTCTGCAAAGGTGAGAATGATATCAGTGAGGAGTTAGATGGGGGCAACTGTTAGGTAAGTGAAGTTAATTTGTTAATGAGTCGGGTGATAAGCTTCCCTGAACAAAAAGGTCTTTAGGGAACGTGTAAAGGAGGAGAGGTTAGGGGAAAGTCTGGCAGCTCGAGGAAGTGCGTTCCAGATGGTTGGTACTGCACGAGAGAAGTCCTGTAGTCTAGCATGAGAGGAGATGATGGTAGAGGACACACAAAGCAGGTCATTGTTGGATCTTAGGGGGCGGGCTGGAGTATATTTGTTGATTAGTAGGTAGGGTGGGGCAGCATTGGTGAGGGCTTTTAATTTAATTCTGCTGTGAACGGGGAGCCAGTGTAGGGACTCACAGAGAGGTGCAGCACAAACAGAGAGGTGCATTAGCCTTGCAGATTCGTTAAGGATGGATTCAAGGGGAGAGAGGGAGGCCAGATAGTAAGTTATTACAGTAGTCAAGTCGGGAAATTACCAGGGAGTGGATTAGCCGTTTAGTAGTTTCAGCACCCAGAAACTGACAAATTTTAGAGATATTCCGTAGGTGGTTGCGGCAGGATGAAGAGAGCAATTGGATGTGGGGAATGAAGGACAGATTTGAGTCAAGTGTGACTCCGAGGCAGCGAACTTGAGGTGATAGGGAGGTAGTGGTGCCGCCAACAGTGATGGAAAAATTAGAAACTGGAGTAAAGTTAGAGGGGGAATTATAATTAGTTCGGTCTAGGACATGTTTATTTTTAGGTGGTGAGAGGCCATCCATGAGGAAATGCCAGATAAGCAGTTGCTGATGTGAGAATTGACAGGAGAGAGTGCAGGGGTGGAAAGGTAGATCTGGGTATCATCAGCATAGATGTGATAGTTGAAGCCATAGCTGTTGATAAGTTTACCCAGTGAAGAAGTGTAAATAGAGAAGAGTAGAGGACCTAGGACAGAGCCTTGAGGTACTCCAACAGACAGAGGCAATGGAGATGAGAAGTTGCCAGCAAAAGAGATGGAGAAGGATCTGTAAGAGAGATAAGAGTGAATCCAGGAGAGGGCAGTGTCACAGAGCCTAAGAGAGCTGAGAGTCCGTAAGAGAAGGGGATGGTCAACAGTGTCAAAGGCAGCAAAGAGGTCAAGTAAGATGAGAATAGAGTAGTAGCCTTTGTTTTTAGCAGAAAGGAGATCGTTAGTAACCATGGTGAGGGCACCATGATTGACCTCTATAGAATTATTTTCATCCAGTAAGACACCAACCCCTGCTTACCACTAACCCAAACTGTAGTCTTATTACTAGAAATACTGCTTTACCATCACTTTCACAGTCTTGACCTCACATTTTGTTTTAAATACATTTTATTTTTCAAACTACTCCATGTGCACCAGTAGCGTTTGATTAAATTCTGCCTCTTTACCTGAACCATATCTTTATTTTGCAGGTTCATATCAAATAAGCTGACATGTAAGTATCTGTAATTCCTGCAAGTTATATATATTTTTTCCATGCATATGAATATTAGTATATGTTTTGACTTTTTTTTTTATTATTATTCTAGAAGTGTCTAAAAAGTTAAAACTAATATCTTATTTTACATATTTTAAGCTCAGATAAGTGACACAGTACGGAGCAGCAGCTATAGGTAGTAGACGGTGTCCATTTAAGTGAATACTAAAGTAAAAATTAAATTTTCATGATTCAGATAGATCATGCAATTTTTAGAAGAATATCCACTTTACTTCAGTTATCAGTCTTATATGCACTCTTTTTCTGAGGCACCAACTCACACTGTCGCTTAAACTAATGCAATCAGTCATTTTAAAGTAAATACATTCTATCTGTTGTTGTGGTGTGGTAAAGTTAAGGGCCATCATATTCTGCTCAAGATGAAAAACCTTAATAAAATATTTTTATTCTCCTTTTTTTTTTTTTTTTTTTACTCTTAAATGTTACCTTAAAGAAACAAACAAAAAATTTAAAGGGAAACTGAACCCAAATTTTTTTCTTTCGTGATTCAGATAGAGCATGTAATTTTAAGCAACTTACCTATTTATTCCTATTATGAATTCTTCTTCGTTCTCTTGATATCTTTATTTGAAAAAGCAGGACTGTAAGCTTATTAGACAGCCCATTTTTGGTTAAACCCCTTGTGCTGTCAGAGATCCCCAGACAGCTCCCCAACCTGAAAGACTTGCATCTGTTGTGATTACAGTCCAGGTTGGACGAACAAAAGAGGCCCCCTGAACTATATGATGGTGATCTAACCAACAACTCAGAGGGTCGAACATTTGGATTTAAGGCTATTAATTGTGATATCTTTGTATAATCCCCGCACCATTGATTCAGCATACAAAGCTCGAGAGGTCTCATATGAAAATGAGCAAAGGGGATCGCGTCCGATGCTGCAGTCATGAGACCTAAAACTTCCATGCACATAGCTACTGAAGGAAATGATAGAGACTGCTGAAACCAATTTTAATCGTCTCTTGTCTGTTAGATTCAGTGTCTATGACTCTGTTTCTATCTGGAAACCTAAAAAGGTGACCCTTGTCTGAGGAATCAAGAAACTTTTTGGTAAATTTATCCTCCAACCATGTCTTTGAAGAAACAACACTAGTTGACGCAGAATGTAAAGACTGAGCTAGTACCAAGATATCGTCCAAATAAGGAAACATCGCAATACCCCGTTCTATGATTACAGAGAGTAGGGCACTGAGAACCTTTGAAAAGATTCTTGGAGCTGTCACTAGGCCAAATGGAAGAGCGAAAAATTGGTAATGCTTGTCTAGAAAAGAGAATCTCAGAAACCGATAGTGGTCTGGATGAATCGGAATATGAAGATACGCATCCTGTAAGTCTATCGTGGACATATGACCTTGCTGAACAAAAGGCAGAATAGTCCTTATAGTCACCATTTTGAAAGTTGGCACTCATACAAAACGATTAAAAATTTTCAGATCCAGAACTGGCCTGAATTAATTTTCTTTCTTTGGGACAATGAATAGATTTGAATAAAACCCCAGACACTGTTCCTGAAAGGGAACTGGAATGATTACCCCTGAAAGCTCCATGTCTGAAGCACACTTCAGAAAAGCCTGAGCCTTTACTGGATTTGCAGGGATGCGTGAGAGAAAAAAATCTCCTCACAGGAGGTCTTACTCTGAATCCTATTCGGTACCCTTGAGAGACAATACTCTGAATACATTGATTTTGGACAAAATCTGCCCAAACACTTTGGAAGAATCTTAATCTGCCCCCTACCAGCTGAGTTGGAATGATGGCCGCACCTTCATGCAGACTTGGGGGCTGGCTTTGGTTTTTATTCCAACTTGAAGAAGGTTTCCAATTGGAACCACATTCTTTGGGGGAAGGATTGGGTTTTTGTTCATTATTTTGTTGAAAGGAACGAAAATGGTTAGAAGCTTTAGATTTACCCTTAGGTCTTTTATCCTGAGGCAAAAAAACTCCCTTCCCCCCCCAGTGACAGTTGAAATAATTGAATCCAACTGAGAACCAAATAAATTATTACCTTGGAAAGAAAGAGATAGTAATCTAGATTTAGATACCATGTCAGCATTCCAATATTTGAGCCACAAAGCTCTTCTAGCTAAAATAGCTAGATTTAACATCAATTTTGATGATATAAAAAATGGCATCACAGATAAAATTATTAGCATGTTGAAGCAAGCGAACAATGCTAGACAAATCAGGATCTGTTTCCTGTTGAGCTAAACTTTCCAACCAAAAAGTTGATGCGGCTGCAACATCAGCCATAGAAATGGCAGGCCTGAGAAGATAGCCAGAATATAAATAAGCTTTTCTTAGATAAGATTCAAGTTTCCTATGTAAAGGGTGCTTAAAGGAAGTACTATCTTCCATAGGAATAGTATGTTTGGCAAGAGTAGAAATAGCCCCATCAACTCTGGGGATCTTTTCCCAAAACTCCAAACTAACTGCTGGCAAAGAATAAGGGATACAAGAAGTACCAGGCCTATACCATTCCTTAGAAATCATATCAGAAATAGCATCAGAAACTGGAAAAACCTCTGTAGCAACCACAGGAGGTTTATAAACCGAATTTAAACTTTTACTAGTTTTAATATCAAGAGGACTAGTTTCCTCAATATCCAACGTAATCAACACCTCTTTTAACAAGGAACGAATATACTCCATAAGTAGATTTTTCAGTGTCAATATCTGAGGTAGGATCTTCTGAATCAGATAGATCCTCATCAGAGGAGGATAATTCAGTATGTTGTCGGTCATTTGAAATTTCATCAACTTTATGAGAAGTTTTAAAAGACCTTTTTTACGTTTATTAGAAGGCGGGATAGCAGACAAAATCTTTTATATTCACAGGGATATCATGTACATTAGATGTTGAAGGAACAACAGGCATTGTACTATTACTGATGGATACATTCTCTGCATGTAAACGCTTATGACAACTATTACATATCACAGCTGGAGATATAATCTCCACAAATTTACAACAGATACACTTAGCTTTGGTAGAACTGTTATCAGGCAGCAGGGTTCCAACAGTGATTTCTGAGACAGGATCAGATTGAGACAATTTGCAAATGTAAGAGAAAAAACAACATATAAAGAAAATCATCAATTTCCTTTATATGGCAGTTTCAGGAATGGGGAAAAAAATGCAAACCACATAGCCCTCTGACATAGAAAAAGGCAAGAGGCATATAGGAAATGGGGTTTTAAATAATGAAATTATTTGGTGCCAAGTATGACGCACAACGCAAAATGAAATTTTTTGGCGCTAACAACATCCGGAAATGACACACTCGTGTCATTGCAGACGCAACCTTGTGTAAGGAACACAGCATCAACTAAGAAGCCGGAGATGACGAACTTGCGTCACCGGATGTACCTTCACGCAAAAAAAAATTCTCGCGACAAGAATGACGCAATAAACATCAGCATTTTGCGCCTTGCGAGCCTAATTTTGCCAGAGAAAATTTAATGAAAAAGTAGTCAATTTGAAAAAAAGAATAAACCTCAGGTAAGAAAAATATTTTCCCAAATATGAAACTGAATAGTCTGCAAAAGGAAATATACATAAACCTGACTCATGGCAAATATAAGTACAATACATATATTTAGAACTTTATATTAATACATAAAGCGTCAACCATAGCTGAGAGTGTCTTAAGTAATGAAACATACTTACCGAAAGAAACCCATCCACATATAGCAGATAGCCAAACCAATACTGAAACAGTTATCAGTAGAGGTGATGGAATATGAAAGTATATTGTCGATCTGAAAGGGGAGGTAGGAGATGAATCTCTACGACCGATAACAGAGAACCTATGAAATGGATTTCCCGCGAGGAAAAGCATTGCATTCAATAGGGGATACTCCCTTCACATCCCTCTGACATTCACTGTACTCTGAGAGGAATCGGGATTCAAAATGCTGAGAAGCGCATATCACAGAAGAAATCTTAGCACAAACTTACTTCACCACCTCCATAGGAGGCAACGTTTGTAAAACTGAATTGTGGGTGTGGTGAGGGGTGTATTTATAAGCATTTTGAGGTTTGGGAAACTTTGCCCCTCCTGGTAGGATTGTATATCCCATACGTCACTAGCTCATGGACTCTTGCCAATTACATGAAAGAAAATCACATTTAGTCATATTCTTTGAAAATGGTAAAAGCCTGCACCTTACTAGGATTTCTGCTTGTAGGAGAGCTTTATAAAGTTTAATCTTTCAAATGGTTTGTCTTGCTTTTCCTTATTTGCCCTTCTAAAGCTCTGCTAGCTAACTAGAAATACAGGACATATGCCAGACTCTTCTCTTTAATATTTAATTTATCAAAACTTTACAGGTTCTAAATGTTGCTGTCATGTTGTAGTTATTGTTTGCCGGTTTTTGGTACTGTAATTGAAACCCTGACCATCTTGGAGGAAACCTGTTAATAAATATCCCTGACCCTTACTCCTGTCTTATTTTCTACAAGTGTCTGCAGCCAATCTGCCCCTATGTAGTAAGTAATCTGCAAGCACAAGCATTTAGCTTATGCATAGGCAGCAGAGACTGTGACATCATAGCTGACATATCCAGTAATGCTACCTCCAGATGTGGCTTCAAGGGAATTACTCCTGTTTTAGGAATACAATAGAAAGCACCCAGAGGCAGTGGTGTCTTTGGTGCTTACAAAGAGCATACGATTCGTAAAAAGTTTCCAATTTACTTCTATTATCAAATTTGCTTCATCCTTTTCTTTGTTGAAGGGATGCCTAGGTAGGTATCTGGAGAACTACATTACTTTACAGGAAATAATGCTGCCATCTAGTGCTCTTGCAAATGCATACCATTCTTGCAAAACTGCTGCCGTATAGTGCTCCATAAATGAGCTGGCTCCAAAGCTTACGTCCCTACTTTTAAACAAAAGATTCTAACGCCTAGATTATGAGTTGTGCGTTAACAGGGGTGCATTGCTAGCTTGCAGTTTATTCTCACCGCTCACTTTCCTGCTGCGCTGGTATTACGGGTTTTTATCAAGACAGCGTTAACAGGCAAGAAGTGAGCGTAGAGCAAAATTGCGCTCCATACCGCACTCCAATACCAGCGCTGCTTAAGTGAGCGGTGAGCTGGTTATACATGCTCGTGCACGATTTCCCCATAGACATCAATGAGGAGAGCCAGCTGAGAAAAAGTCTAACACCTGCCAAAAAGCAGCGTAAAACTCAGTAACGCAGCCCCATTGATTCCTATGGGGAAACTATATTTATGTTTACACCTAACATAAACCCCAAGTCTAAACACCCCTAATCTTACACTTATTAACCCCTAATCTGCCGCCTCCTACATCGCCGACACCTACATTATATTTATTAACCCCTAATCTGCCTCCACCTACATTATACTGATTAACCCCAAATCTGCTGCCCCCAACGTCGCTGCCACTATAATAAACATATTAACCCCTAAACCGCCGTACTCCTGCATCGCAAACACTATTTAAATATTAACCCCATCCCTATGGGATGTAATCGGCCAATAGGATTGAACTTCAATCCTATTGGCTGATCCAATTAGCCAATAGGATTGAGCTCCCATTTTATTGGCTGTTCCAATCAGCCAATAGAATGCAAGCTCAATCGCATTTGGCCTAAAAAGTGTGCAGTACAACTATATCTGCAAGACTCGTAATACCAGCGGGCGTAAAAAAGCAGCGTTGGCTTTTTTACCTTAACGCACAACTCGTAATCTATCTGTAAGATAACTAAGCAGAATTGATAATGGAAGTAAGTTAGAAAGTTGTTTAAAATTGCATGCTCTATCTGAATCATGAAAGAAAAAAATTGGGTTTCCTATCCCTTTAAAAAAAAAAAAAAATCTTTTAAAGGCTTTAACATGCAATATCAATTTTCTGTCTGTATTTTGAGGTAGGCAAAAAACTTTTCTATAGTGCTGATGTCATTCCCTACTAGATGTTGTTTTTTTCTTTGCAGGGCAGACTACTGGAAATCGCAGCCAAAGAAATTCTGTACTTACTGCAAGTGTTGGATTGCTGATAACAAGCCTGTATGTTACTGTGCCAGTAATATTTTATTTCTGTAAGAACTACCAACCATTTAGTAAAAATTTAATCTTTGCAATATTTTCACATTTAAATACACCACAATTGCAAATGATGCATACATGTATATTGGTAGTTTTGTTGAGAGATTATGGGATATGTGTAATGCAAACTCACAGGGATTTTTCATATATATATATATATATATATATATATAAAAAAGAACACTTTGTAAGTAAGTAGCGCACACATAGACTTTAGCAATATAATTTCAAAAGGTACCTGTATACCACTCACTGTCCGGTAACACGCTGGGGAGCAATTGGCTCAGAGTGTATGGAGATCTGCAGCTGTGGAGACTGAGCCGGTCTGTAGTCAGCCTCTGAGTAAATAGAATATATTCCAATGGATTGTCCCCACTTGTAGCGCAAAAAATCTCTCTCCAAAGAAAAGTAAAACTTCCTTTATTGTAGTATCAAAAGTAAAAACATGACAGCCTACACACGACTGTAATAAAGCACTTAATGTAAAAACACAGTGTCAGTGATCTGAACCACATGCAGACATGTTTCGTGCAGTTGCGCACTTGATCACTGCTTGAAAGCAATCCTGATCACACCTGCTTTATAGCACTTTTCTTAAAGAGACATTTGTAAATGTTAGACACTGTGTGCTTGAACTCTCTCTTTACTGCCTATCCTTTGTTGAAGAACATGTTTCAAAAAGTTATTTAATACATTTGCAGAATTTTTTTTTCTCTTCTACATGTATATTAGACTAGACTACATTAAAGAAGCCAAAAGGCAACTGTCTGATCAAGAAGTGTATATCAAACTAGATGGTAATCCCACGAGAGAGTTTAGAAAAGAGCTAATTAAAATCACTAAGATAGCTAAAATAAACAATATCATAACTCCTACTTTAGAAGAAGTCCTAACTCCAACTAATTCAGTAATTCCAATATTTCATTATTTTCCCAAGTTACATAAAGATTTAGTCTGTCCACCAGGACGACCTATAATTGCAGGTATTAACTCATTAAATGAACCGTTATCAGATCTGGTGGACACTTTCTTACAACCACTTGTTAAAGATTTACTAAGTTACATACAGGATAGCACATCATTGCTTAACAAGTTACAGAATATCAAATGGAAAGAAAATTACAGATTTCTAGTAGTGGATGTATCATCCTTGTATACTTGTATAGATCACAACTTAGGCATAACAGCTATAGAATTTTTCTTGAATCAGTGTACTGACTATGAATCAGCAACAAAAATGTTTATACTTAATGCAATTGAATATCTTTTAATGCATAATTTCTTTATGTTTGGATCAGATTTCTTTCTCCAAAGGCGTGGAACGGCGATGGGGGCCAAGTTTGCCCCATCATACGCCAACCTATTTATGGGTTGGTGGGAGCTGTTCCACGTCTTTGGAGAGAGAAATCCCCATAGAGAGAGAATCATACATTTTTTCAGATATATAGACGATTTACTTTTCATTTTTGAAGGAGACACAGATCAAGTAAAAGATTTCTGTGCTTATTTAAATGATAACAAATGTGGGTTGAAATTCACAGGAGAAGAAAGTACGGAGTCAATAGACTTTCTAGATCTTACATTAAAAGCAGATGTAGAACATGAAAAAATAGTCTCTATACTTTACAGAAAGCCAACAGCAGGCAATACTACACTTTTATACAAATCATGTCACCCGAGACATGTGCTACAAGGAATACCAAAGGGTGAATTCATTAGGGCCAAAAGAAATTGCTCTAATGAGGAAGACTATAATAAACAGTGTAAAATTATTGAAGAAAGACTAAAACAGAGAGGATATAATGAAGGCACTTTAATTAAAGCAAAAGAAAGTGTTCAGCAAAAAACTAGGGAGGATTTACTAAAATATAAAAGGAAAGATGCAAAAAGAAGAGACACTGAGAAACCCAGGTTTATAACTACCTATAGTACTGATTTTAAAAACATCAGCAAAATCATTAAAGATACTGTACCTGTGTTATATTCAGATCCAGTACTAAAAATTATAATGGAAGAGGGTGTAGATATTATACCCAAAAGAGGAAAAACACTTTCAAACTACCTCTCTCCATCTAATCTTCCAATAAAACACAATAAATGCTGGCTAAAAGAGAGAAAGGGATTCTTTAGATGCAGGAGAAATATATGTAAAACTTGTAACCATGTCATTGAGGGCGATACTTTTTCTTCATCTGCTACCCAGCAAGACTATAAAATTAAGTATTACATAAATTGTTCAACTACACATGTAGTATATTTACTTACGTGTGATCTCTGTAAAATTAACTATGTAGGTAAAACCAAGCGTAGCATTAAAGATAGGTTTCTTCAGCACCTCAGATCAATAGAGGATGATGACACCGACACACCAGTGTCGAGACATTTTAAAAGTCAACATAATTCAGATGTGTCTTTATTAAAAATTCAAGGTATAGATCATGTTCCTCTATGGAAACGAGGAGGAGACAGAGAAGATAAACTTAACAAACGTGAAGTCTTCTGGATTTTCACATTAAAAACATGTAATCCATTAGGTCTCAATATGCGTAGAGACCTGGATCTTTTTGTGAATTAATATATACACAACAGCTTTTCTTTTAGATAAGGAAAAGGGGAGCAATAATATATGGCCATCATATAAGTCTTAAACAATAAATTATTTTTACATATATTGTAAACTCTAAACCTTACTCTAGAAATAAATTTAACATTTTTTGTATGACACATAGTGTCATATATAAATTACATCAAAGTACTACAGTTGAAAGACTGCAATTTTATCTAGTGGTATAAGATATACTTATGAGAAATGAGGCAAAGACATAAGGTAATTTTTAATGTATAAAAGTTAACATCATATTATTAATATACATGTAGAAGAGAAAAAATTCTTAATATATAAAAGTTAACATCACTATTATTATTAATATACATGTAGAAGAGAAAAAAAATTTCTGCAAATGTATTAAATAACTTTTTGAAACATGTTCTTCAACAAAGGATAGGCAGTAAAGAGAGAGTTCAAGCACACAGTGTCTAACATTTACAAATGTCTCTTTAAGAAAAGTGCTATAAAGCAGGTGTGATCAGGATTGCTTTCAAGCAGTGATCAAGTGCGCAACTGCACGAAACATGTCTGCATGTGGTTCAGATCACTGACACTGTGTTTTTAAATTAAGTGCTTTATTACAGTCGTGTGTAGGCTGTCATGTTTTTACTTTTGATACTACAATAAAGGAAGTTTTACTTTTCTTTGGAGAGAGATTTTTTGCGCTACAAGTGGGGACAATCCATTGGAATATATATATATATATATATATATATATATATATATATATATATATATATATATATATATATATATATATATATATACATACATGCACTCACAGGAACGAACAACCAGCTCAATACCATTGTTAGCCTGTTCTATGGCGATTTACCACCTGGGTGCAACTTCTTTTAGCCCAGTAATGCTTTTCACAGAGTAGAACTTTCCTGTAGTATATCAGTCTGATCCCGCCTATTACGGTCAGTCCAGCGCCGAAATACCAGGCAATTCCTCTCTGAACAAGGAACAAAGCAACCCAAGGTTATATATAAAACCTTGGGTGCCAGAGATGGCTGCAACACGGTTTTTCAGCCCTCTATGAAATCCAAGAGTTTAGCACTATCCTTAACATTAACCCTAACAATAACAACACTGTTGTCACTTTCAAGATGACATTGTTGATGGACAATATTACTAATCATAAGATCGTGTTTCATGTGAGATTTTCTCGCTCATCACAGTTGTATTGTCACTAGGGTTGCCACTTCAGCCATGTTGTCCTAGACAGTTATGAGTTACATAGAACAGAGAATGCAGGGAGGAAAATGAATAGTGCTGTCGAGAGAAGCAATACATGTTTCTCCCTGGATACCCTGCAACATGTGTTACTCATAAATGACCAGGAAAACAAGGTTGTGGTGGCAATCTTAATTGTTGCATTAGGCATATTGTCTGCAACGTTACTGCAGGATACCTTATTGCTCACCCACAGCAATGTATATTTATGTGAATGCATTCAGCTGTTTCTCTCACCTGCCTTTAGCTCTTTGACCGACCCTTCTCTATTCCTTCCTAGCCAGAGTCAGATTCCTCTGCTGTTATAACACCCAATTTACAGTGTGATGATAGAAAAAAAAAAAGAGTATAGGAAAGAATATCTTATACTCTGACTCCTATAACACAATATTCCATTCTGATCCTCCACCTTTCTCTTGCTGTCATTCCATTTACTTTGTTGGATTACAAGCAGTTTTGTTTTATAAATCTCTGAGGGTAGTTGGGTTGATACTGAGGTAACTACTTGTGTGTTTTAAAGTTTTATTTATGTATTTTGAAATCAAATGCTTTAACTAAAGGATAATTCAGAAGAGACATTAACCTTAGGCTTTTTGAGTAGGTGAGTGTATTGGTTCTTATCTGATTATTTTCTATGAAGAGATGCTTATAGTTTGAAAATATTTAAAGATAAACATATGATTTTAGCTATTTATTTTTCCAGAGTATAGAATTTCATGAAAGGGGCAAAAACCATAAAGAAAATGTTGCTAAGAAAATCAGTGAGGTAAGTTATGCTCTTAAACACTGTTGATTTTCTGTTATCACGTTAAATGTATTGTTTTTTTATTTATTTAAAGTCATGTGATAAATGTCTACATTTCTGAGCATGAAACAGGGACATTTAAAGTGTGTGTGTGATACAACTGGCATTATTCCAGTAATGGAGAGTTAAGAAATGATTTTTATATGCAAACTTAGTTGTTGTTTTTGTATTTGTTTTTTTATTAGTATAATTATTTAATCACAAATATTGGGTTGTGTCTTCTTATTAAAAATTGCATTAGTGACCTCTTAACAAAAGTGGTCCCTGGGAAATACACGTCTATACCATGGATTATATCTGTAGTAAGGTATAATAAGTTAATGCATAGTCATAGGATTGTTAGTTAGGACTATAAATACAATTTTAATCTCAACAAAACTCCTGTGTTGGGAAACATAGAAATGGATGAAAAGTAAGTGCAATATTTGTTTATGTGGATATAGAAGATTTGGTTCGTTCCAAAACAATACCTTTCATTTATAGATTAAAAAGAAAAGTATGGACAAGTTAAAGGCTGATGAAAAGAAGTCCAAGGAATTTGCTGCAATGGAGGAAGCTGCATTGAAGGCCTATGAGGAAGATCTTAAGAGAATTTCAGGAGCATTGCCTGGTATTGTATACAATATGCACTTCTTATTAAATTGCCTTGGTGTTTCCTAGGTATGTGTATGTATAATTGTATTCTGGTGTAGGTTGCACACTGTCAATGTATTATAATAGGACAACCAGATTTTGGAAAGGGAAATAAAATTAGTTGATAAACTGGTGTGATGGTTCAGTTAGAGAGACTCTAAATACCTTGTAATTACTAGACCGTTCTCTTGATATAAAGGCAGAATAGTTACGTTTATTGAAAAGTCATTTTACTTCGCATAACTAAACATTTTACAATCTAAATGTGTTTACTGTCCCTTTAGTCAGTGAACTACAACGTCATTTCAAACGGCCTTTCATAGTTCTAAGATTGCCAAACAGGGTAGCAATGGCTTTTGTTTGCCACTACTGATTATCTGTTAAAATCCAAGGCCTGTGCACAAGTGTTTTGATTTCCTTTAAAGGGACATTGTACACTAGATTTTTCTTTGCATAAATGTTTTGTAGATGATCCATTTAAATAGTGCATTTGAGGGCGTTTTTATAAAAATGTATTGTTTTGCTTATTTTAAAGAACTTTGTGCTGCTTTTCAGACTCCTAACCAAGCCCCAAAGTTTTAGATGTAAGTTTTTAAAAATGTTTTATGCTGGATTTTTATATCCGTATCTGTACATTTTATTCTTTATAGTAGTGTCTATTACATGCAGTTAAATGAAAATTGGTGTATACTGTCCTTTTTAAGTAGAAAATGCTGCAATTATTGTAATTTATAGAACTAAAGCATTTATTATGGAGTCCCATACATTCCTCTGATATTATAATATTTAAAGTTTTCAGAATTCTGGACATTAGACCTGAAAGTATTGCAAATCTAAGAGCATGGTCACTAACAGTTTAGCGAATATCTGTGGTTAAAGAGAATGTCTGTAAACATGGTGTGGTACATTTAATTATAATTGAACCTTGGTGGTATTTTTATTACAATAATTGACAGTAACGCCTGTTTAAAATGCGTACTACTGTTACCACTATTGAACAATTTTGAGCTTTTAAACCCTTTTTGTTCTTGTGTGAACCATTTCAATTTTTTAATGTTTCTTCAATAAAGCCGCTTTTTATATTTATCGGATGATTGGGATTATCATCTTCTTTTTTAAATTTTAAGATGTCATATTTTAATAGTTGTTTGTTTATAAAGTACTGTACTATGTTGTGGTGTAATATCAATAAAATTAACTGTTGAGAGCTAAAGAAGCTGAATTGAAGCACACTATATTGAAATATTATTTTGTATTCCCAATGAGCAATACATTTTTTATGCACTTGTAATTTAACAAGTAGTGTGACATGGGTAATGTAAAGCAACATTTGCAGTAATACAAGTGGGAGTAGGTTATGGTATTTTTATTTTAATACAATTTACATTTTTAGTTGCAGCTCCAGCAAGACCGAGCATCCAAGAGATAAAAGCACGAGATGAGCAAAAGTGGAAGGAGATTGAAGCAATAGAAAAACACCATGCCAAAAGACAATGGACAAAGGGGGTTTCTCCAGAAGGCTACCCATACTATTACAATACTTTAACTGGAGGTATTGTAAACTTTGTCTTATACATATTAACTAGGGTTCAAATCTTTACATTTCTACTCCCCTGTGGAATAATTGGAAACTATTGCATGTGACACCTTCAGGCTGCAAATCGGGTGAAAACTGGAGATTGCGCAACTACTTATGTTGCACAAGCACAGGACCACGCCCATAGTGTTTACCTTAGAATGTGTAATATGTGAATATGACAGTCTCATTAGGCGGCATAAGGAAGGATTGCTTATATAAGGTAGAAATACAATTCACGTTGTTGATTTGAAGGGATAACAATAAATACAGTAACTGTTTAATTATTTTTTTAAATAATTCCCATCTGGCATATGTCTTAACTTTTCACAGCAGAAAAGCTTCATTACCACCAGCAGTAAAGGATACAGGCAGGCTGCATAGTGCATATACATGGAGCACAATTGAATTTGTCAAAAATAAATAAACTGCTCTAACAAAACAGCAGTTTATGTCTGACTGTCCCATTTAATTGGCTTGTATAATCATGCTCTGTAACAGAGGTTTCCTACAGTAAATATATCATAATTGCAAGACGCTTCTGTTGCATTGGTTTAGAATAACATACCAGCCAAGTCTAAACAATTACAATTGTAAACAAATTAACATTTTTGCTGTGCCTTTTTTTCCCCCAATATTCTAACTTCACTGACCACTTGCCTTATTTGAAGAAACCAATCTGCAGCTGAAAAGGCTAGCCACTGTCATTATGTTTGTATCAGGTGCTCTTATCTTTTTAAAGCCAATCATGGAAATAAATGTAGCATGGTTGGCCTTTAGTGTTTTTTCCTGTTATATTAGCCTTGTTAAGGTTTTGGAATCATCCTTTTTAGCTAATTTAGACTGACAGGAAATGTTATAATTTGTGGCATTTATCAAATTGTTTAAAGGGACATGGAAGAAACATTTTCTTTCACGATTCAGATAGAGCATGCAATTTTATTATCATTTATTATTATAAGAACTTATTTTACTTCATTTATCAAAGTTTCTTTGTTCCCTTGGTATCCTATGTTAAAAA
Organism: Bombina bombina; assembly: GCF_027579735.1. Lineage (NCBI taxonomy): Eukaryota > Metazoa > Chordata > Amphibia > Anura > Bombinatoridae > Bombina > Bombina bombina. The sequence continues at coordinate 942,682,782 of NC_069501.1, forward strand.
GCAGAAACGTAAGCTCAGGGACGTGCTCGTGTTATCCATTTGCCAGAGCACTAGATGGCAGCACTATTTTCTTACATGTAGTGCTCTCTAGGTATCTCTTCAACAAAGAATAACATGAGAACAAAGCAAATTTGATAATAGAAGTATATTGCAAACGTTTTAAAAACAGTATGTTTTGTCGGAATCACAAAATAACATTTTTGGGTTTCATATCCCTTTAACCCTTTGAGTGCTAAACACTTTCCCACCTGGGTGCTAAGCTTTTTTTAAGGTTTTTTTATTTTATTTTTTGAAAAACATTTTTTTAACTTTTATTTTTCAGATCCCCAAGACTTACACTGTTGGAAAGGTTAGGCGATTACCTTTCCAACGGTGGGTCTTGGGGGTCTGTAACTGCTTAGATGCCTTAGATAAGGCTTCTAAGCAGCATGCCCCCTGCTCCTATACTTAACATTGTTAAGTATAAATAAAGTTGCACGGTGACGTCATTGCGCATGACATCACCGGGGTGGGAGCCCCCAGATCTCCCTCAAGGTGGGAGAGTGCTAGCGACGGCTCTGAGCCGTCGTTAGCACCAGAGTGGGAAACTCTGCGACGGCTCAGAGCTATCATTAGCACTCAAGGGGTTAATATTATATTCTTGCCCCACAGTAGAACCATTTTTTCCCTTTTTGTTTTTTTCAGAATCTCAGTGGGAAGCACCAGAAGGATATGAAGAAAAGGCTGAGGACTCGAAAAAGGTGATTTTGTTAAAATAACGTATATAACATTTACAGTAAATCGCATGTTTCACGCTCAAGCTCAGTGGTTTAAAATTCACAGCTAAATAATTTTCATTGCCAGTTGGTTCTTTATATTTCTCTTGGTGTGTCTGTATGCTTATTTTAAATGTTAATATTGTGCAAAGTAAGCAAGTTATAAAGAATGTCTATAACAAACACTGTGACAAGTCATTGTAAAGAAAAGACCAAAAATACACCTAGATTACGAGTTTTGCGCTATAGAGGGTGCGAAACGAACACAACAAAAGTTGCGTTATTTCACCCTCCATAGCGCTGCCATTACAAGTTTTTGAAAAGTCGCCTTGTGCGTGCGATATGGTTGCGATGAGCTCCATACCGCACAAAATCAAAGGGCTGAGAATACGTGCTCGTGCACGCTTTCCCCATAGACATCAATGGGGAGAGCGTGTTAGTTTTTTTTTTTTTTTTTCTAACACCTGAAGCGTGGAATGGCGATCGCCGTAACGCAACCCCATTGATGTCTATAGGGGAAAAAAAGTTACGTTTAAACCTAACACCCTAACATAAACCCCTAAACACCGCTAATCTGCCGCTCCCAACATCGCCGCAAGCTAAATAAAGTCATTAACCCCTATTCCGCCGCTCCCCAACATCGCCGCTGCTATAATAAAGTTATTAACCCCTATTCCTCCACACCCCAACATCGCCCACACTATAATAAAGTTATTAACCCCTATTCCGCCGCTCCCCGACATTGCCGCCAATAAATAAAGTTTATTAACCCCTAAACATCTGGCCTCCCACATCACTGCCACTAAATAAACCTATTAACCCCTAAGCCGACAGCCCCCCAGCTCGCAAAAAACTAAATTAATCTATTAACCCCTAAACCTAACAACCCCCTAACTTTATATTAAAATTACAATATCCGGGGGACTTTCCGGGTTGCTCCAGCTTCCCAGAGATACCTGCTAAATATCACTCTATAAAGTAGACATTCATGACAGAAAACAACAGCACTGAAATCTCCTTAGGAAAATCTGTCGAGTGAGCTTATTACTATCAAGATTGCTGCTGGCATCAGAACCCGGAACATTCTTAGACGTTTCGGCCTTTAATATACCCCCCGACAAGGAGCCGCATGGCCCCTGTCGTTACATAGCACTGAGTGCGTATAACTGTGCCAGTAGTGCTACAAAATTATACTTAGCAATTCTGCCTGCTTATCGAATGAGCTAACTAGGGATCTCTCATGAATATAATTTTCACAATCCGGGCCCTGTTGGATGAGTACTTACTAGCCTTTGAAGCCTCGTTGCAAGCTGCAATTGATAAGCCGCCTCCTATAGCTGCCATCACGGACACTCTTGTTGTCCCACAAGATACAGAAAACACTTTGGTTCTCCAGAATGACCCGCTCTATTCTGTGAGCGAACAGCTGCATGGATCAATGCATCATACACCTGGGCTAGAAGATGCAAAAGCTCCTATTCCCAAACTTCTAATGTTGCACACCATCGGAACTCTGACACCCCTTGAGATTGTTCTGGACTTCAAAGATAACATAGAGAGCGTGGGGGTATTTTTTTTTCTTTTCTTCCCTCTCCTAGGTTATAGGGGTTTAGCATGTTTACTACACAAACGCTGCTTACATATTTACTGTTATACAATTGTTATACAATTGTTTTGTTTGCCCAGGTTTACCAATATATTAGTTTCTGAACAGCTCAAAATTATTCTGACAGGCTGCCTCACTAATGTGACTAACAACACTTCATAGCTTTATCTAGATAATAGGGATATTTGTGTTCATTCCTGCTACCCTGTCTGCGGCCGGGACTGGGATGCTCTGGTTACTTTAAGTGTCCTTATTTTGCAGCAACCATCACAGTTATTATTGAAAGTCTTAGCTTGTTATTTACCAAGGCATGTACCTTATAAACCTTAAGGTAAACTCTGGTGTACTTATACTCCGCAAGGACTTGCAGAACACAATATTATTTTCATGTTAACCCCTTAATGACCACAATGTACCCTGTATGTCACTGGTCGTTAAGGGTTTTTTCAGGACATAATAGCACAAGTCTAGCAAGAACACGCTATTAATTCCCTCCCTCCAGCAGGCTTTGTGGAATAGAGCAGTCTCAACGCTGGTGGCAAGACCGCGTTAAAAAACAATCAAGTCCCAAAAAAAGGCCAGCGACATACAGGGTACGTCGCTGGTCCTTAAGGGGTTAACAAACTTTTGCATATAGCAGCCATCCAATAGGGTAGCAGTGTGTATGTTTTTTGTTTTACTCTGGTCTGTTTATTTACTTTTGTTAATATGAGCAATCCCACATTACAAAGGCAGTAAAAGAATTCCACAGGTTAAAATTAGCTAAACTTAAAATGGAAAACAATGAGGTTTATATATAGAGACCCATAAGTGGTCTCCTTTATTTTATTGTACTTCCTGTCACTTTCACCATTCTGTATTGGGTGACGGTCCAAAAGTGGCCTTTTGAGTAATTTAGGAAGTCGAGAGCTAGTGGCAAGAAGATTGTTGTTTCAATATATGCATACTTTTTCCTTTTTAGGACATTTCATTGCAAATCATCATTTGAAATCTTATTGTTATCTGTCAATTGAATTGTTGATCATCAGATGATATTTTGTATTGTAAATTCCTTGTTACTTTATTTATTTGTATGCCTTGCAATAAACCTCAATAATAAAAATTAAAAAAAATTACAATATCCCTATCTTAAAATAAAATACAAACTTACCTGTGAAATTAAAAACACCTTAGGGGAATATAATATCTTTATTATAGTGGCAGCGATGTCGGGAGCGGCAGATTAGGGGTTAATAAATTTAATTTAGTCCAATCCCACAAAAACAGCGCAGTCTGTGAATACAAGAAGGTGGACTCCAATAGTGCAATATTGTGTGAACAAGCACTTTATTAACAGTAAAAATATATATGCCAAAATACTCACAATATCAGGCATATAAACATGCACAGAAAGGTTTCTTTTCTCAAAATGGCAATATCGCAGAGTTCTTGTGTGGTCTGAGGACACTTGGAGAAGCAGCAGCAGATTTCCCGGTCGGCGTGTGACGTCAACACCCGACAAACAGCTGATACAAGTTTCCCTTAGTCCTTGCGCACACAGACTCCCAAAGCTTGCAGCCTCAACGCGTTTCTCGCCCCCTACTGGGCGCTTTCTCAAGAGGAATGATGATCCATCATTCCTCTTGAGAAAGCGCCCAGTAGGGGGCGAGAAGCGTCGCACGCCGACCGGGAAATCTGCTGCTGCTTCTCAAAGTGTCCTCAGACCACACAAGAACTCGGCGATATTGCCATTTTGAGAAAAGAAACCTTTTTGTGCATGTTTATATGCCTGATATTGTGAGTATTTTGGCATATATATTTTTACTGTTAATAAAGTGCTTGTTCACACAATATTGCACTATTGGAGTCCACCTTCTTGTATTCACAGACTGCGCTGTTTTTGTGGGATTGGAGTTATTGTGTATCAGCTGCAGGACAAGTAGCTGCATCTGAGTCTTCAAAAGGGAATCTCCTGACACCATCTTTCAATATTAGTAAGACTGTTCTCAATTTGAGATAACACCATTTTTTGGACTGCTGTCAATTTGGACAATAATTTATTAGTGAAATATCTTTATCAGTGAAATTTTAATTTAGTGTTTTTTTATTAACTATCGCCATATTTTTGGTAACACTCTCTTTTATTTATATATATATATATATATATATATATATATATATATATATATATATATATATATATATATATATATATATATATATATATATATATATACACATATTTTATTGAGTGATTGTTGCGCTGATTGCTTTTGGTGGTTTGTGTGCAAGTTTAATTTAGTGTTTGCGATGCTGGAGGGCCTCGATTTCGGGGTTAATAGGTAGTTTATGGGTGTTTAGTGTACTTTATAACACTTTAGTTATAAATTTTATGTAACAGTTTTGTTGCGCAAAACTCATAACTACTGGTCTCAGATTGCGGAACGGATCGTGTCGGTATAGGCTGAAAAGCAAGCATTTTAGCCTCACCGCACAACTTGTAAGGGGAGTGCTATGGAAATCCCACGCAAAAACGTAATTTTTTTTGAGTGCGGAACTAACGTTGCCGTACAGCTATACCAACAAGACTCGTAATGGCTGCGTTCTGGTTTTAACGCTGAAATGGCCATTTTTTTCAGTGTTAAAATCGGAATGCAAAACTTGTAATCTAGGTGACTGAAAGTTACATCTTTTTTTTTTTCTTCATTTTTAACCCTTTGAGTGCTAATGACAGCTCTGAGCCGTCACAGAGTTTCCCACTCTGGTGCTAATGACGGCTCAGAGCCATCACTAGCACTCTCCCACCTTGAGGGAGATCTGGGGGCTCCCACCCGCTCCTCCCCCGGCGATCATGCCTGTAGAGTGACAGGCATTGCTGGGGCTTCTTGTTTTGCGTGGTGACGACACGCGCAATAACGTGATGACATCACCGCACAACTTTATTTATACTTAACAATGTTAAGTATAGGAGCAGGGGGCATGCTGCTTAGAAGCCTGTATCTCGGGCATCTAAGCAGCTACAGACCTCCAAGACCCACCATTGGAAAGGTAATCACCTTTCCAATAGTCTGAAAAGAATAAAAAGGGTTAAATGATGATATGTCATATGGATATTTTTTTAGTTCAGTGCCCCTTTAATTACGTAAAGTGAACCTAATTATATACCTTTACCCAGAACTTTATAATTCTGTCAAATAGCAGGACAGATCATATTGTATAGTGCACAAAAACATTTTTTAAGGGAAATGTTTTAGAACAAGACCACGTTTTGAAACCCAGATCATTACTACTCATTATGAAATCTTTTTCTTAAAGGGATATTAAACAGTCTGTTTAATTGTTGTAATAAAAAACACTAAGCAGTGGTATATACTTAATAGAAAATATTGCAATATGTATTATTCACCCATTTTAATGGATTTTACCTTTTTTATTTAATTTTTGTAACACTTCATTTGTGCAGTGTCCATTACTTCCTGTCACAGCCCTACATGCAGGCTGTGGTCTCTACAGGAATCTTATCTATCATGATGTCATAAAACTTCCAGAGTTGGTCTAGTACTAAATGAATAGATTAGATAAACAAGGAGTCAGATTTATTCACACTTAGGGGTCGATTTATCAAACTGCGGCGGACAGGGGTATACATACGCGCCCCTGTCCACTGCAGCTCGCCTCTGGAGGGCTGAATTCCGCTGCCGGAATTCAGCATTGCACAAGAACGCAATTGTGCGCTCTTGTGCAACGCCACGGGCAGGAGCTGTCAATCTCCCCAGTTGAACAAGACCGGGGAGATTGAAATTCACCACCTAAGAGGTGGCGAGAGGTTAGGGAAGCAGGGGTCTGGTGACCGCTGCTTGTTAATTACAGACTGCAGGTTCTCTTGTGTAGGGGGTTGAATGTTGGCGAAAGCCTTTGATAAATCGACCCTTTAAAATTTTTAGAATGAGACTTGTTTCTGAAATGTTCCACTCTTATCACACTGGGGGCAGGGGCTACAGTGAGATTTTTTTTAAGTGCTAATTTTGCAAGAAAGCAAGTAAGTTGTTTTTCACACAATCTGTTTCTTTTAATGTTTACTTTGATGTATTTCTTTAATTTCAAGGGCGTCTTTACAGCAACTGCAGGGCTATATATTATTAAACTGATTACTGCAGATTTTCTTTATTTTGCATCTCTGATCAATATGTCTTATTAACAATGCTGCAGATTATTGGGGGGGGGCATACATTGTTATTGTATTCTTAATTTCATGTGTGTCTTATTTTTGCTTTTTAATTAGATTGATACAAGTTCTGTGTGGGTTGAAGGAGTCTCTGAAGAAGGCTTTACATACTATTATAATGCAAGCACAGGAGGTGAGAGAAGCTTTTAACTGTAGTCAATATGTGGTTAAAGAATTTGTGTCCTGCAGTAATAATATGGTCTCTGTAACAAGGGTATTGGCTTGTGTGCAGAATCTAGGTGGGATAAACCAGAAGATTCTGATCCAACTCCGCCAAAAGATAGTGAAAATGAGGCTGAGGTACCTACAGAGTCATCCGCAACAGTTGAGGCGGACTCTACATCACCCACAGAACCAACAATAGATGAAGAACCACCCGCGGAAGATAAAGAAGCAGAAACCTCTCCAGAGAAACAAGCACCGAAAATAAATTTTAGGGTAAGACATTTACACTGAGAAGCAGTTGTAGTTCACTTGTGATATCATAATCCAGTTTAGGTAAGTGTTAGTCAGACCTATACAAACATTTTCAGCAAATATAGCACATCTCCCAGTATTTATAAGGCAGCCATAGTCACTACTGGGAATGCCAAAATCACTGGGAACAGTATTGTCCATTAGGGTCTCTGCTGCTTCTCTGTTTAAGGGACATACTGGTCTAAAAAGGAAATGCTCTAAGCATTTTATTATTGTATAACTGTTTGCCTGCAAAGGTGTTAAACATACACTAAAGTCAGCTGAACACATATGTTCAGCCACTGACAAGATGTTTGTAGCTGTCAATCGCCAGTTAGATCCCAGTAATGCATTGCTGCTCCTCAAGCATATCTAGGTGTGCTTTTCAACTAAAGGATACCAAAAGAACAAAGTCTAGTGGATAATAGATGTAAATTTAAAAAATCTCTTAAAATTGCATTGAACCTAAAACGTTTCATTTTGATTTTCATGTTCCTTTTAGCCCCTTTAAACTAATGGACATAGGTACTATGTCACAGGGTACTTTGCTCAGCGTATCCTGTTGACGTAATATCTACATCCAACCTTCTGCCTCATGCTGCAATCCTGACTTTCGGCTTTGTTAGAGATTCAAAGAGTATTCCAGCCACCAAGTTTTCTTAAAAGACCTTTATTTCACATGGGGTCCCAAACAAACAGTTACAACGTTTCAAGCCACACCAGGCTCTTAATCATGTATCAGCTTTGATAGCCAAGACTGCATCCAGAGGCAGAAGGCATCTGCCTTCATATGGTAAGGAAGAACTGATCGTTCTTCCTTTACCATATGACAGCAGACTGCTTATGCAACAGGGACATTCTGTGTCCCTGTCTGCATCAGTTTACAGTGGAGGTGTGGGAGGAAAGGAGGGAGGCAAATAGGCGGCTCATCGACGGAGGGGGGAGGGTTCGCTACTATAAAAAAAAAAAAGATTTGGTGGGGGAGTGATGGGTTCCCTATGCTACAGAAACTGGTGAGGGGGTATTCTACTTTCAGTCAATTGAGGGAAGGGTAAAGGGGGTCAACTACAGAAAAGAAATAAATAAAAAATACAAACTGGGTATTGGCAGACAACTGCCAGTAACTAAGATGGTGGCACCTAGTGAGAGAGAGCTGTTTGAGGGTAGGTCATGGAGGTGAATGGGTGAAGAGGGTTGCTACACTAAATAAAATTAAAAAATAAATATATATATATATATATTATTCCTAAAAGTGCTACTGGCAGACTGTCTGCTAGTACCTAAGATGGTGATGACCATTGGGGGTTAAGAGAGGGAAGAAAGCTGTTTGGGAGGGATCAGGTAGGGATATTGTGGTGGGAATGTAATCTCTACACTACAGCTAAATTAAACCTTGCAAGCTACCTGAAAACCGCTTCACTGCCGGAAATATTAGAAATGTGGTGCACAGCTGCAATTAGTGGCCTTCTGTTTCTAAAAAGCAATGGTAAAGCCATGCATATATGCTGTTTCTGAACAGAGGGGATACTAGAGAAACATTTACATCTATTTGTCTAGGACAGCAGTAGTTGTGTGTAAATAATTTTTTGTGAGAAACACAGTTTGTGAAAAAGAAAAAGGTGGCATGAAATATACCAAAATGGGTCTAGATCAATACCTTGGGTTGGGTTGATCATGTGGGTGGGTGAAGAGGATTGCCTAAACTAAATATATAGATGGATATAGTTTTAATAGGTAAATAAAAAGCAACAACTATATTTCTGTTTAAATGGAGTGACAGAAAAAAATCTATATGGCAAGTGTTATATTATTTCATGTTCGATATAAAATTAGATTACTTACTCCATGAAAACAATTGCAACAATCAAATTATTTCAAACAGAATTTTAGTGGGAGTTCCGCTTATCAGCCATTAATTGATGCCCAGTTATACAGACGTGCACATTAAATGTACTGAAAATTTAAAACAAATATAATTAATTCTTATATATTTTTTATTTTATTTTTTATTTTTGTCCTGGTTCTTGTCCACAGCAGTGCTGTAACACTGTAATACATTTTGAAACCTTTTCTCTTTTAGAGTGAATCCAGGGAGCCACAATTCCTGTAAAGTTTACTTAATCTCTCATTTTGGTTTATTTTGCAGTTTTGTTTTTTTTTATATATGAAATCGGTAGTCTGGTCCCTACAGTTGGTTACTAAGTTTCATATAAATTTGTCAAGCCCATCTTGTACCAGCCTAAGGGAAGATGCAGCCCAGGAGTAATGCTGCATAGAATATGGGGGGATAAAGGGCCAAAGTATGAAGTTCGTTCTTTTCTTGTGGGTGTTTTCATATAATTATATTATGCTTATTTCCTATTTCTATTTTTGTAGGGGCAAAATGAGTCTAAACCAGATAGTGATCACGAAGAAGAATGTGAATCCAAAAAAGATGGCAGTGATGAAGAAGAGGCCAAGCCTGTTAATCACAAACCACAAACAAGACGACCAAATCCTTATGGAGTTTGGGAGGAAATTAAAGAAGAGGAGGATCCCTAGTAAGTATTATATAACAATGAACACTTACAGTATAACAAAATGTTCCCTTTAATTCTTTAAAACAACTTGTAATAAGTTTAAAACAAAACTCATAGTTTTATAAATTGTACGTTTTTAGAAATTTAGTTTGAATTTGAGACACCAAGGGGCCGATAATCAAAGCTTTGCTGGGCAAGACATGAGACACCACATTGACACTCATAGGGGCAATCCTGCAGCTAATACAGATCAGATTACGCTGCTTCTAGCATTTAGTACCTTACAATTTTCTATATTCTCATACACATGTATGTTTATATAAGCATAATAAGCGCCACCTTTTTAGGTTTACTTTTCACTTTTTCAGGACAGTATAAGTTTACATCTACTGCTGTCTTATGTGCAACCCAGAAATAATAGGAGTCTTCATTTGGATTGTTTATATTATATCAGTTGATTTGGGACTATGCTTTGTATAATATAGTGCAGAGCTTTACACCTAGTCTTAAATTGATAGAATTTTTTATTTGAATTGATGTGCACTATTATCTGTTTGCACAATTATTAGCGCATCTCTTGCTATTGCTGATTATATGTACTGTATAGATAAATGTGTAAGTCTTTGTCCTGTTATTGTTATAAAATCCTTAGCGCTTTTGACTTTTTTGTTTTTTTTATATTTTTAAATAATTGTAATATGTACTAAATTCAACCTCTAAGTATATATCTGTTATTTTAAGAGCGGACAAGATATTTTTTCTATAACCTTTATAGCTGGTTATTTACCATTGCATATAAATAATCAAGAAATGATTGTTAAAATGAAGTCCAGCTTTGCTTTAAGAGGCCCCCTGCATTGGCTGAGTTAACAAAGCTAAATATCCCACCTTGGTTGTGGATTTTATTTTAAATATAGGGATTTTTTTTTATCCGATTAATCGAAAAAATAATCGGATGATTAATCCATTATGAAAATAATCGTTAGTTGCAGCCATATAGACCAGCTTTTGCCAATGGGCAGGAAGAGCGAGTTTTGTACATGCTGTAGGACTTTAGTTGATTTTATTTGCATTGTGGAAGACACCAGCATTGCTTTATGCTTTAAAGGGGCAGTAAACCTACAAAATAATGTTATATAATTCTGCACATAGACAACTGCCCAGATGCACTCAGGGGAAAACCAGACCCGCTTAGTAGAGAAAGAGCGGCAGTCTGAAAAATCCTCTTTTATAATCAAATTTTAGCTGCAATATTATGTTGCATAAAGTTTGCGCTAAGATAATGTTATATAATTCTGCACTATGTGCAGCATTATATAACATTATTTTGTAGGTTTACTGCCCCTTTAAATGACAACACTTCTTGTCATAGCTAGCGGCTTACAGCAGGTAATCTTCTTCCCTTGTAATAGGTCTGTGATTCTCATTTTGATATTCAATGTGTTCTGTTTTGACATTTCTTTAACTAAAATTGTCTTTATTGGAGTCCATACTGCAGATGCAGTCATATGGATGGTAACTGTAAAAAAAACACATTTTATACTTAAAGGGACATTTAAACTTAAAATTTAATTTTTCATGAAATGCATTACAAGATACTGCAGGGTAAAACCCTGACACTCCTATATGCTAAACAGTGATTGGCTGATACTGTATTTGTAGATGCACATTTATATTTTTTCCTAATTGGCCACAGCAAAGGAAGTTAGAAAAACAAAACTCATGGCTTTTCAAGGCGGCGGGGCAGTATTTAAAAATGAATTATTTTTCCAACAAAATTACAGTTTTAAATGTGTTTAACTCATTTTATTTTGTTGGCAGATTTTTCAATGCAGTGAATAACTTCTGATGCATTAATTAAAAGAAATAAATCAATGTCCCTTTAATTTTCTAGATTTGTTTTGTTAAACTGTCCTCACAGGTGGTAGTAAAATAAATGTCTGACTTACAGCTTTTACCAACAAGCACAAATGCAGTCATAAGCCCAATGCAATACAAAGTGTACCACGTTGTAAGAAAACAGCAGGGAGTAATGAGAGAATTCTTAAAGCAAAATATACATTTACATCTATCTTTTACCCTGTTTTATAAAATATTTTTTAACAAAGGGAGCACTCCTCAATAAGGAATGGTTTGAAAGTATTCTTTGTATTGACTGAAATGCTAAGGGACCAATAAATCTAATGTCGTTGTACTATATTTTAAATACTTTTTTAAATAATATATATGGCTAAATATATTTGCACATTTTTATTTTCAATGTTTACAAAACATAAACTGCTTTAGGCAAAATATCCTCTATACAGACTTCTTACTGATCACAAGGCATCTGTTTGCATGGTTGAAGAAATAGGCACAGCCCTTGCTGGAGTTAGTGGATGTTTGTCACTGATAAAAAAAAAGTCATGTTCTTATCAATTTTGTCCACACGCTAACTTCAAAAATAAAAAATGTAAAATGACAGAAAAAAAAACAAAGCTATCCGAAATAGAAAGTTTAAACCTAAATGAATACCCCTATAAAAATACCCCCCCCCCCCCAAATAAAAACACCCCCTAATTTAATACTGGACTACCATTAGCCCTTAAAAGGGCTTTTGTAGGGCATTGTCCTAAGTTAAACAGCTCTTTTACCAGAACAAATTACCAATTACCGCCTAACAGTAAAAAAAAACCCCACCCACCAAACCCCCCAAAATAAAAAAAAAAAACTAACACATAAAAAACCTTAAGTACCTATTGCACCTAAAGTGGCATTTGTATGGGCATTGCCCTTAAAAAGGCAATCGGCTCTTTTCCAGCCCATTAAATCCCTAATATTAAAAATTAAAAAAAAAAAATCCTAACACTTAGCCCCAAATAGGTACTCACCTTCTTCCAGGCGGCTCCATCATCTTCTATCTCCATCCGGAGCGAAGGCGCACGTAGCAGAGGTGTGGATCCTCAGTGGCGGTCTTCAGCGGCGGTGCAGAGTTGTCTTCCCCCAGTGCTTGGATCCATGGTGGCGGTCCTCGACGGCATGGAGGCTCCTCTTCATCTGATGTCCGTCGTACACTAAAGATTGAATGCAAGGTACCAAAATCAATTTGGGGTACCTTGCATTCCTATTGGCTGAAATTTTAAAATCAGCCAATAGGATTAGAGCTACTGAAATCTTATTGGCTGTTCAAATCGGCCAATAAGATTTCAGTAGCTCTCATCCTATTGGCTGATTTCAAAATTTCAGCCAATAGGAATGCAAGGTACCCCTATAAATATGGGGTACCTTGCATTCAATCTTGAGTGTTCGACAAACTATCGCATGAAGAGCAGCCTCCACACCACTGAGGACCGCCGCCGCTGAAGATCCACTCATCGGGGAAGCCAGCTCCGCACCTCCGCTCCGCGCCGTCTTCGCTCTGGATTAAGATAGAAGATGTTGGAGCCTCCTGGAAGAAGACCTTCTCCTCCGGACTTCAGAAACAGTGAGTACCTATTTGGGGGCTTAGTTTTAGAGTTTTTAGTTTTTATTTGAGATTAGGGATTTAATGGGCTAGAAAAGAGCTGATTGCCCTTTTAAGGGCAGTAAAAGAGCTGAATGCCATTTTAAGGGCAATGCCCATACAAATGCCCCTTTAGGGTACTTTAGGGTTTTTTAGTGTTATTTTTTTTAAAATAGTGCTGGTATGTACTATTTACTCTGAAACAGAAAAGGATGAAGATTTCTGTTTGTGAGAGGAAGATGATTTTAGCAGACAGTAACTAAAATCGATTGCTGTTTCCACATAGGACTGTTGAGATGAAGTAACTTCAGTTGGGGGAAGCAGTTAGCAGACTTTTCTGCTTAAGGTATGACTAGCCATATTTCTAACAAGATGATGTAATGCTGGAAGGCTGTCATTTCCCCTCATGGGGACCGGTAAGCCATTTTCTTAGTCAAACAAACAGAATAAAGGGCTTATTATGGGCTAAAACACTGGTAGACATTTTTATGGGCTAAATCGATTGCTTTATTTGGGCATTTTATTCATATTTATGCTGACAATTTGCATTTATAAACTTGGGGAACGTTTATTAAACGGCAGGCACTGTGTTAGACACCTTTTCCAGTCAGACAGTCCCTAAGGTCGAGGGGGCAGTTTCTACTCTAAACAAACGCACTACTATTCCTATCGAAGATAGTTGTGCTTTCAAAGATCCTATGGATAAAAAATTGGAAGGTTTGCTTAAAAAGATTTTTGTACAGCAAGGTTACCTTCTACAACCAATTTCGTGCATTGTTCCTGTCACTACAGCAGCGTGGTTCTGGTTCGAGGAACTAGAAAAGTCGCTCAGTAGAGAGACTCCATATGAGGAGGTTATGGACAGACTTAAATTGGCTAACTTTTATTTTAGATGCCGCTTTGCAATTAGCTAGATTAGCGGCGAAAAATTCAGGGTTTGCTATCGTGGCGCGCAGAGCGCTTTGGCTAAAGTCTTGGTCAGCGGATGTGTCATCCAAGACAAAATTGCTTAACATCCCTTTCAAAGGTAAAACTCTATTTGGACCAGAATAAAGAGAATTGAAAGAGATTATTTCAGACATCACTGGGGGAAAGGGCCACGCCCTTCCACAAGATAGGTCTTTCAAGGCTAAAAATAAGTCTAATTTTCGTTCCTTTCGCAATTTCAGGAACCCACCGGCCTCTAATTCTGCATCCTCTAAGCAAGAGGGTAATGCCTCACAACCCAAACCAGCCTGGAAACCGATGCAAGGCTGGAACAAGGGTAAGCAGGCCAAGAAGCCTGCCGCTGCTAACAAAACAGCATGAAGGAGTAGCCCCCGATCCGGTACCGGATCTAGTGGGGGGCAGACTCTCTCTCTTTGCTCAGGCTTGGGCAAGAGATGTTCAGGATCCCTGGGCGCTAGAAATAGTTTCTCAAGGTTATCTCCTGGAATTCAAGGAACTACCCCCAAGGGGAAGGTTCCACATGTCTCACTTATCCTCAAACCAAATAAAGAGACAGGCATTCTTACATTGTGTAGAAGACCTGTTACAGATGGGAGTGATACACCCAGTTCCAATAAAGGAACAAGGAATGGGATTTTATTCCAATGTGTTCGTAGTTCCCAAAAAAGAGGGAACTTTCAGACCAATTTTGGATTTGAAGATCCTAAACAAATTTCTCAGGGTACCATCGTTCAAGATGGAAACCATTCGAACGATTCTACCCACTATCCAGGAAAGTCAATTTATGACTACCGTGGATCTAAAGGATGCGTACCTACATATTCCTATCCACAAAGAACATAATCAGTTCCTAAGGTTCGCTTTTCTGGACAAGCATTACCAGTTTGTGGCCCTCCCATTCGGGTTAGCCACTGCTCCAAGGATTTTCACAAAGGTGCTAGGGTCCCTTCTAGCGGTTCTAAGACCAAGGGGCATTGCAGTAGTACCTTACTTGGACGACATTCTAATACAAGCGTCGTCCCTGTCAAAAGCAAAGGCTCATACAGACATCGTTCTGGCCTTTCTCAGATCACACGGATGGAAGGTGAACATAGAAAAAAGTTCTCTGTCTCCGTCAACAAGAGTTCCCTTCTTGGGAACAATAATAGATTCCTTAGAAATGAGGATTTTTCTGACAGAGGTCAGAAAATCAAAACTTCTAAGCTCTTGTCAAGTTCTTCATTCTGTTCCTCGTCCTTCCATAGCGCAGTGCATGGAAGTAGTAGGGTTGATGGTTGCAGCAATGGACATAGTTCCTTTTGCACAAATTCATCTAAGACCATTACAACTGTGCATGCTCAAACAGTGGAATGGGGACTATACAGACTTGTCTCCAATGATTCAAGTAGATCAGAAGACTAGAGATTCACTCCGTTGGTGGCTGACCCTGGACCATCTGTCCCAGGGAATGAGCTTCCGCAGACCAGAGTGGGTCATTGTCATGACCGACGCCAGTCTAGTGGGCTGGGGCGCGGTCTGGGAATCCCTGAAAGCTCAGGGTCTATGGTCTCGGGAAGAGTCTCTTCTCCCGATAAACATTCTGGAACTGAGAGCGATATTCAATGCTCTCAGGGCTTGGACTCAGCTAGCAAAGGCCAGATTCATAAGGTTCCAATCAGACAACATGACGACCGTTGCGTATATCAATCATCAGGGGGGAACAAGGAGTTCCCTGGCGATGAAAGAAGTGACCAAAATAATTCAATGGGCGGAGGATCACTCCTGCCACCTGTCTGCGATCCACATCCCAGGTGTGGAAAACTGGGAGGCGGATTTTCTGAGTCGTCAGACATTCCATCCGGGGGAGTGGGAACTCCATCCGGAGATCTTTGCCCAAATAACTCAATTATGGGGCATTCCAGACATGGATCTGATGGCGTCTCGTCAGAACTTCAAGGTTCCTTGCTACGGGTCCAGATCCAGGGATCCCAAGGCGACTCTAGTAGATGCACTAGTAGCACCTTGGACCTTCAACCTAGCTTATGTTTTTCCACCGTTTCCTCTCATTCCCAGGCTGGTAGCCAGGATCAATCAGGAGAGGGCCTCGGTGATCTTGATAGCTCCTGCGTGGCCACGCAGGACTTGGTATGCAGACCTGGTGAATATGTCATCGGCTCCACCATGGAAGCTACCTTTGAGACAGGACCTTCTTGTTCAGGGTCCATTCGAACATCCAAATCTGGTCTCCCTCCAGCTGACGGCTTGGAGATTGAACGCTTGATTCTATCGAAGCGTGGGTTTTCAGATTCTGTGATAGATACTCTGGTTCAGGCCAGAAAACCGGTAACTAGAAAGATTTACCATAAAATATGGAAAAGATATATCTGTTGGTGTGAATCCAAAGCATTCCCATGGAATAAGATAAAAATTCCTAAGATTCTCTCCTTTCTACAAGAAGGTTTGGAGAAAGGATTATCTGCAAGTTCTCTAAAGGGACAGATCTCTGCTTTATCTGTCTTACTACACAAAAGACTGGCAGCTGTGCCAGATGTTCAAGCATTTGTTCAGGCTCTGGTTAGGATCAAGCCTGTTTACAGACCTTTGACTCCTCCCTGGAGTCTAAATCTAGTTCTTTCAGTTCTTTAAGGGGTTCCGTTTGAACCTTTACATTCCATAGATATTAAGTTACTATCTTGGAAAGTTTTGTTTTTGGTTGCAATTTCTTCTGCTAGAAGAGTTTCAGAGTTATCTGCTCTGCAGTGTTCTCCACCCTATCTGGTGTTCCATGCAGATAAGGTGGTTTTGCGTACTAAGCCTGGTTTTCTTCCTAAGGTTGTTTCTAACAAAAATATTAACCAGGAGATAGTTGTACCTTCTTTATGTCCGAATCCAGTTTCAAACAAGGAACGTTTGTTACACAATTTGGACGTAGTCCGTGCTCTAAAATTCTTTTTAGAGGCTACAAAAGATTTCAGACAAACATCTTCCTTGTTTGTTGTTTATTCTGGTAAAAGGAGAGGTCAAAAAGCGACTTCTACCTCTCTTTCCTTTTGGCTTAAAAGCATCATCCGATTGGCTTATGAGACTGCCGGACGGCAGCCTCCTGAAAGAATCACAGCTCACTCCACTAGGGCTGTGGCTTCCACATGGGCCTTCAAGAACGAGGCTTCTGTTGACCAGATATGTAAGGCAGCGACTTGGTCTTCACTGCACACTTTTGCCAAATTTTACAAATTTGATACTTTTGCTTCTTCGGAGGCTATTTTTGGGAGAAAGGTTTTGCAAGCTGTGGTGCCTTCCGTTTAGGTAACCTGATTTGCTCCCTCCCTTCATCCGTGTCCTAAAGCTTTGGTATTGGTTCCCACAAGTAAGGATGACGCCGTGGACCGGACACACCAATGTTGGAGAAAACAGAATTTATGCTTACCTGATAAATTACTTTCTCCCACGGTGTGTCCGGCCCACGGCCCGCCCTGGTTTTTTAAACAGGTCTGATGAATTATTTTCTCTAACTACAGTCACCACGGTACCATATGGTTTCTCCTATATATTTCCTCCTGTCCGTCGGTCGAATGACTGGGGTGGGCGGAGCCTAGGAGGGACTATATGGCCAGCTTTGCTGGGACTCTTTGCCATTTCCTGTTGGGGAAGAGATATCCCTCAAGTAAGGATGACGCCGTGGACCGGACACACCGTTGGAGAAAGTAATTTATCAGGTAAGCATAAATTCTGTTTTTTTTTAATTTTTTTTATAATTTTGTTTAGTGATTTTTTTTGTGATTTGTAATTTTAGATTATTTTTTTGTAATTTAATGTTAGGTTTTATTTAAAGGGACATGAAACCCAAAACTTTTCTTTCATGATTCAGATATAGAGAATATAATTTCAAACAACTTTCCCATTTACTTTTATTATTTAATTTGCTTCTTTCTGAAATATTTATCTAGGAAAGTTCATGTGCAGCAGAGAACCTAGGATCTAGCTGTTGATTGGTGGCTGCATATATAAACTGATTGTCTTTGGCTTACCCATGTGTTCAGTTAGAAACCAGTAGTGCAGTAGTTGTTTAAAATTGTATTCTCTTTCTGAATCATGAAATAATTTTTTGGGGTTTCATGTCCCTTTAAGTGTAACTTAGTATTGGGGTTAATTTAGTGGGTGTTAGGCCCGTTATGGGGCTTAGTAATTAAATTAGTTATTTGCGTTGTGGGGGGGGTTGGTGGTTTAGGAGTTAATAGGTTATTTAGGTTTATAGGGATGTTGGGGGTTGGCAGTCTAGGGGTTAATGGGTTAATTTAGGTTTATTGCGATGTGGGGGTTGGTCGGTTTAGGGGTTAATAGGTTCATTAGGTTTATTGCGATGTGAGGGGTTGGGGGTTAAGGTGTTAATATTTTAATTATGTTATTTGCGGATTTGGGGTTAATTACTTTATTATTTTGCGATATGGGGGTTTGCGGATTAGATGTTTGTTAATACTTCGTGCGGGAGGTAGGGTTTTTTTTGTTATACTTCGTGCGGGCGGTTATGTGTTTTTATTTATTTATTGCGAGTTGTTATGTGATTTGTTTGCCTACGCTGCCTCCAGGTGGATTCCGAAAATAGCAGGGTGGTGAAAGAATCCACCTGCGGGGGATTCTTTCACCACCCTGCCATTTTTGGATTCTTGTGGCTGCACGTGCAGCCAACATTCTTTTGGATGCTTCGCTCAGCCAACATTACTTTGAGGATGCTCGCACAACTGGTGACACCGACGGGACGCATTACAAACGTGATTATAGTATAGATATTTTTCTTTAGTCTAGCGGTCCAAGCCAATCCCCCACCTGAATTCATTTTTTTTTTTTTTTTTGTGCAGTGTAGCATCCCTTCCCTCCCTCTACCATCCACACTAATTTTTCTGCAGTGTAGGGTCCTTTACCCTCTTCCCACTCCCTCCCCCCCACCGCTGTGCCACCCATCCGCCTCCCTCCAGTTAAGGGGTTAATATTTTAATTATGTTATTTGCAGATTAGGGGTTAAAGGGACACTGAACCCAAATTTTTTCTTTAGTGATTCAGACAGAACATGCAATTTTAAGCAACTTTCTAATTTACTCTATTAGCAATTTTTCTTCGTTCTCTTGCTATCTTTATTTGAGAACGAAGGCAGCTAAGCTTTTTTTTTTATTCAGAACTCTGGACAGCATTTTCTTTATTGGTGGATGAATTTATCCACCAATCAGCAAGGACAACCCAGGTTGTTCACCAAAAATGGGCCGGCATCTAAACTTACATTCTTGCATTTCAAATAAAAATACCAAGAGAATGAAGAAAATGTTATAATAGGAGTAAATTAGAAAGTTGCTTAAAATTTCATGCTCTATCTGATTCACAAATGAAAAAATTTGGGTTCAGTGTCCCTTTAATTACTATATAATTTTGCAATGTGGGGGTTTGCGGTTTAGGTGTGTGTTAATACTTTGTGCAGGCGGTTACGTGTTTTTTCGATATTTGGTGCAGGCTGTTGCATGTTTTTTTCTTTTCATTTTTTTTTAAGGCTTCAGCACTAATTTTTCTGCAGTGTAGGGTCCTGCCCCCTCTTCCCACGCCTCCCCCACCACCACCACCACTGTGCCATCCATCCGCATTCCTCCAGGGACAAACAGAAATTTGTTACAGACATAGACCGTGTCACTGTCTGTAACAGTCAGGCATCTGCCTTCATATGGAACTCTTCCATATGCAGACAGATGCCTGCAGCTCAGGGCCAAGGCTGCTGTAACTTCCTGATGCAAGGACGTGTATATATGTATGTATATATATATATATATATATATATATATATATATATATATATATATATATATATATATATATATATATATTTATATATATTTATATATATTATGTTATGTGGTATGATTGGCAAAGTAACTCATGTCCTTTTTAGTTAAAGGGACATACAACAAGTTGGGATAGAGAAAATACCTGCAAATTTATACTGCAGTGCCTCACCATTAACCCTTTCTTTTTAGTTTCGAAATTGTAAAGCTCTAACTCCCCCCACACACATTTCCTTCTATGGCTGTATCAATATCTATTGTTGTTTTGGTAGAATGCAAAAATGCATAGGGATTATCTGCTGGAGCATGCCTAGAAGCTGTGGACTCAGTTTAAGTACAACGCCTATGTCTAAACACTGATAAGGAGGGGTGGAGTTGGCTGCTCCATGCAGCTTAGCTATGTAATTCATTTTGCTTATTTTTGAAAAATTATTTTAAAATACTTGCCAGCAATTTTTAAACAATTTTTTATGCATATTAGGATATGCACAGATCTCAACCTGTTTTATGGCACTTTAAGGGATAGGAAAGTCAAAATTAAACTTGCATGATTCAGATAATTCATGTAATTTATAAGACACTTTCATTTCTATTTTCAAGTAAATAAATTTGATAATAGAAATAAATTAGAAAATTGTTTTAAATTGTATGTTCTTTCTGAGAATTCTGAGTATGTAGGAATATATCAACATATGTATATAGTAGTCATAAACTTTCTTTTTTGCTTGACGTATTGTGTACATCAGTTGTGAGATGCATATTACATGATCTGTATACAGCCCTTTATCATGCAGATCTTTATGAAGTCCTGTAAATGTAGTGAACCATGTTACAGTGTGAGACCAGTGTTACAGTGTGAGACCAGTGTTACAGTGTGAGACCAGTGTTACAGTGTGAGACCAGTGTTACAGTGTGAGACTAGTGTTACAGTGTGAGACTAGTGTTACAGTGTGAGACTAGTGTTACAGTGTGAGACTAGTGTTACAGTGTGAGACTAGTGTTACAGTGTGAGACCAGTGTTACAGTGTGAGACCAGTGTTACAGTGTGAGACCAGTGTTACAGTGTGAGACCAGTGTTACAGTGTGAGACCAGTGTTACAGTGTGAGACTAGTGTTACAGTGTGAGACTAGTGTTACAGTGTGAGACTAGTGTTACAGTGTGAGACCAGTGTTACAGTGTGAGACCAGTGTTACAGTGTGAGACCAGTGTTACAGTGTGAGACCAGTGTTACAGTGTGAGACCAGTGTTACAGTGTGAGACTAGTGTTACAGTGTGAGACTAGTGTTACAGTGTGAGACTAGTGTTACAGTGTGAGACCAGTGTTACAGTGTGAGACCAGTGTTACAGTGTGAGACCAGTGTTACAGTGTGAGACCAGTGTTACAGTGTGAGACCAGTGTTACAGTGTGAGACCAGTGTTACAGTGTGAGACCAGTGTTACAGTGTGAGACCAGTGTTACAGTGTGAGACCAGTGTTACAGTGTGAGACCAGTGTTACAGTGTGAGACCAGTGTTACAGTGTGAGACCAGTGTTACAGTGTGAGACTAGTGTTACAGTGTGAGACTAGTGTTACAGTGTGAGACTAGTGTTACAGTGTGAGACTAGTGTTACAGTGTGAGACTAGTGTTACAGTGTGAGACTAGTGTTACAGTGTGAGACTAGTGTTACAGTGTGAGACCAGTGTTACAGTGTGAGACCAGTGTTACAGTGTGAGACTAGTGTTACAGTGTGAGACTAGTGTTACAGTGTGAGACTAGTGTTACAGTGTGAGACTAGTGTTACAGTGTGAGACTAGTGTTACAGTGTGAGACTAGTGTTACAGTGTGAGACCAGTGTTACAGTGTGAGACCAGTGTTACAGTGTGAGACCAGTGTTACAGTGTGAGACCAGTGTTACAGTGTGAGACCAGTGTTACAGTGTGAGACCAGTGTTACAGTGTGAGACTAGTGTTACAGTGTGAGACTAGTGTTACAGTGTGAGACTAGTGTTACAGTGTGAGACTAGTGTTACAGTGTGAGACTAGTGTTACAGTGTGAGACTAGTGTTACAGTGTGAGACTAGTGTTACAGTGTGAGACCAGTGTTACAGTGTGAGACCAGTGTTACAGTGTGAGACCAGTGTTACAGTGTGAGACCAGTGTTACAGTGTGAGACTAGTGTTACAGTGTGAGACTAGTGTTACAGTGTGAGACTAGTGTTACAGTGTGAGACTAGTGTTACAGTGTGAGACTAGTGTTACAGTGTGAGACTAGTGTTACAGTGTGAGACTAGTGTTACAGTGTGAGACTAGTGTTACAGTGTGAGACTAGTGTTACAGTGTGAGACCAGTGTTACAGTGTGAGACCAGTGTTACAGTGTGAGACCAGTGTTACAGTGTGAGACTAGTGTTACAGTGTGAGACTAGTGTTACAGTGTGAGACTAGTGTTACAGTGTGAGACTAGTGTTACAGTGTGAGACTAGTGTTACAGTGTGAGACTAGTGTTACAGTGTGAGACTAGTGTTACAGTGTGAGACCAGTGTTACAGTGTGAGACCAGTGTTACAGTGTGAGACCAGTGTTACAGTGTGAGACTAGTGTTACAGTGTGAGACTAGTGTTACAGTGTGAGACTAGTGTTACAGTGTGAGACTAGTGTTACAGTGTGAGACTAGTGTTACAGTGTGAGACTAGTGTTACAGTGTGAGACTAGTGTTACAGTGTGAGACTAGTGTTACAGTGTGAGACTAGTGTTACAGTGTGAGACTAGTGTTACAGTGTGAGACTAGTGTTACAGTGTGAGACTAGTGTTACAGTGTGAGACTAGTGTTACAGTGTGAGACCAGTGTTCTAGGTGCTAAATGTTGCTTGCATCTGAAGAAAATATAATATTGTATATAAAACCACTGTTTGTTGTTCTCCCCCCCCCCCCCCCCCCCCCCTCATTTAGCGATAATGTGGATTTAGAGCTTCCTGAAGTGGAATATGAAAATCCACCAGTGTCCGTGACTGACCTTCCGCAGGAGCCTAAATTGAAATTTAAGGAGAAAAAAATAACTTCCCTTGGAGACACAGTGGGTGGGTCTTCTGTCTTCAAAAAAAGAAAGCTTGAAAACGGCAAATCTCGAAGCATACGCCAGAGAGTCAATGAATAGTAAAGGACTTGCTTTTTGTAACAGCTCATTTTTATTTTTAATGGAAACTTTGCAATCTGAGTTTTTTTTGTTTTTTTTAGATAACTGTGCATGGTGTGAAATAATAAAGATTGTAAAGATTTGATTTTTATTTTTACCTTCTTAGTTTCCCTGATTCATGTTTTCTATACAAATTGCAATTTTTCATCCTAATTTCAAGAACCTGTGTATCTCTCTCTACAGCTATCTGGTCCTCACTAGTATCTTTAAACATAATGTTTTTTATGAAACAAACTATTGATCATAAATATAAAAGTACAAAAAGAGATGGACGTTCAATCAAATCAACTATTTGCACAGTATTCTCTTCCAGTATCAGTGATCACACAAGTAAAAAAAAGGGACTGTTTTTCATCAAGTGCACAATGTTGTTAATACTTCTTGGATATTTCGCAGCACCTTCCCAGGGCCAACATTACACCCACCTTATGTGCGCATATGCCTGTGTGATATTGTACAGAATCGTTTAGCTTTCATCCCACATTTTCCCATTTTTAACACACAGTGCCTTGCAACATCACTTTAGCTGACAACTAAAATTGAAGAAAAGTTTGTTCATCTCTAATTGATATTTGGGAGGATCCGATGTATAGTTCTAAGTCTGCCTGTGTGTGTTTGTGTTTTGCAGTGGTTGCCATATATTTTTATAAAACATTTCTTTTTGGTATGCAGTTTTTTCCTTTATTGTGTAGAATGTATAGATTTGTATATATTTGCCTTGTCAGTAATAAGATAATTCCAATGTGATCTTTAGGGTGTAAAAGGTTGGACACCCGTGCTATAAATCCTACATAAATCTGTATATGCAAATTTAAAATAATAAAATTACATGAATCCCTTTCAAATTGTAATATAAAATGTCCAATTGTGTTAAAAAAATAAATTAAAACAATTTTGCAATCTACTTTTGTTAATTGTTTTTTTTCCCTCCTGCATTTTATAACTGAAAATAGTGCAAACTCCAGACTGCACAAGCCTAACCCTGGTCTATATAGTTACTGTAAAAGCTTATTTATATGCTCTCAGAAGAGGAAACAATAGGGTTTTAAAAGGTTATTGCTAAACAATGTTCCTGGGATAGACACAGCACGCTGTTATCAAGTCTAAATGGGCTTCACTAAATAATGTTTGTGATGGGGCAAGTCTGACCAGTAAGCCAAGGTACTAATATATTTAGAAAAATTTCATATTCTGCTGGTATATTGTTTTATTAACCATATTAACCATGTTAATGGGTGCGATTGTTGGTGTGTCTGTATGATTAGTAGATGTGTCTAATTTGTGGGTGGGGCTAAGGGAACTTCTGCAAATAGGGACATATGACTGTCTCAGAGGGACAATGGGACAGGGATCAGGGACTGTCCCTCTCAAATAGGGACAGTCGGGAAGGAGGTCTGTGCTCACCATAAAATACTTTATTATGCATAGATAAAAAAATAATTGTAATGCACATTCAATATCAGGTAACTGAGAAGGTCCAGGAACAGAAGCTACCAAACATACAACAAAAGTAGAGCATTCATAAGGGAAAAAGGCTGATAATATTTCTTCCTGGTTTTTGTATCAAAATTGACAAATTGAATTCAACGCACAAAGAGTGCTGTTAAATTGCAAAACTGGCCTTTTCAACATGTTTGCCAGTATTGCATTTACAATAAACTCTGAAATGGCCACAGACATCATTTTGGATTTATATATATAAATATCTGGTCTAGATTCATTAAACTTATATTCAACTCTATGGTATAGTCCCTTGACAGTGAGCATGACAAACATTTACATATGTGTATGTATTTTACTAGACATAACAAGATCTGCAGGAAACGCAAAAGAACATAAATCATGACCGCAACATCTAGAGATAACTTTTAGCAAGTTTTAGATGTTTGCAAAATGTTTATTTCTCTTGTAAAGTGTATCCAGTCCACGGGTTCATCCTTTACTTGTGGGATATTCTCCTTCCTAACAGGAAGTGGCAAAGAGAGCACACAGCAGAGCTGTCCATATAGCTCCACCCCCCAGTCATTCTCTTTGCCGGCTCTAAGCAATAGGGTCCCTCTCAGAAGGGTAAACTGAATGTGGTGTTAGATTTGTAGTTTTTGTTCTACAAGCATAAGTTTGTTATTTTAAATGGTACCGGTGTGTACTATTTACTCTCTAGCAGACAAGAGATGAAGATTTCTGCAGGGAGGAAAATTATTTTAGCATGTTGTAACTAAAATCCACTGCTGTTCCCACACAGGACTGAGGAGTACAAGAAAACTTCAGTTGGGGGGAACGGTTTGCAGGTTAGGCTGCAATAAGGTATGTTCAGTCATTTATTTCTAGACAAGACTGTGATAATGCTAGAAAAGGACTGATAAGATCCCCATGAGGGAAGTGTAAGCTTTATTCAGAGACTAAGTATGGAATTGCAAGCTTACATAACAGGGCTAATTTATGCTGGTTGACACTATTTTATGGGAAACGGTTTTTACTAGTAAATATCGGGGTTTTTTAGACACTTTGAAGGTTCCTTTGGGTTTCTTTCAGGGGTTGTTACCCACATGGCTATTATTAAAACACTTAGGAGTGTTTCTTTAGGCCTCACAGCACCGGAGTAAGGTGGGAGGGGCCTAATTTCGCGCATCAGATGCGCAGTTAGATTGACTAGATCTTCAAGCTGTTTTCACATGGAGGGTCCTGCTGGAGTTTGAGGGCCTATAAGACGTTTTTTCCCCACAAATCTGGTCCCTAAGGGCAGGTAGGGCCACAGCAGAGCTGTGGCAAGGTGCTGAAGTTGGTTTAACCGGTTGTTAGCTTGCTATTGATCCGGTTTGGGCATTAAGGGGTTAATCGTTTTTCTTGCTAGTTGTGCAATCTTACCAATGCTTTAGGTACATACTGTGAAAAGTTTGCTGCATTTTTCACTGTTTTGTAAAATTGTGTGCCTTTTTTATCTTTTAAAGGCACAGTAATGTTTTTTTGCAAACTGTGTTTTTACTTGATTAAAGTGATTTCTAAGCCTGTTTGTCTTACTACTAGTCTGTTAAACATGTCTGACACTAAGGAAAATCCTTGTTCAATGTGTTTAGAAGCCATGGTGGAACCCCCTCTCAGAATGTGTCCCACTTGTACTGATATGTCTATACACTTTAAAGACCATATTGTTGCACTTAAAAATGTGGCCCAAGATGATTCTCAGACAGAAGGTAATGAGGTTAGCCCGTTAACCTCTCCCCAAGTGTCACAACCAGTTAAACCCGCTCAAGCGACGCCTATCACCTCTAGTGCGTCTAACTCTTTTACCTTGCAAGACTTGGCGGCAGTTATGGATAATACCCTCTCAGTGTTTTTATCTAAACTGCCCGTGTTACCTGCAAAGCGTGATAGCTCTGTTTTAAGAACAGATCCTGAGCATTCTGACGCTTTGGTAGCCGTATCCGATATACACTCACAACGCTCTGAAATGGGGGCGAGGGATGTGCTGTCTGAGGGAGAAATTTCCGATTCGGGAAAGGTTGCTCCTCAGACAGACTCAGATACATTGGCTTTTAAATTTAAACTAGAACACCTCCGATTATTGCTCAGGGAGGTATTAGTTACTCTGGATGACTGCGACCCTTTGGTGGTTCCAGAGAAATTGTGTAAAATGGACAAGTACCTAGAAGTTCCTGTTTACACTGATGTGTTCCCGGTCCCTAAGAGGATTGCGGATATAGTAACTAGGGAGTGGGATAGACCAGGTATTCCGTTTGTTCCCCCTCCTGTTTTTAAGAAAATGTTCCCCATATCTGACTCTCGGGACTCGTGGCCGACGGTCCCTAAGGTGGAGGGGGCTGTTTCTTCACTTGCTAAACGCACAACCATACCAATTGAGGACAGTTGTGCTTTTAAAGATCCTATGGATAAAAAATTAGAGGGTTTACTTTAAGAAAATTTTTGTTCATCAAGGTTTTCTTCTCCAACCTATAGCGTGCATTGTTCCTGTAACTACTGCAGCTGCTTTCTGGTTCGAGGCGCTGGAAGATGCGCTCCAGACGGAGACCTCATATGAGGACATTATAGACAGAATTAAGGCTCTTAAGCGGGCTTATTCTTTTATCACAGATGCCACTTTCCAACTAGCTAAGTTAGCGGCAAAGATTTCAGGTTTCGTCATTTTTGGTGCACAGGGCGCTATGGCTAAAGTCCTGGTCGGCCGATGTGTCGTTAAAATCCAAACTACTGAACATTCCTTTCAAAGGAAAGACCCTTTTCGGGCCTGAATTGAAAGAAATTATCTCAGAAATTACTGGGGGAAAAGGCCATGCTCTCCCTCAGGACAAGTCCTTTAAGACAAAAGAACAAACAAAATAATTTTCGTTCCTTTTGAAATTTCAGGAGCGGTCTTGCTTCATCCTCCCCTGCTGCAAAGCAAGAGGGTAACACTTCACAACCCAGGGCAGCCTGGAAACCTTACCAGGGCTGGAACAAGGGTAAACAGGCCAAGAAGCCTGCAGCTGCCTCCAAGACAGCATGAAGGGGTAGCCCCGGGACCGGATCTAGTAGGGGGCAGACTCTCTTCGCTCAGGCCTGGGCAAGAGACGTACACGATCCTTGGGCCTTAGAGATTGTATCCCAGGGATATCTTCTAGAATTCAAGGACTCCCCTCCAAGGGGAAGGTTGTGCATTTCTCGTTTGTCTTCAGACCAGACAAAGAAAGAGGCATTCTTACGCTGTGTAGAAGACCTACATACAATGGGAGTGATTCACCCAGTTCCAATTGTGGAACAAGGGCTGGGTTTTTACTCAAACCTGTTTGTGGTTCCCAAAAAAAGAAGGAACTTTCAGACCAATCCTGGATCTCAAAATTCTAAACAAATTCCTCAGAGTCCCATCATTCAAGATGGAGACCATTCGGACAATCTTACCAATGATCCAGGAGGGTCAATATATGACTACCGTGGATCTAAAGGATGCGTATCTGCACATTCCTATCCACCAAGATCATCACCAGATTCTCAAGTTCGCCTTTCTGGACAAGCATTATCAGTGTGTCGCTATTCCTTTCGGGTTGGCCACTGCTCCCAGAATTTTCACAAAGGTGCTAGGGTCCCTCCTGGCGGTTCTAAGACCGCGGGGCATAGCAGTGGCGCCTTACCTAGATGACATCTTAATTCAGGCGTCGACTTTCCAAAGAGCCAAGTCTCACACGGAAATTGTATTGGCCTTTCTGAGGTCTCACGGGTGGAAGGTGAATATCAAAAAGAGTTCTCTCTCCCCGCTCACAAGGGTTTCCTTCCTAGGAACTCTATTAGATACTGTAGAAATGAAAATATTTCTGACGGAGGTCAGAAAGTTAAAACTCTTAACCACTTGCCGAGCTCTTCATTCCATTCCTCGGCCATCTGTAGCTCAGTGCATGGAGACAATCGGACTAATGGTAGCGGCAATGGACATAGTCCCTTTTGCTCGGATACACCTCAGACCACTGCAACTATGCATGCTCAAACAGTGGAATGGGGATTATGCAGATTTGTCTCCTCAAATACAGTTGGACCAGGGGACCAGAGATTCTCTTCTCTGGTGGTTGTCTCAGGATCACCTGTCTCAGGGAATGTGTTTCCGCAGACCAGAGTGGATCATCGTAACGAACGACGCCAGTCTGTTGGGCTGGGGTGCAGTCTGGGACTCCCTGAAAGCTCAGGGCTTATGGTCTCGGGAAGAAGCTCTTCTACCGATAAACATTCTGGAACTGAGGGCGATATTCAACACTCTTCAGGCATGGCCTCAGCTAGCTGCGGCCAAATTCTTCAGATTTCAGTCGGACAACATCACGACTGTAGCTTACATCAACCATCAAGGGGGAACAAGGAGTCCCCTAGCAATGATGGAAGTAACCAAAATAATCAGGTGGGCGGAGGATCACTCTTGCCACCTCCCAGCAATTTACATCCCAGGAGTAGACAACTGGGAGGCGGATTTTCTGAGTCGTCAGACTTTTCATCCGGGGGAGTGGGAACTCCACCCGGAGGTATTTGCCCAACTGACTCAGCTATAGGGCACTCCAGAATTAGATCTGATGGCGTCCCGTCAGAATACCAAACTTCCTCTTTATGGGTCCAGGTCCCGGGATCCCCAAGCGGTGTTGATAGATGCTCTAGCAGCGCCTTGATCCTTCAATCTGGCCTATGTGTTTCCACCGTTTCCTCTCCTCCCTCGTCTGGTTGCCAGAATCAAGCAGGAGAGGGCGTTGTGATCCTAATAGCGCCTGCGTGGCCACGCAGGACCTGGTATGCAGACCTAGTGGACATGTCATCCGTTCCACCATGGACTCTGCCAATGAGGCAGGACCTTCTACTTCAAGGTCCTTTCAAACATCCAAATCTAATTTCTCTGCGTCTGACTGCTTGGAGATTGAACGCCTAATTCTATCAAAGCGTGGAGTCGGTTATCGATACCCTGATTCAGGCTAGAAAGCCTGTCACCAGGAAAATCTACCATAAGATTTGGCGAAAATATCTTTGTTGGTGCGAATCCAAGGGTTTCTCATGGAGTAAGATTAGGATTCCCAGGATATTGTCTTTTCTCCAAGATGGATTGGAGAAAGGATTGTCAGCTAGTTCCTTAAAAGGACAGATATCTGCTTTGTCTATTCTTTTACACAAACGTCTGGCGGAGGTACCAGACGTTCAAGCTTTTACTCAGGCTTTAGTCAGAATCAAGCCTGTTTATAGACCTGTGGCTCCGCCATGGAGTCTGAATTTAGTTCTTTCAGTTCTGCAAGGGGTTCCGTTTGAACCTTTACATTCCATAGATATTAAGCTTTTATCTTGGAAAATTATGTTTTTGGTAGCTATCTCTTTTGCTTGAAGAGTTTCAGAGTTATCTGCTTTACAGTGTGATTCACCTTACCTGGTTTTCCATGCAGATAAGGTAGTTTCTCTTGTAAGGTGTATCCAGTCCATGGATCATCCATTACTTGTGGGATATTCTCATTCCCAACAGGAAGTTGCAAGAGGACACCAACAGCAGAGCTGTCTATATAGCTCCTCCCCTAACTGCCATATCCAGTCATTCTCTTGCAACTCTCAACAAACTTGGAGGTAGTAAGAGAGAAGTGGTGAAATGTAGCTGTTATTTTGCTTCAATCAAAAAATGGTACCGGAGTTGTACTATTTTGTTCCAGGCAGAAAAATAGAAGAATCTGCCTGTGATTTCTATGATCTTAGCAGGTTGTAACTAAGATCCATTGCTGTTCTCACACATGACTGAAGAGAGAGATAACTTCAGCGGGGGAATGGCGTGCAGGTTATCCTGCTATGAGGTATGTGCAGTTAAGATTTTTCTAGAAGATGTGAATGCTAGAAAATGCTGCTGATGCCAAATGTATGTAAGGTAAGCCTGAATACAGTGATTTAATAGCGACTGGTATCATGCTTACTTTCTGAGGTAATACTCTTTTATATTTACAATATAAAATGTTTGCTGGCATGTTTAAACGTTTTTTTATATATACTTTGGTGATAAAACTTTATTGGGGCCTAGTTTTTTCCACATGGCTGGCTTAAATTTGCCTAGAAACAGTTTCCTGAGGCTTTCTGCTGTGTTACTATGAGTGGGAGGGGCCTAATTTAGCGCTTTTTTGCGCAGTAACTTTTACAGACTGAGACATCCAGCTTCCTCCAGGAGTCCCCTGAATGCTATAGGACATCTCTAAAGGGCTCTTAGGCTTTCCAAAATCGTTTGTTGGGGAAGGTATGCCCACAGCAAGGCTGTGGCAGTTTGGTGTGACTGTTAAAAAAGTCTATCGTTTTTTTTTATCCGTTTTTTGAACTAAGGGGTTAATCATCCATTTACAAGTGGGTGCAATGCTCTGTTAGCTTATTATACACACTGTAAAAATTTTGTTTGATTTACTGCCTTTTTTCACTGTTTTTCAAATTCTGACAAAATTTTCTCTTAAAGGCACAGTACCGTTTTTATTTTTTGCTTGTTAACTTGATTTAAAGTGTTTTCCAAACTTGCTAGTCTCATTGCTAGTCTCCTTGTTCATTATGTTTAAAAGCCATGGTGGAACACCCTCTTAGAATGTGTACCAAATGTACTGATTTCACTTTAAGCAATAAAGATCATATTCTGTCTTTAAAAAATTTATCACCAGAGGAATCTGACGAGGGGGAAGTTATGCCGACTAACTCTCCCCACGTGTCAGATCCTTTGACTCTCGCTCAAGGGACTCACGCTCAAATGGCGCCAAGTACATCTAGGGCGCCCATAGCGTTTACTTTACAAGACATGGCGGCAGTCATGGATAATACACTTTCAGCGGTATTAGCCAGACTACCCGAATTTAGAGGAAAGCGAGATAGCTCTGGAGTTATACGAAATACAGAGCATACTGATGCTTTAAGAGCTATGTCTGATACTGCCTCACAATATGCAGAAGCTGAAGAAGGAGAGCTTCTTTCTGTGGGTGATGTTTCTGACTCAGGGAAGATGATGCAACCTGATTCTGATATCTCTACATTTAAATTTAAGCTTGAACACCTCTGCGTGTTACTCAGGGAGGTTTTAGCTGCTCTGAATGACTGTGATACAATTGCAGTGCCAGAGAAATTGTGTAGACTGGATAAATACTATGCAGTGCCGGTGTGCACTGATGTTTTTCCAATACCTAAAAGGTTTACAGAAATTATTACTAAGGATTGGGATAGACCAGGTGTGCCGTTCTCTCCCCCTCCTATTTTTAGAAAAATGTTTCCAATAGACGCCACCACACGGGACTTATGGCAGACAGTTCCTAAGGTGGAGGGAGCAGTTTCTACTCTAGCAAAGCGTACTACTATCCCTGTCGAGGACAGTTGTGCTTTCTTAGATCCAATGGATAAAAATTTAGAGGGTTACCTTAAGAAAATGTTTATTCAACAAGGTTTAATCCTACAGCCCCTTGCATGCATTGCTCCTGTCACTGTGGCGTTCTGGTTTGAGTCTCTGGAAGAGGCTTTACAGGTAGCGACTCCATTGGATGACATACTTGACAAGCTTAGAGCACTTAAGCTAGCCAATTCTTTTGTTTCTGATGCCATTGTTCATTTGACTAAACTAACGGCTAAGAATTCTGGTTTTGCTATCCAGTCGCGCAGAGCGCTATGGCTTAAATCATGGTCAGCTGACGTTACTTCAAAGTCTAAGCTGCTTAACATTCCCTTCAAGGGGCAGACCCTATTCGGGCCTGGTTTGAAGGAGATTATTGCTGATATCACTGGAGGAAAAGGTCATGCCCTTCCTCAGGATAGGTCCAAATCAAGGGCCAAACAGTCTAATTTTCGTGCCTTTCGAAACTTCAAGGCAAGTGCGGCATCAACTTCCTCTAATGCAAAACAAGAGGGAACTTTTGCTCAGTCCAAGACGGTCTGGAGACCTAACCAGACCTGGAACAAAGGTAAGCAGGCCAAAAAGCCTGCTGCTGCCTCTAAGACAGCATGAAGGAATGGCCCCCTATCCGGTAACGGATCTAGTAGGGGGCAGACTTTCGCTCTTCGCCCAGGCGTGGGCAAGAGATGTCCAGGATCCCTGGGCGTTGGAAATTATATCCCAGGGATATCTTCTGGACTTCAAGGCTTCCCCCCCAAAAGGGAGATTTCACCTTTCACAATTATCTGCAAACCAGATAAAGAGAGAAGCATTCTTACACTGTGTACAAGACCTCCTAGTTATGGGAGTGATCCATCCAGTTCGAAAGGAGGAACAGGGACAGGGATTTTACTCAAATCTGTTTGTGGTTCCCAAAAAAGAGGGAACCTTCAGACCAATTTTGGATCTAAAGATCTTAAACAAATTCCTAAGAGTTCCATCATTCAAGATGGAGACTAATCGTACCATCCTACCTATGATCCAGGAGGGTCAATACATGACTACAGTGGATTTAAAGGATGCTTATCTTTACATTCCGATACACAAAGATCATCATCGGTTTTTCAGGTTTGCCTTCCTAGACAGGCATTACCAGTTTGTAGCTCTTCCCTTTGGGTTAGCTACAGCCCCAAGAATTTTTACGATGGTTCTGGGGTCGCTTCTGGCGGTTCTAAGGCCGCGGGGCATAGCAGTGGCCCCTTATTTAGACGACATCCTGATTCAGGCATCAAACTTCCAAATTGCCAAGTCTCATACGGACATAGTGTTGGCATTTCTGAGGTCGCATGGGTGGAAGGTGAACGAGGAAAAGAGTTCTCTATCCCCCCTCACAAGAGTTTCCTTCCTAGGGACTCTGATAGATTCTGTAGAAATTAAAATTTACCTGACGGAGTCCAGGTTATCAAAACTTCTAAATTCCTGCCGTGTTCTTTATTCCATTCCTCGCCCTTCGGTGGCTCAGTGCATGGAAGTAATCGGCTTAATGGTAGAGGCAATGGACATAGTGCCGTTTGCACGCCTACATCTCAGACCGCTGCAACTCTGCATGCTCAGTCAGTGGAATGGGGATTACACAGATTTGTCCCCTCTACTAAATCTGGATCAAGAGACCAGGGATTCTCTTCTCTGGTGGCTATCTCGGGTCCATCTGTCCAAAGGTATGACCTTTCGCAGGCCAGATTGGACAATTGTAACAGATGCCAGCCTTCTAGGTTGGGGTGCAGTCTGGAACTCCCTGAAGGCTCAGGGATCGTGGACTTAGGAGGAGTCACTCCTTCCAATAAATATTCTGGAACTGAGAGCGATATTCAATGCTCTTCAGGCTTGGCCTCAGTTAGCAACTCTGAGGTTCATCAGATTTCAGTCGGACAACATCAAGACTGTGGCTTACATCAACCATCAAGCGATGTTAGAAGTCTCAAAGATAATTCGCTGGGCAGAGATTCACTCTTGCCACCTATCAGCTATCCATATCCCAGGTGTAGAGAACTGGGAGGCGGATTTTCTAAGTCGACAGACTTTTCATCCGGGGGAGTGGGAGCTCCATCCGGAGGTGTTTGCACAATTGATTCATCGTTGGGGCAAACCAGAACTGGATGTCATGGCGTCTCGCCAGAACGCCAAGCTTCCTTGTTACGGATCCAGGTCCAGGGACCCCAAGGCAACGCTGATAGATGCTCTAGCAGCGCCTTGGTCCTTCAACCTGGCTTATGTGTTTCCACCGTTTCCTCTGCTCCCTCGTCTGATTGCCAAGATCAAGCAGGAGAGAGCATCAGTGATCTTGATAGCGCCTGCGTGGCCACGCAGGACTTGGTATGCAGATCTGGTGGACATGTCATCCTTTCCACCATGGACTCTGCCGCTGAGACAGGACCTTCTACTTCAAGGTCCTTTCAACCATCCAAATCTAATTTCTCTGAGGCTGACTGCCTGGAGATTGAACACTTGATTTTATCAAAGCGTGGTTTCTCCGAGTCAGTCATTGATACCTTAATTCAGGCACGAAAGCCTGTCACCAGGAAAATCTATCATAAGATATGGCGTAAATATCTTTATTGGTGTGAATCCAAGGCTACTCATGGAGTAAGGTTAGGATTCCCAGGATATTATCTTTTCTCCAAGAAGGATTGTCAGCTAGTTCCTTAAAGGGACAGATTTCTGTGCTATCTATTCTTTTGCACAAGCGTCTGGCGGATGTTCCAGACGTTCAGGCATTTTGTCAGGCTTTAGATAGAATCAAGCCTGTGTTTAAACCTGTTGCTCCACCTTGGAGCTTAAATTTGGTTCTTAAAGTTCTTCAGGGGGTTCCGTTTGAACCTCTTCATTCCATAGATATCAAACTTTTATCTTGGAAAGTTCTTTTTTTGGTAGCTATTTCCTCGGCTCGTAGAGTTTCCGAGTTATCTGCCTTACAATGTGATTCTCCTTATCTGATCTTCCATGCAGATAAGGTAGTTCTGCGTACCAAACCTGGGTTTTTACCTAAGGTGGTATCTAATAAGAATATCAATCAAGAGATTGTTGTTCCGTCTTTGTGTCCTAATCTTTCTTGAAAGAAGGAACGTCTATTACACAATCTGGACGTGGTTCGTGCTTTAAAGTTTTACTTACAAGCTACTAAAGATTTTCGTCAAACATCTGCTTTGTTTGTTATCTACTCTGGACAGAGGAGAGGTCAAAAGGCTTCGGCAACCTCTCTTTCTATTTGGCTAAGAAGCATAATCCGCTTAGCCTATGAGACTGCTGGCCAGCAGCCTCCTGAAAAGATTACAGCTCATTCTACTAGAGCTGTGGCTTCCACATGGGCCTTTAAAAATGAGGCTTCTGTTGAACAGATTTGCAAGGCGGCGACTTGGTCTTCGCTTCATACTTTTTCAAAATTCTACAAATGTGATACTTTTGCTTCTTCAGAGGCTTTTTTTGGGAGAAAAGTTTTACAGGCAGTGGTACCTTCCGTTTAAGTACCTGCCTTGTCCCTCCCTTCATCCGTGTACTTTAGCTTTGGTATTGGTATTCCACAAGTAATGGATGATCCGTAGACTGGATACACCTTACAAGAGAAAACATAATTTATGCTTACCTGATAAATTTATTTCTCTTGTGGTGTATCCAGTCCACGGCCCGCCCTGTCATTTTAAGGCAGGTATTTTTTAATTTTAAGCTACAGTCACCACTTCACCCTATGGTTTCTCCTTTCTCTGTTTGTTTTCGGTCGAATGACTGGATATGGCAGTTAGGGGAGGAGCTATATAGACAGCTCTGCTGTGGGTGTCCTCTTGCAACTTCCTGTTGGGAATGAGAATATCCCACAAGTATTGGATGATCCGTGGACTGGATACACCACAAGAGAAATAAATTTATCAGGTAAGCATAAATTATGTTTTTGCGTACCAAACCCGGTTTTCTTCCTAAGGTTGTGTCTAATAAGAATATTAACCAGGAAATTGTTGTTCCTTCTCTGTGTCCTAATCCTTCTTCGAAGAAGGAACGTCTGTTACACAATCTTGATGTGGTTCGTGCTTTAAAGTTCTATTTACAAGCAACTAAGGATTTCAGACAAACAACTTCTTTGTTTGTTATCTATTCTGGTAAGAGGAGAGGTCAGAAGGCAACCGCTACCTCTCTTTCCTTTTGGCTGAAAAGCATCATCCGTTTGGCCTATGAGACTGCTGGCCAGCAGCCTCTTGAAACAATTACTGCTCATTCTACCAGAGCAGTGGCTTCCACATGGGCTTTTAAAAATGAGGCTTCTGTTGAACAGATTTGTAAGGCAGCGACTTAGGTCTTCGCTGCATACTTTTTCCAAATTTTACAAATTCGATACTTTTGCTTCTTCTGAGGCTATTTTTGGGAGAAAGCTTTTGCAAGCAGTGGTGCCTTCCGTTTAAGGTACCTGTCTTGTTCCCTCCCTTCATCCGTGTCCTAAAGCTTTGGTATTGGTATCCCACAAGTAAAGGATGAACCCGTGGACTGGATACACCTTACAAGAGAAAACAGAATTTATGCTTACCTGATAAATTACTTTCTCTTGTGGTGTATCCAGTCCACGGCCCGCCCTGGCTATTAGTCAGGTAGATTTTTAGTTTAAACTACAGTAACCACTGCACCCTATGGTTTCTCCTTTTTCTTCCTAACCTCCGATCGAATGACTGGGGGGTGGAGCTAGAGGGGGAGCTATATGGACAGCTCTGCTGTGTGCTCTCTTTGCCACTTCCTGTTAGAAAGGAGAATATCCCACAAGTAAAGGATGAACCCGTGGACTGGATACAGCACAAGAGAAAGTAATTTATCAGGTAAGCATAAATTCTGTTTTCATACTCGCAATTTTGTGATTCTAAGTTACAATAATTTTATCTTCTTATACAGGATTTCTATCAGTAATCACATATTTATGGGATTGAACAGTTTGCCATTCTGTTCAGTTTATTGGCAACCTTACATCAGTTGCACTGGTTTTTACTATAAACAGAAGTTCCAAAAATCACAATTTGAAAAAATGCAGTTTACAGTGTTTAGAACCTTACGTGGCATTTTCTTACATTAATAGATATTCTGCAAAGGCAAAACGTTTCTTCATGAGTTATGATTAAAAGTAGACATGGGCATTTTTTAGCTGACGAGGCGTCCCCTTGTTGACTTCAGCTCAAAGCCGGATTTATGCTTATGGAAGATCACCACACTAAGATTTGTGCAAATCCAAATCTTAGTCTGGTGATTTTTCACAATCCGGATCCGAAAAAAGCCCGTCAATGGGGCCGAATTGCTTGATGCCCCTGTTTCTGCATGAGCCTTGAGGCTCAACGGAAACAGAAGTTATGACTGTGTTCCATAACTTGTCCACCAGCTCTGAGGCCGCGGACAGAAATCAACCCGAACGAATATGATCGGGCTGATTGACACCCCCTGCTAGCGGCCGTGAATCTGCAGGGGGCAGCATTGCACCAGCAGCAATTATAAATGCAGACAGCATATGCTGTCGGCATTTATCGATGTGTGGCGAACATGATACGCTACATCGTATAATGTCCGCTCGCACTATGATAAATCTACCCCCATGAGCCTACTTCTGCATTCCACATGTAATTTAAAAGGACAGTGAACACCTTGAGATTTTTATATAACATTTTTAGTTACTTTTAATTAAACAACTTTGCACTATACTTTCATTAAGGAGGTTAAAAAATTAATTTGTTAAAATTCTTTCTAAAACCTCAATAAAAAAAAATGTCTAGACTTGGTTGATCTTATTATTATAGCATCAAAAGGTATTTACTGTCCCTTAAATATAAAAAATGTCAGTTACGTATCTCGCTAGCTAATTGCTAAATTTAAAATAAGGAAGTTTAGAGCTATAAATACATACTGTATTTGTCTACAATGACATTTTTATTTCTAAGCCATTTTACTTTGCGCCCCCCCCCCCCCCCAAGAAAAATTTCTGCTAGCATCTGTGTATATGTAATGGGCTAATTCAGTAGAATGGAAGCCATCCATTGTATAAATGGTAATACTTAGATCTGAGAACTGCTCAAGGATGAAATGACCATGAAAATAGGTCACCAAGGCAGTCTCTCTAGTCATGGGGAACAGAAACAACTCTAACTGAATTTCTTTAATTTTTAACATGAATTTATCCTTTTGTTGTAGTAACCTCTTGGCTACATGCTCAGATTAATACAAACAGAGTCATTTTCTACTGCAACTTCACTGAAAGTGAGACAACCGAAGCAAGGTAGGAACAAGGTTTGCTCTTAGCTGGAGTTATTGATGAGAAAAATATATGGCTCTATAATTCCTATTTACTAACCTCATCAAACATATGCCACTTCTTTTCTCCAGTTTATGGAATATTAAACAGTATGAGGATTGTAATCTAAAACATGTAATAATGGGTAATATACTTTCATTACTTATTTTGCCCCCTTTCCTATAATTTAACTATTAAAATTGTTGGTTTTCTAAATTTAACGGAATTTCTATAAAGTAATAATTACTGACATGTTTAAACTAAAGTTTCCCCTTATCTACCTCTCCTGCTGAGAACAATTATGGACAGATATAAAATAGGCAATACAAAGTCTGTGTAAGCAAGTCTGTGTGGAACATTGGATTGTTAAAGTAATTATCTAACTGGTTTTCCACACAGCCTTGTTTACACAATCATTTTTATTGCTTGTTTATAACAGTCCCTACTATGTTTCCTCAGCTGGAGGGATAGATAATATGGAAACTTAAGTATAAACATTGCAGGACCCATTACTTTATAGAGACTAAATCTTTACAATTATAGTCTCAATATTAAAACATTAATATAATTGTAAAAACATTACATTTACATATTCTAAGACTAATCTTTACTTTGAATACATTATTATGTCTAGCATGCATTTAATGTTTAATATACCTTTTAATCTCCAATGCAAATTTAGCAAGTTCCTTTTTCAAATTATGATTAACTGTGCAAAATAATTTACCCCTTGAATGTAGAAGCAAAAGGAAGCCCTGTTTGTAGATTGATGGATCCGTCAAGTGTATTGTTAGAAATATTTTTTTAATACAACTCTGGGAGAGCAGGTTCATTTTTCTATCATAGATTATTGTTGAAATACTACTACTTTTTTGCTAAGGGTGTGTAGTTTTTTATATATATCTATCTATATATATATATATATATATATATATATATATATATATATATTTAGATTGAAATAGTTTTTATTATTGTTGTACAGTGTGAACAATACATGGGTCAGTTCGGTGGAAAAAAAAAAAACAGTTGACAAATTTCAAACAAATGTAAGCCATTTAACAGATTCTAATGGTCCACCGCTTCCTCCTTTTTAGTGAGTTCTGTTAGTCACTCTTTACCATGTGTCGTCAATCATAGCTCCTATTGAAGCCAACAATTATTTATTTAATTTTCTGTATCTAAACATATATAACAATCAACATATTTAACTAATGTAACCCCTATGCCAGTCAACTGCATAAATCATATTAATAAATGAACAATAAACGTTTCTTAACAGATCATCGTACCTTATGAACCCTCAGAGCGCACCTTCCAATCCCTCCCATCTTCTCCTATACTCATATCTTTGTCTCCTTCTGTCTCTCCTGTTATCTCGTCCTTATATTTGCTTCTCATTTAGAATCCAATAGAACCAAACTTGGTTGAAGACTTCAACTGTATCCTGTATGTAAGCAGCTGTCTGACACATGTCAAACATGTTTCTAATCCTTCCAAGTATCTCCCCCCTTTCTGGCACTCCTAGTTTCCAGTGTTTTGCTATAGCTGTGCGGGTCACTGTACATAAGATTCTAATTAACTTATTTATTGGTGTGTTAAACCTCAAATCATCGACGTTCAATAGTGCCTGCATAGGTGTCAATATAACTTGCTCCTCTAATATGGTGGTTAACATCTTGGACAGGTCTAGCCAAACCCTCTGAACATTTGGGCATTCCCACCACATATGAAAATATGTACCTAATTGCGTGCAACCTCTATAACACTGTGTGGTGCCTCCCTTAACCATGTGCGCTGTTTTTAGAGGGGTCAAATACCAGCGAAAAGTTGTCTTTATATTGTTTTCCCTCAGATCCGCTCCCAATAAGCCTCTAGCTGAGTTTAAAAAAATCTGGTTCCATGTTGTTAAGTCAAATGTTCTCTCTAAGTCCGCTTCCCACCGAAGAATGACAGGAGATTTTGTTGTTGTGTGTGATTCTTGGATGTGTAAATATAAATGTGATACCGCACTTTTCATATATATATATTTAAAGGGACACTGAACCCAATTTTTTTCTTTCGCGATTCAGATAGAGCATACAATTTTAAGCGACTTTCTTATTTACTCCTATTATCAATTTATCTTCGTTCTCTTGCTATCTTTATTTGAAAAAGAAGGCATCTAAGCTAAGGAGCCAGCTACTTTTTGTTTTAGAACCCTGGATAGCACTTGCATATTGGTGGATGAATGTGTCCACCAATCAGCAAGAACAAACCAGGTTGTTCACCAAAAATGGGCCGGCATCTAAACTTACATTCTTGCTTTTCAAAAAAAGATACCAAGAGAATTAAGAAAAAATGATAATAGGAGTAAATTAGAAAGTTGCTTAAAATTGCATGCTCTATCTGAATCACAAAAGAAAAAATTTGAGTTCAGTGTCCCTTTAAGTTTGTAATTTGGTATAGAATCAATCAAGGCTATAGATTTGTTACGTTTTTTGGTTGTTTTCTGCTAGGATTCTGTATGAATAATGTTTTAACCACAAAAGCTTATTTGTGATTTATTAATTATGGTGCTAGATACCTGGTCACTTCCACATTTGTTATGTCAATGTTATGTGCTATACTGATTTATAGAAATATGTGTATTGTATTATTTCATATTAGGATTATGCTA
This sequence comes from Bombina bombina, assembly GCF_027579735.1. Taxonomy (NCBI): domain Eukaryota; kingdom Metazoa; phylum Chordata; class Amphibia; order Anura; family Bombinatoridae; genus Bombina; species Bombina bombina. The sequence goes on from NC_069501.1 coordinate 942,723,506, forward strand.
TGATCCATAGTCCATTCTAAAATCAATCACAAGTATATAGTAAAACTAAATATATTTTAAAAAAAATAATGCCAGCACTTTGTCATATTTTTTATATCAAGATGGGTTTTTTTTCATTTATAAATTTAGTTCTAGGCATTTAATTATTATTATTATTTTTAGATTAACTCAGGTAATGTAACTGGCATAGTAGCTCCTCCATAAAAAAAAAGACATTTACTGTGTAAAATTAGTTTGCCCCCATAAAAAGTGATATGATAAGGTATAATTGTATAATGGTTTAGTTGTATTTTTATATAAAAACAATGAAGAAATATTTCTTATATTTTTAACAAACAACTAATTAGTCTGAAATATTTATCCATTTGGATAAAGATATTTTGTTTTTAAGCAAACTCATTTAATTTACTGTCTAAGCCCTGCAAAGAGGTTAAATACATAGTAAAAGTTGTGCTCCTGGGGTACTCCAGATAAGCATACATCTGATGAGCAAATGAGAAGCAAGTAAACTTGCGTATGCACCAATCACTGGCCGTATCCTCATATGGAGCAGAATGAGGGTATACCAGAAGTACAACTTTGGCTACATGTTGAAGCTACCTGAAGGCTTCAAACACATACAGGGAGTGCAGAATTATTAGGCAAATGAGTATTTTGACCACATCATCCTCTTTATGCATGTTGTCTTACTCCAAGCTGTATAGGCTCGAAAGCCTACTACCAATTAAGCATATTAGGTGATGTGCATCTCTGTAATGAGAAGGGGTGTGGTCTAATGACATCAACACCCTATATCAGGTGTGCATAATTATTAGGCAACTTCCTTTCCTTTGGCAAAATGGGTCAAAAGAAGGACTTGACAGGCTCAGAAAAGTCAAAAATAGTGAGATATCTTGCAGAGGGATGCAGCACTCTTAAAATTGCAAAGCTTCTGAAGCGTGATCATCGAACAATCAATCGTTTCATTCAAAATAGTCAACAGGGTCGCAAGAAGCGTGTGGAAAAACCAAGGCGCAAAATAACTGCCCATGAACTGAGAAAAGTCAAGCGTGCAGCTGCCAAGATGCCACTTGCCACCAGTTTGGCCATATTTCAGAGCTGCAACATCACTGGAGTGCCCAAAAGCACAAGGTGTGCAATACTCAGAGACATGGCCAAGGTAAGAAAGGCTGAAAGACGACCACCACTGAACAAGACACACAAGCTGAAACGTCAACCTGGACCAAGAAATATCTAAAGACTGATTTTTCTAAGGTTTTATGGACTGATGAAATGATAGTGAGTTTTGATGGGCCAGATGGATGGGCCCGTGGCTGGATTGGTAAAGGGCAGAGAGCTCCAGTCCGACTCAGACGCCAGCAAGGTGGAGGTGGAGTACTGGTTTGGGCTGGTATCATCAAAGATGAGCTTGTGGGGCCTTTTCGGGTTGAGGATTGTCAGGATAATGGCATACTTATTTCTCTGCACTGTCCCTTTAAAGCATCCTGCTCTCATTAACATCAACCTATTTAAGGCCCCTCCCAGCATTTTCACATTGCTTAGTATTGAAGTTTGTCTTAAACCTTAACCTGAGCCTGCTCTCTGTAAGATTTATCTTACTACTTCTGTTTGTTGGATTCCTCTACACCTGCTAGCTGGATTTTTGTTGTCATCCTCTCCTTCCTGCCTGCTTCTCCCTCAAGAAGATCCAGCTATTTCAAAAGCCTCATTCATACCTTTATCTCTAACTCAGTTTCCCCTGCAGCTCACCGGCATTGGGATTCAATTTTCACTGAGCTCCACTTCCTCATGCTGTGACGTCATCAGCCAGCTGCTACTGAGCTTCCCTGCTCCTTCTGGCAAGTCGCCATTACAACCCGGTGTTTGCAACTATCATTATAACAGTCCTGTTAGGGGTAAGCCAGTCTCTGTATTTTACTTTGCTGCTATACTCTAAGATTAGTATCTCAGTTGCTGCTGTTATTTTTCTGTGACTTTTATTTTCATTCCCTCATATCCTGCTGTTTTACCATAACTCTGTACACAATAGCAATTGCTTATTTTTTTTCTATGATCATAGTACCATTTTTTCCTTGCTTATTTATTTTTTCCTTCATGGTAAAATCTCAGGTTTATCTGAGCATATCCCTGCTGCATTTACTTTCTCACAGTGACTACCCAGACACATGTGGCAGCCATAGGGAATATGCTCAATTACTGCCTGTATATTAAAACTTTGCAATAAGGAATAAGGTTTTACATAGCTGCCTAATTCCTAATCTTTGTTTTACCTTATCACTCTGTTGCAAACAACCATACAATTTTTATTGTTTTTTTCATTCCCAGCAGTTGTGGTCCAAATAACTAAGCTGCACACATTTTTTTCTTTCTTAGTTGTGCCTGACATAATACTAAGCCTGCCCAAAAATATGGACCCAGCTGGAATGAACGCACATGTGCAAAATATCACACAGAGGGTTGATTTATTAACTGAAGCTGTTAATTCTCTGAAAACAGAAAATGATACTTTAAAAGCTTATATCAGGGATGTGGTTGATAAGAGAGTACCTATATTAGAACCACAGGTTAGTACACCAGAAAAATTTAGTGGTGAGAGATCTGAGTATAGAGATTTCAAGAATGCTTGTTTGCTTATGTTCTCCCTTAAACCTCATACCTATCCCACTGATAGAGCAAGGGTACTCACAGTTATATCCTATTTGAGAGGTGAGCCCCGCACATGGGCCAACACTTACTTCGAGAATAACGATGATATACTTAATTCGTTGGAAAGTTTTTTTTCTGCTATGGGTCAGCTATATGAGGATCCATATAAACAGCTTACTGCTGAAACTGCAATGCGAGGCTTGAAACAAAAGAAAAGAGTAGTTGAAGATTACATTGCCGAATTTAAAAAATGGGCGAAAGACACTCACTGGAATGACCTTTCACTGAGAAATCAGTTTAGATTAGGCCTTTCAGAAGGAATTAAGGATGAGTTGTCTAGATCTGAACTACCACTTACTCTTGAGGCTTTAATGTCACTTAGTATAACTATAGACAGAAGACTGAGAGAGAGACAGCAGGAGAGATCATTTCATGAATATCCTGCAAAGAAACAAAATACACCCAGCCCCAGCAAATCAACTGCTGAACCTATGGATATAGGTTTTATAAAGGGACCATTAACCCCTGAGGAGAAGATCCGACGAAGGGTTAATAACCTCTGTTTATACTGTGCTTCAGACAAACACACTGTCAGGGACTGTCCTTCCCTCCTGAAACAAAACAAGGGTAAGATGTATAAAGAACCTTTTTGTTGTACCACTCAGGATCATGCTCTCCCTTACCTAAATTTATCTCTTCTTTTACAGTGGGAGTCACATCGAATCAACGCTCCCGCGATTATTGACTCAGGAGCTACAGCATCTTACATAGATACTGTATTCACTAAATTCAATAAAATTCCACTTGTGCAAAAAAGGTCTCCTGTGTTATTACGTGGAATAGATGGTAATCCAATCACATCAGGTCCAGTTAAATATCAAACAATACCCTTACTTGTTGTTACCCAAGACCACCATAGGGAGTATTTGTCATTTGATGTAATATCATCCCCTATTTCACCCATAGTTCTCGGTATAAACTGGCTCCGAATTCATAATCCTGAAGTAAATTGGTCTACCTCAACAGTCACATTTAATTCTACATTCTGCTCTACTACTTGTTTCCCAGCTACTATTTTGCAAACCACTGAATCCAATGAGACAATTCAAATTCCTGAGGTTTATAAGGATTATGCAGATGTATTCAGCAAAACCCAGTGCGACAATCTTCCTCCTCACAGGAAGTATGATTGTCCTATTGAGATCATACCTGGCTCTGAGATCCCCACGGGTCATATTTACCCACTCTCAAACCCAGAGTTAATACACCTTAAATCTTACTTAGATGAAAATCTAAAGAAAGGTTTCATCCGTCCCTCCACCTCTCCAGCTAGTGCTGGGATTTTTTTTGTTAAAAATAAGGATGGCTCATTAAGGCCAATCGTAGACTACAGACAACTAAATAAAATTACAGTAAAAAACAGATATCCTTTACCCCTCATCCCGGAGTTAATTGAAAGGTTGGAGGGAGCAAAATTTTTCACAAAATTGGACTTAAGAGGAGCCTATAATCTCATCCGAATTAGATCTGGAGATGAGTGGCTCACGGCGTTTCGAACAAGATACGGATTGTTCGAATACGTCGTGATGCCTTTTGGGCTCTGCAACGCGCCCGCAACTTTCCAGCACTTAATTAATGACATTTTTAGGGACATATTAGATGTCTTTATTGTCATCTATCTGGATGATATTTTAATTTATTCCAAGACCTATCAGGAACACATTTCCCATGTTAGACAAGTTTTATCAAGGCTCAGAGGTAACCACTTGTATGCTAAGGCTGAGAAATGCCTGTTCAATTCACAGACCATATCCTTTCTGGGATATGAAATTTCTCCTTCAGGTATCCATATGGAACAAAAAAAGGTTGATGCAGTTTTAAATTGGCCCATACCAACAACTAAACGTCAAGTTCAGTCCTTCATGGGTTTTGCGAATTTCTACCGCAAATTTATTAAAAATTTCTCCAAACTTGCTCTTCCTTTAACTGTTCTAACAAAAAATAATTCACATTTCACGTGGACTAAAGAAGCACAATCCGCTTTTGATTTGTTCAAACAAAAGTTCACTTCAGCACCAATACTCCGTTTTCCTGACCCTAATCTACAATTTGTTCTTGAGGTGGACGCCTCAAATTCTGCTATTGGCGCTGTTCTCTCTCAAAGAGAAAACCTGTCAAAACCTTTACATCCTGTGGCTTTTTACTCCAAGACTTTGAATAGTGCGGAACAAAACTATCCTATTGGTGACAAAGAACTCTTAGCCATAAAACTCTCCCTGGAACACTGGCGACACCTCCTTGAAGGTACTTCCATTCCTACACTCATCTATACAGATCATAGGAACCTGCAGTACTTGAAGGCCACTAGAACCTTGTCAGCAAGACAGGTTCGCTGGAATCTCTTTTTCTCTCGTTTTAATTTCCTCATCACATACCATCCTGCTGGAAAGAACCAAAAAGCCGACGCACTATCCCGGTTACCCACAAATCTTCCACATCAAACGACTGACCAATCCATCATACCAAAAGAAAACTTCATTTCTTTTACTCTTGAAGTCTCATCTAACCTTAAAAAGGAACAGTTGGCCGACTCTACAAAGCCATTACACCTTCTTCAACTTAATACTCAAGGACTTTATTCTCATGATTCAAAGATATATGTTCCACCTTCCCTCAGACTCATTCTCCTTCAATCTGTACATGATTCACCTCTAGCTGGTCATCCAGGTATCCATAAAACTCTGGATCTAGTAAAAAGAGATTACTGGTGGCCTCATATGGGAACTCAAGTTAAGGACTATATAAACTCTTGTCTTAATTGTACCATTTCAAAAAGGGATAAACACTCTCCCTATGGGTTGCTTTTGCCTTTGCCTACTCCAAAGAATCCATGGTCTGAGATTGCTTTAGACTTTATTGTAGATTTGCCAGTCTCTTCAAAGAATACCACCATCCTTGTCGTTGTAGATCTCTTCACGAAGATGTGCCATTTCATCCCCTTCTCCAAACTTCCTACCGCTTTGGAGACAGTACATTTGCTTCTAAAACATATTGTTAAGTATCATGGACTTCCCACTTCAATCCTCAGTGATCGTGGCAGTCAATTTTCTAGCAGACTATGGTACCATTTCTGTAAAACTTTATCTGTTGAGAGAAAGTTGACTACTGCTTACCACCCGCAATGTAATGGTCAAACTGAACGTTGTAACCAGTGGTTGGAACAATTTTTAAGACTCTTCTGTTCCTCTCAACAACATCTTTGGAGTGACTTCCTGCATTACGCTGAATTTTGTTACAACAACACTATTCATTCCACTACTGGTCAAACTCCCTTCTTCGCAAACTACGGTTTTCACCCCAAGTTTCACATCCTACCATCTTCTACCGTTCCAGTATCTAGTATATCAGATTTGTCTAATTCCATCTCTTCCAACTTTAAAACCATCGAGTCCAACATCATAGCAGCAAAACAACTCCAGAAACAGTATTATGATCGCCGCAGAACTCCACCTCCTGTCTATACAAAAGGTGATCTAGTCTGGCTATCCACCAAACACCTAAGTTTGAAAACCCCTTCGAAAAAACTTTCTCCTTTGTTCATTGGTCCATACCCTGTTGAACTTGTCATTAATGCCAATGCTGTCCGGCTTAAATTACCCGATAATTTAAGAGTTCATCCCACATTCCATGTATCCCTTCTCAAACCCTATAAGGATCTCAGGGATTTCTCTTTACAAACGTCTCTTCCACCTATTTCTCTCGACCCTGAAATGGAGTATGAAGTTCACTCAATCCTGGATTCCCGTTTCCGTAGGGGACGTATTGAATATCTTGTTCGTTGGAAGGGTTTCTCTACAGATGATGATTCCTGGGAACCAGCTACCAACATATCCGCTCCTCGTTTGATATCTCATTTCCACCAAAGACATCCGGATCGTCCTGGGCCTTGAGCCTCTGGAGTGGCTCCTTGGAGGGGGGATTCTGTCAGGATAATGGCATACTTATTTCTCTGCACTGTCCCTTTAAAGCATCCTGCTCTCATTAACATCAACCTATTTAAGGCCCCTCCCAGCATTTTCACATTGCTTAGTATTGAAGTTTGTCTTAAACCTTAACCTGAGCCTGCTCTCTGTAAGATTTATCTTACTACTTCTGTTTGTTGGATTCCTCTACACCTGCTAGCTGGATTTTTGTTGTCATCCTCTCCTTCCTGCCTGCTTCTCCCTCAAGAAGATCCAGCTATTTCAAAAGCCTCATTCATACCTTTATCTCTAACTCAGTTTCCCCTGCAGCTCACCGGCATTGGGATTCAATTTTCACTGAGCTCCACTTCCTCATGCTGTGACGTCATCAGCCAGCTGCTACTGAGCTTCCCTGCTCCTTCTGGCAAGTCGCCATTACAACCCGGTGTTTGCAACTATCATTATAACAGTCCTGTTAGGGGTAAGCCAGTCTCTGTATTTTACTTTGCTGCTATACTCTAAGATTAGTATCTCAGTTGCTGCTGTTATTTTTCTGTGACTTTTATTTTCATTCCCTCATATCCTGCTGTTTTACCATAACTCTGTACACAATAGCAATTGCTTATTTTTTTTCTATGATCATAGTACCATTTTTTCCTTGCTTATTTATTTTTTCCTTCATGGTAAAATCTCAGGTTTATCTGAGCATATCCCTGCTGCATTTACTTTCTCACAGTGACTACCCAGACACATGTGGCAGCCATAGGGAATATGCTCAATTACTGCCTGTATATTAAAACTTTGCAATAAGGAATAAGGTTTTACATAGCTGCCTAATTCCTAATCTTTGTTTTACCTTATCACTCTGTTGCAAACAACCATACAATTTTTATTGTTTTTTTCATTCCCAGCAGTTGTGGTCCAAATAACTAAGCTGCACACATTTTTTTCTTTCTTAGTTGTGCCTGACAAGGATGGAGTCAAGCTCAACTCCCAGTCCTACTGCCAGTTTCTGGAAGACACCTTCTTCAAGCAGTGGTACAGGAAGAAGTCTGCATCCTTCAAGAAAAACATGATTTTCATGCAGGACAATGCTCCATCACACGCGTCCAAGTACTCCACAGCGTGGCTGGCAAGAAAGGGTATAAAAGAAGAAAATCTAATGACATGGCCTCCTTGTTCACCTGATCTGAACCCCATTGAGAACCTGTGGTCCATCATCAAATGTGAGATTTACAAGGAGGGAAAACAGTACACCTCTCTGAACAGTGTCTGGGAGGCTGTGGTTGCTGCTGCACGCAATGTTGATGGTGAACAGATCAAAACACTGACAGAATCCATGGATGGCAGGCTTTTGAGTGCCCTTGCAAAGAAAGGTGGCTATATTGGTCACTGATTTGTTTTTGTTTTGTTTTTGAATGTCAGAAATGTATATTTGTGAATGTTGAGATGTTATATTGGTTTCACTGGTAAAAATAAATAATTGAAATGGGTATATATTTGTTTTTTGTTAAGTTGCCTAATAATTATGCACAGTAATAGTTACCTGCACACACAGATATCCCCCTAAAATAGCTAAAACTAAAAACAAACTAAAAACTACTTCCAAAACTATGCAGCTTTGATATTAATGAGTTTTTTGGGTTCATTGAGAACATGGTTGTTGTTCAATAATAAAATTAATCCTCAAATATACAACTATACAATATTAATTCTGCACTCCCTGTAGTAAAATAAGGTTAATTTGTGTAAAAATAAAATGCTGTAATTAAGCTCTCTAGAATGAACCTTTAGTAGTATTTTGTGCCAGTGAACAAGCCAATTCTTATGTTTGTTAGACCCAGACCATTGACCACAGTGAATGAGCTTCAGTTCTTTCCATTTATTCTTAGTAACCTTTTTGTTGACTGAGTGTAGTGAATGTCCGTCTGAAGGAGCAATTTTTATATTATATGTATTATAGCTCAATGTAAGGAAAACGCCATGTGAGTTAAAAATGCTACTCAAATATAGGTCAACAAGCTGCAAACATTTAGTCATTGTCAAAACAGTCAGGTAAATCTGCAGGCACAGTGCCACAGTACTTCTGTAACAATATGCACTTTACAAAAATGCTCCTACTCAAAACAGAATGGAAGTAATGGAAAGTTAAAGGAACAGTGTACTTGAAAATTGTTTAAAAAGTTAGATAATCCCTTTATCACTCATTGCCTAGTTTTGCATAACCAACAGTTATATTGACTTTTACATCTGTGATTGCCTTGTATCTAAGCCTCTGCAGACTGCCCCCTTATCTTTTGTACAAACTTGCATTTTAACCAGTTAGTGCGGGTTCATGCATAACTCCACAGGAGTGAGCACAATTTTATCTGTATGGGACACATGAACTAGCACTGTCTGGCTGTGAAAAGCTAATAAATGCACTGAGATAAGAGGCGACCTGCAAGGGCTTAGAAACAGGCAGAGATTTAGAGGTTATAAAGTATATTAGTAAAACAATGTTGCTTGTGCAAAGCTGGGGAATGAGTAATAAAGACGTATCCAGCTTTTTAAACAATAAAACAAAATTAAATAGACTGTCCCTTTAAGGATTACTGAGCCTCCAGGCAGGAAGGATTAACCAACCATAATCATAATTCTGATAGTTCTTTATTTGCATTTCAAAATGTTTAACGTGTAACTCAACATCCTAGTGGAGGCAATAGTGTTAAAACTCTAAGCCAAAAGGAAGTGCATTGGATATTGCGATTGGCAACCAGGGTACCTATTGCCCTTAACCCTGAATGAAATGTCAAGTTATGTACTGAATGAATTTGAATCTTGAATTAATTAGTATTATTATTATTTATTTGTAAAGCGCCGCCAAATTCCGTAGTGTTGGGTAAAATGATAGGGGTATACAATGACAAAGATTTGTGATAAAATACAAAACATAACAAAACTAAACAAATCTAGTACTTGAGTAAGAGGGCCCTACTCCGGAGAGCTCACAGTCTACAGGTTTAGGGTGCAGAGACATAGGGTTGGGGTAGCTTGTTACAACAGTTGTAGTTGCAGCAGTGAGTTAGGCAGTTCATGTATTAGTTTGGTTCGGATGAGGGATGGAGGAGAGATGGTACGCCTCTCTGAATAGGATCGCTATACAAGGTTGGAGACAGTCTTATGGAGCGGGGTAGAGAGTTCCAGAGGACAGGAGCATCACGTGAGAAGTCTTGGAGGCGGGAGTGGGACGTAGAGATAACAGGAGTGTAGTAACGTAGGTCAGAGGTTGATCGAAGAGGACGGGATGGGGAATATTTCACGATGAGAGAGGAAATATAGTTAGGAGTTAGACTGTTGAGTGCTTTGTAATTGTATTCTGGAGTGTATGGGGAGCCAGTGTAGAGACTGGCAGAGCGGAGCAGCTGATGTAGATTGGTGACTTAGGTGGATGAGTCTAGCAGAAGCATTCATAATAGATTGGAAGGAGGAGAGGCGGTGTTTTGGAAGGCCATTTAGGAGTAGCTTGCAATAATCAATTCATGACAAAATGAGGGAATTAATTAGTATTTTTGTAGTTTTTTGAGTAAGGAAGGGACAAATTCTGGAAATGTTGCGTAGGTGTGAACGGCAGGATTTGGTAAGCGCTTTTATATGTTGGTTGAATGTGAGTTCTGTGAGTTAGTATATAATATTTCACTCATAATACAATTTTTGAGAGAACAAAAAAAAATGTATAATTATAGGTTATCCTGTCTCTTTAAATGAATGTCACGATACTTTGAATTTAAATATTTGTTTGTCATGTATAAACATGCACATCTTGAAGTGCAGAGTAAATTTAATTTGTATTTCCTTATTTTATAATTATATTAAATAGAAGAAATATGTATACAATATTTGAGCATTAGCATTACTGAGAACTAATGAACGATTAACGGATTAGAACATGGTTTGTCCCTTAAAATATGCCATCGCCGGTAAAAATCACTGTGAGTCAATGAGGAAGTACAGTCATATAAAACTGGTTAATTTGACTTTTTTTTGAGCCATTGTTTTATGAAGATGGTATAAATATAATTTTTTAGCAACACTTCTCTCTCTCTTTTATGTCCTGGACTAAGTGCGAGGATTATAGTTTATTTATATGCACCAAAATTACCCAGCGTGACATAAATGTTTTCCAGATGTTCCCAGTCAGGAACTGGGTTTTTTTTCTTCTGAATTAACTTCGGAGCACACTAACTCATGAATAGAAATTTTAGTAGTAACAATGGAGGTTTACAAATTGATACTGAACCCAAATTTTTTCTTTCATGATTCGGATAGAGCATGAAATTTAATTTTAAAAGCAGTAATGTAAATCTTAGCAACCTACCCATTTTAGGTTCAGCACCATGGATAGCACTTGCCTATTGGAGGCTGACATTTACCCACCAATAAGCAAGCATAACCCAGGTTTTCAACAAAAAATGGCCCAGCTCCTATGCATCACATTCCTTCTTTTTAAATAAAGATAGCAAAAGAACAAAGAACAATTGATAATAGGAATAAATTAGAAAGTTGCTTAAAATTGCATGCTCTATCTGAATCATTAAATAAAAAAAAAATTGGATTTAGTGTCCCTTTAATGTTTCACATTTTGGCAGTCATTTTGTATTAGCATTTTATTAGGGTATGAAAATCAAGACTATTATGATTTTGCTGCAAATAAAAATTAAAATATTAATTTAATAAAATGAAAACTACTTGCTTTTTAAACTACAGTATTTTTCTCTCTAAGCATTATACACACTGTGGGGTCCATTTATTAATGTGTGGACGGACATGATCTGATATAGTGGATCATGTCCGCCGCACATCGATAAATGACAGCATACACTGTCGGCATTTATCATTGCACTAGCAGTTCTTGTGAACTGCTGGTGCAATACCACCCCCTGCAGTTCGCAGCCAATCGGCTGCTAGCAGGGGGTGTCAATCAGCCCGATCGTATTCGATCGTGCAGATTGCTGTTCACCACCTCAGAGGTGGCGGACGAGTTAAGGAGCATTAAATTCCGCTTCAGCCGGAACTGAATCGGATTGGGTCAGAGGCAGCATCCGCTGCTTCATAAATAGACCCCCATATTGCCAAAACTATGTGGACACCTGGTCATCACACCTATATAAGCTTGTTGGACATCCCATTCAAAAACCATGGGCTATAACAGGCACCATTCTTTAGGTAAGGCTTTCCAGATGAAGTGTGTCTGTGGGAATTTGTGCTTATTTAGATAAAATAGCATTTGTGAGCTCAGGCACTGATGTTGGATGAGACGACCTGGCTTGCAATCAGTGTTACAATTTATTTGTGCAGGCTACTCAGGTTCCCCCACACCAAACTCCTCAAACTCTGTTTTAAAGGACATCGCTTTGTGCACAGGGGCACACCCATTTTGGAACAGGAAAGGGCCTTCCCTAAACTGTTGCCACAAAGTTGGAATCACCCAATTGTCTACTATTTCTTTGGCATCCTCCATCAATATGATGACACTTTACAGGAAACTGGAAATAAGGGACCTTACCCAACCCTTAAAAAACAGTCACAGACCATTATTCCTCCTCCACCTAACTTTACAAAACTATATAAAATATGCATTTATCTTTTTAATCTTGGAGAGTGCTTCAATGCTATTTCAAGTTTCTCAAACACTATTATGTCCCTATAAGACACATGCACACTCATGAACTTACCTAGGTATGCTCAAAATGAAAGGAACTAATTCCAACAAAAGATGCCGGGAGAAAGAGGTTAATTGGAAAGTTAGTTTTGTATTTAAAGTTGTAGGCTTTATCTATGTTATCTATGTTAACACGATCCTATTTCAATATGCTCTAATGGAAAGGAACTAAGTTTCAACCCAGAGAAAGTGACATATGTAATAATGTGTAAAAAGTTTTATAAAGTTGTAGACTTTTTCTAATTCAGTAAACTCTTACTGATTTAAATGTACATTTTTTAATTACGTATACACTTTATTATAAACACAATTGCATTTAACCAGGGCCCCCAGACTTTGTCAGAGAAGGATTACATCTTGGGACAAATTAAACTTATTTATTAAATCTAGACTTTAAAAAAAAAACAAAAAACTTAAATGAAGATGAGAATCACATGATTTAACCAATTTCTGAAGATCCCCAGGGACAATATACATTTATGGAAGGGTCCTGAAATTAGATGTGAAGCATCTTAACGTGTGAGGGGTTTTCCAATAGAGGGGTCAAAGTAGGTGGTGACTTGGCAGAGTGAAAATAATTTAGTGGAGCAGGTATAATAGAATTATCTCAAGGACATAAACTATGCCTGGACCAAAAAAGTTGATCAGTGAATGTTGTTTCCATCAATACGGAGTAGGATCAATATTGCCATGTTAAAGGGACACTGAACCCAATTTTTTAATTTTGTGATTCAGATAGAGAATGCAATTTTAAGAAACTTTCTAATTTACTCCTATTATCAATTTTTCTTCATTCTCTTGCTATCTTTATTTGAAAAAGAAGGCATCTAAGCTAAGGAGCCAGCCATTTTTTTTGTTCAGTCACTGGACAGCACTTGTTTATTGGTGGGTGAATTTATCCACCAATCAGCAAGAACAACCCAGGTTGTTCACCAAAAATGGGCCGGCATCTAAACTTACATTCTTGCTTTTCAAATAAAGATACCAAGAAAATGAAGAAAGTTGCTTAAAAGTGCATGTTCTATCTGAATCACGAAAGAAAAAAATTGGGTTCAGTGTCCCTTTAATAATCGTGTTGGTTAGATTAATCAATTGGTTGCCAGAGAATCTTGCAAAAATTAACTGTGATAGGTTAAAGGGACAGGGAAGTAAAATTTAAACTTAGATTGACTGGATAGGGCATACCATTTATACTTTGTTAAAGAGTAATCTTAGGTGAGCTCAGGAGCATGCCCGTGTCTTAAGCCATCTGGCAGCAGTGTTTGCAACATGTTTATAGCAGTGTTATACGTAGTTATACATAGGTTTAAACACTGCAGCCATAGACTTCTGTAGACACGTGCATACTCCTAGGCTTCTATCAGCTTACCTAGGTTTAGTCTTCAACGCAAAATACCAAACTAACAAATCAAATTTGATAATAGAAGTAAATTGAAAAGTTATTTAAAATTGGATGGTTAATTAAAATTGGATCTATCTGAATCATGGGAATTTAATTTTGATTTTACTGCCCCTTTAGGAGCAGAGATGCAAGAAAGAGTTTAAGGATAAAAGTGCTGTTGCAATTGGTTCTCTGTTTTTACCAATAGGCAACATTTGACTACCAGAACTTGTTTCAAGTTTGATAATTTAACAATTTGGATTTTTACTTTGAATCAGTTTTATTATTCAGAAATTATTGTACTAAATATTCTTAAAAATTATTCAAGGGACATTAAACTGTTTGGTACAACAAGTTTACTACTTAGCATGATATTGTTTCACCTACTGTATCTGCAGCACTCTTCAAAGCCATTCTCTTATTTTAACCCATTACAGGTGTCAGTTGGTGAAGCTTCACCTCTTCATACTAGCAGCTGATTCCATCTTGGAGCACTTGTATTATTACACCCTGTGACAAAAACAAGTACATTGCTTGCTTCTAGACAGCTGTGCCTTGCATTTCAGTTTAGCTCTCCAAGTAAAGAGGAAAAATTTTACATTTTTGCAACTTTTAGACAGTTAAATATAAAAAGCCCAAAGGAATAATATAGAACAGCTATTCTGTATCCTGCTAAACCAATGAGCACAATATCACTGATCTGTGAATGCCCAAGATCTGAAAATACTTATGTTCCAAGATGGCAGCAGTGTAAAGACGCAGAGCTTCACTAACTGCCACTTGTAAGGGGTAAAGAGAATGGCTGTAATAGCATGGTGCATAGTAACTATACTGTAGCTTAAAAACATAGGAGAAATGCACTACTATGAGCTATCTGTTGATTGCTGGCTGCACATATATACCTCTTGTCTTTGGTCACCTGATATGTTAATTTATATACCAGTAGTCTATTGCTGCTCCTTCAACAAAGGATAACAAGTCAAAAGGAAAGTTTAAAATGGTATCCACCGTCTGAATGAAGAAAGAAAAATGTTAGGTTTCATATCTAGCTTTTGGCTGAATACAAATTGCTGTTTTTACTAAAAACAAAACATAGTACTCAAAATTTTTCTTTCAAACATATGAAAGTACAGCAGTTTAACATGTCTAAGATATATTTTTGTTTGCTTAAAAAAGGTTAAGTAAAATCTTTTTACATTTAACATGAAACTAACAGGAAGTGCATGATAGCGTACAAAGTCACTGGCTGATATCAACAGCTGCCACAGAAAAAAATATCTTTTTTTTTAGTACAGGAACATCCATAAAAAAAAGTTTCTCTTGCAAGGTGTATCCAGTCCACGGATTCATCCTTACTTGTGGGATATTCTCATTCCCTACAGGAAGTGGCAAAGAGAGCACACAGCAAAGCTGTCCATATAGCTCCCCCTCTGGCTCCGCCCCCCAGTCATTCTCTTTGCCGCTCTAACAAGTAGCATCTCCACGGGAGGGTAAAGTGAATGTGGTGTTAGATTTGTAGTTTGTATATCTTCAATCAAAAGTTTGTTATTTTTAAATAGTACCGGTTTGTGCTATTTACTCTCTGGCAGAAATATGATGAAGAATTCTGCTGAGAGGAAAATGATTTTAGCATGTTGTAACTAAAATCCATTGCTGTTCCCACACAGGACTGAGGAGTACCAGAAAACTTCAGTTGGGGGGAACAGTTTGCAGGCTTAACTGCTTTGAGGTATGTTTCAGTCATCTTTTTTCTAGTCAAGACAAGATAATGCTAGAAGACTGACAAGATTCCCCATGTGGGAAGGGTAAGCCATGTTCTGAAACTTAGTATAGAACTAGAGGCTTATTTAAGTGGGCTCAATAGACTGGTTATCACTTTAACAGGGCAATCGATTATCTAGAAGTCCCTGTATACACTGATGCGTTTCTGATCCCTAAGAGGGTGGCGGATATTGTTGATAGGGAGTGGGAAAGACCAGGTATACCTTTTGTTCCCCTACCTATCTTTAAGAAGATGTTCCCCATAACTGATCCCAGGCGGGACGCATGGCAGACGGTCCCTAAGGTAGAGGGGGCAGTTTTCAACACTAGCCAAGCGCACAACAATACCAATTGAAGACAGTTGTGCTTTCAAAGATCCTATGGATAAAAAATTAGAAGCTTTACTAAAGAAAATATTTGTTCAACAAGGTTTCCTTCTCCAACCTATTGCCTGCATTATTCCTGTAACTACTGCAGCGGCTTTTTGGTTTGAGGCGCTGGAGGAGTCGCTCCAGATGGAGACCTCATATGACGAAATTATGGATAGAATTAAGGCTCTAAAGCTGGCTAATTCTTTTATCACAGATGCCGCTTTGCAATTAGCTAAGTTAGCGGCGATAAATTCTGGTTTTGCCATCATGGCGCGCAGAGTGCTTTGGCTTAAATCATGGTCAGCCGATGTGTCGTCTAAAACAAAATTACTGAATATTCCTTTCAAGGGAAAGAACCTTTTCGGGCCCGAGTTGAAGGAGATTATTTCGGATATCACTGGGGGAAAGGGCCATGCCCTCCCGCAAGATAGGCCTTTTAAGGCTAAAAACAAGGCTAATTTTCGTTCCTTTCGCAACTTCAGGAGCGGTCCTGCTTCAGCCTCTGCTACCGCAAAGCAAGAGGGTAACACTTCACAGCCCAAGCCAAACTGGAAGCCTTTGCAGGGCTGGAACAAGGGTAAACAGGCCAAGAAGCCTGCAGCTGCTACTAAGACAGCATGAAGGGGTAGCCCCCGATCCGGGAACCGGATCTGGTAGGGGGCAGACTCTCTCTCTTTGCTCAGGCTTGGGCAAGAGATGTTCCCGATCCCTGGGCATTAGAGATAGTTGCTCAGGGATATTTTCTAGAATCAAGGACTCTCCTCCAAGGGGAAGGTTCCACATTTCTCATCTGTCTACAGACCAGACAAAGAAAGAGGCGTTCTTACGCTGTGTAGAAGATCTACTCAAGATGGGAGTGATATATCCAGTTCCAATTACAGAACAAGGACTGGGTTTTTACTCAAACCTGTTTGTGGTTCCCAAAAAGGAAGGAACTTTCAGACCAATCCTGGATCTAAAAATTCTAAACAAATTCCTCAGAGTTCCATCTTTCATGATGGAAACCATTCGGACAATCTTACAGATGATCCAGGAAGGTCAATATATGACTACCGTGGATCTAAAGGATGCGTACCTTCATATTCCTATCCACAAAGATCACGATCAGTTCCTAAGGTTCGCTTTTCTGGACAAGCATTACCAGTTCGTGGCCCTTCCCTTCGGGTTGGCCACCGCTCCCAGAATTTTCACAAAGGTGCTAGGGTACCTTCTAGCGGTACTGAGACCGCGGGGCATTGCAGTAGCACCCTATCTGGATGACATCTTAATACAGGCGTCGTCTTTTCCCAGAGCCAAGGCTCATACTGTGATATCCCTTTAAGACTTTCTGACTATCAGCACTTCCTCCTATTTAAGGAAGTGCTTCTCCATTACTCAGTGCCTGAAAAGTAAAGTGGATTCTCTCATCCTTTGCTATTGCTCATTTCAAGCAATTTATTTTCCCTTTCAGGTCTAAAGTATTTAATAATTTTTGAAGGCTGTTTGTACTCAAAGTTTGCTGCACTTCTTTCCTGATTCCTTTTTTGGGACCGTTACTTCTAATCATATTCCTACGCTTCCGGAACTCTATCACTCACAGCTGAAGCCGCACTCACACATGCTGCTACCGGACGCCGCTTTCTAATATTCTCCGGTTTAGTATATACTCTGCTGCTAATACCGCTCTCCACGCTTCACCATCGTATCTGGGGAAATCTGGTCTTATCACCACGCTGGTATTGGTATCGTATTGTATACAAAGTTTAAGGTTTACAAATATAACGCTAAGTGCCATTACTTACCTGAGCTGTATTTTCACTGAATTAACCTCCTCCTTGCTGCTCAATATTGCGTGTGTGTTGGATCATTGTATATATATTTTAGAGTGTTTGTGTGAGTGCGTGAAACTAAAGGAAAGTTATTTGAACATTACTTTACTAAGATTTGAACTTTATCAACTTATTTCATATCCTGAATTTAAAGGAATTTTTTCTCATTTTTTCTTTGATCATAAACGAATCATTGTTTATATAGTAGAAGCTATATAAGCTTCTCACATAAGAATTATTATTAACATTCATAGAGGTATAGTCCATACTTTCATTTCAATTACTAAATTAAATGCTCACCTTGTGCATGCGAGTATATTAAGTTATATATATTTGCTGTTTACAAGAATAGAGCTACATTCCCTTTATTTTATTTTTCTCTAAAGTTTGTGAGACAAATTTATTCACACATATCACAGAATTTTCAGGCCATAAAAAGAAAGTTTTTTTTTTATTTTTTGGAATATGGATCCTAATGAAATTAAAAATGAATTTTCTAATATTCATCAGAAATTAGAATATCTTGCTAGAGCATTAACAGAGGTACAAACTGAAAATAAAGCTCTCAAAACTATAATAAAAGATTGTATGTCAGGGAAAGAAGCAGGAATTGCTGAACCTCACATACAATACCCACAACCATTTTCTGGCAAACGCAGCGAATTCAGGGATTTTAAAAGTGCATGTAAACTTCTTTTCTCACTTAGACCTAAAACATATCATAGTGAAAGGATAAAGGTCTGTACCACTATTTCCTTCCTACAGGGGGAGCCACGCTCCTGGGCCAATAGATTTTTTGAAAGTGAACATTCAATATTGGATTCGCTTGAAGAATTTTTTTTAGCTATGACTGCCTTGTATGAGGATTCCCACACTCAAATAACAGCTGAAAACAAATTAAGATCTATGAAACAAGGGAAAAGAAACATTGAAGAATATATTACTGAATTTCAAATGTGGATAGATGACTCTCAATGGAACGAGATCAGTTTAAAGAATCAATTCAGATTGGGTCTCTCTGAATCCCTTAAAGATGAATTGTCACGTCTAGAGATGCCTGACACACTGAATGGGTTGATGAAATTAAGCACCACCTTGGACCGAAGGTTACGTGAAAGAAAGGCTGAAAAAGCTTCCTATGAAGTGGTACCCAGACGTTCATATCCCTGTTTTACAACCATGGAAAAAGCTGTTTCAAACCAGGTTCCTATGGAAATTGGAACTATAAGGGGTCCTCTAACCCCAGAGGAAAAAATTAGACGTAGATTAGAAAATCTCTGTCTTTATTGTGGACAAAAAGACCACTCCGTCACAAATTGTCCATCTCTATTGAGACAGAAAAAGGGTAAGGGTAGTTTCAAAAACAATATTTTTCACATTTCTCAAAACCCCCATCTCACTCTCACTTTTTCTTTACAGTGGGATCAGAAAAACGTGCGTTCTAACGCTTTGATTGATTCTGGGGCGTCAGGAAACTATATAGACATAGCATATGTTAAGCTCAATAAAATTCCAACTGTTGTCAAGACACATCCTGTTTCTGTTAAACTTATTGATGGTTCTATTATACAACAGGGCCCCATTACTCATCAGACAATCCCTTTACTCATAACAACTGACCAAGGACATTCTGAATATATTACTTTTGACCTCATACCTATCTACATGCATATTATTATCTTAGGTTTCAACTGGTTACAAATACATAATCCTCATATTGACTGGTCATCACAACAAATAAAATTTGACTCTGATTATTGTATAAAGACTTGTTTTCCCTATCAGGTAATCTCTACTATAGAACATGAGCTACCACAAATTTATCAGGACCTGGCAGAGGTATTTGACCTCAAGGAGGCAGAAAACCTCCCACCACATAGGGAATTTGACTGTCCCATTGATTTAATACCGGGATCTCAGATACCACATGGTAAGATTTACCCTCTTTCGCAAGAAGAATTGGTATATCTAAGATCATATTTAGATGAAAACTTGCGAAAAGGGTTCATCTCACACTCAACATCCCCTGCGGCTGCAGGATTATTTTTAGTACGCAACAAAGATGGGACAATAAGACCCATTATAGACTACAGGGCATTGAATGAAATAACAATTAAAAATAGGTATCCTTTACCTCTCATACCAGAGTTACTCGAAAGATTAAATGAGGCCACGATCTACTCGAAATTAGATCTAAAGGGCGCTTATAATCTTATTCGCATAAAGGAAGGGCACGAATGGAAAACCGCGTTCAGAACCCGCTATGGTCTTTTCCAGTATAACGTAATGCCCTTTGGTTTGAGCAATGCTCCCGCAACCTTCCAACATTTTATCAACGAGATTTTTCATGATCTAATGGATATCTGTGTCATCATATATCTAGATGATATTCTGATTTATTCGAAATCTCCCATAGAACATGAAAAACATGTTAGGTGGGTTCTTACTCGACTCAAGGAGCATAAGTTATATGCTAAGCTAGAAAAATGTGTTTTTCATGTCTCAAAAATAAAATTTTTGGGTTATATAATTACCCCAAACAAAATAGAAATGGATCCTGAAAAAGTATCCGCTATTAAAGACTGGCCTAAACCCACTACAGTAAAAGCATTACAGCGATTTATTGGTTTTGCAAATTATTACCGTAAATTTATAAAAAACTTCTCCTCAGTGATAAAACCATTAACACAATTAACTAGCATAAAACAGCGATTTAAGTGGTCTGAACAAGCCCAGAAGACTTTTGATAGTCTTAAGGAAATGTTCACAACAGCTCCAATACTAACACTGCCTAAATTTGATCAACAGTTCCTGTTGGAAGTTGATGCATCTAATACAGGCATAGGGGCTGTTATTTCCCAACAAAATAAGGAGACAGGTGAAGTTCATCCCATTGCGTTCTATTCAAGAACGTTGACTTGTGCTGAAGCTAACTATAGTGTTGGAGACAAAGAACTCCTTGCTATTAAGTGTTCTCTAGAACAATGGAGACACCTACTAGAAGGATCAGTAATTCCATTCCTTATATATACTGATCATAAAAATTTAGAATACTTAAAAAAGAATAAGACTTTAACAGCAAGGCAAGCAAGATGGTCACTCTTTCTAGATCGCTTTAACTTTCTAATAACTTATAAACCTGGGAGTCAAAACACAAAGGCAGATGCACTTTCACGTATTTATGAGTTACTTCCACATGAACAACCTAACTTCACTATTCCACCAGAAAAGATAATAGGTACTTTAACACCTTTAGAAGAAGAGATTTACAACGCTCTAAAACATGATTCAATACCATTACAAAATTGTTCCAAAGATCCTACTACAGGTCTTTTTTATCATGAAGAAAAGTTATACATACCTGAGAAAATAAGATCTTCCATTCTCACACATACCCATGATGACACCATATCTGGTCACCCAGGGATACAGAAAACCATTGAACTTACCCGTCGTAAGTTTTGGTGGCCAGGAATGAATAAATACATTTATGATTATGTCTCTAGGTGTGAGAATTGTGCTAGAAATAAAGTTGAACATAAAAAACCCATAGGGTTACTTAGGCCTCTGCCCATTCCAGATAAACCATGGAGTACTATTGCCATGGATTTTATAGTTGAGTTACCTGCATCACAACAATATAACACTATCATGGTAGTAGTCGACCATTTAACAAGACTGGCTCATTTTATTCCACTTAAGGGATTACCAACTGCCATGACTACAGCTAAAGTATTTCTTGATCAGGTTGTAAGACTACATGGTTTACCCTCTAATATTATTACTGACAGGGGTACCCAATTCACCTCTTCGTTCTGGAGATCTTTGTGTAAATTACTGAAAATTGATCATCGCTACACTACTGCTTTTCATCCTCAGACAAATGGCTTGACAGAAAGACTCAACCAGACTATTGAACACTTTTTACGTTCTTATATTTCACATTTACAAGATGACTGGCTAATTTACCTTCCTATGGCTGAATTTACTCATAATAATTCATTCTGTTCCTCAACCAAAACATCCCCCTTCTTCGCAACTTATGGGTACCATCCTAATACTATAACCTTGTCCCACAAAACAGTAAATTCCCCTTCAGCTTTAGACTTTTCTTCCAAGCTTCAAGATCGATTAAGAGTATTGAAAAAACATCTAGCTGAAGCTAAGGAATACCAAAAGAAATACTATGATCGGAAACATTCAATTGGACCTGAATATAAAATAGGTGACCTAGTATTACTCTCTACTAAAAACCTCAAACTTCAGGTCCCTAGCAAGAAATTGGCTAACCAATTTCTGGGACCTTACCCTGTGAAGCAGGTAATAAATCCCAATGTTGTCAAACTCACGTTACCCAAGGACTACAAGTTTCATCCCACTTTTCATATTTCATTACTAAAACCTTTTGATTCAATGACACGTACGACAGTTGATCTTCCACCTCCTATCTCAGTGGATCTTCCAGAGGAATTTGAAGTTGAATCTATATTGGATTCTAGGATTCGACGACAAAGATTAGAATATCTTATCAGATGGAAGGGTTATGGTCCAGAGGATGATTCCTGGCATCTTCATTCGGAAGTTCATGCCCCTCGTCTGGTGAAGTCATTCCATCATCGTTACCCCCTTAAACCTGGTCTGGAATCCCCGGGGGTGATTCCCTGAGAAGGGGGGGATGTGATATCCCTTTAAGACTTTCTGACTATCAGCACTTCCTCCTATTTAAGGAAGTGCTTCTCCATTACTCAGTGCCTGAAAAGTAAAGTGGATTCTCTCATCCTTTGCTATTGCTCATTTCAAGCAATTTATTTTCCCTTTCAGGTCTAAAGTATTTAATAATTTTTGAAGGCTGTTTGTACTCAAAGTTTGCTGCACTTCTTTCCTGATTCCTTTTTTGGGACCGTTACTTCTAATCATATTCCTACGCTTCCGGAACTCTATCACTCACAGCTGAAGCCGCACTCACACATGCTGCTACCGGACGCCGCTTTCTAATATTCTCCGGTTTAGTATATACTCTGCTGCTAATACCGCTCTCCACGCTTCACCATCGTATCTGGGGAAATCTGGTCTTATCACCACGCTGGTATTGGTATCGTATTGTATACAAAGTTTAAGGTTTACAAATATAACGCTAAGTGCCATTACTTACCTGAGCTGTATTTTCACTGAATTAACCTCCTCCTTGCTGCTCAATATTGCGTGTGTGTTGGATCATTGTATATATATTTTAGAGTGTTTGTGTGAGTGCGTGAAACTAAAGGAAAGTTATTTGAACATTACTTTACTAAGATTTGAACTTTATCAACTTATTTCATATCCTGAATTTAAAGGAATTTTTTCTCATTTTTTCTTTGATCATAAACGAATCATTGTTTATATAGTAGAAGCTATATAAGCTTCTCACATAAGAATTATTATTAACATTCATAGAGGTATAGTCCATACTTTCATTTCAATTACTAAATTAAATGCTCACCTTGTGCATGCGAGTATATTAAGTTATATATATTTGCTGTTTACAAGAATAGAGCTACATTCCCTTTATTTTATTTTTCTCTAAAGTTTGTGAGACAAATTTATTCACACATATCACACATACGGATATTGTTCTCGCCTTTCTAAGGTCTCACGGGTGGAAGGTGAACACCGAAAAAAGTTCTCTGTCCCCGCTCACAAGGGTTCCCTTCCTGGGAACATTAATAGACTCGGTAGAAATGAAAATATTTCTGACGGAGGTCAGAAGGTTAAAGCTTCTAAGTACTTGCCGAGTTCTTCATTCCATTCCTTGGCCATCTGTAGCTCAGTGCATGGAGGTAATCGGATTAATGGTAGCAGCAATGGACGTAGTCCCTTTTGCTCAAATTCATCTCAGGCCTCTGCAATTGTGCATGCTCAAACAGTGGAATGGAGATTATGCAGATTTGTCTCCTCAAATCCAACTAGATCAGAAAACCAGAGATTCTCTTCTCTGGTGGTTGTCTCAGGATCACCTGTCGCAGGGAATGTGCTTCCTCAGACCGGAGTGGATCATTGTAACGACCGACGCCAGTCTGTTAGGCTGGGGTGCGGTCTGGGGCTTCCTGAAAGCTCAGGGCCTATGGTCTCGGGAAGAGTCTCTTCTCCTGATAAACATTTTGGAACTGAGAGCGATATTCAACACGCTCCAGGCATGGCCTCAGCTAGCGGCTGCCAACATGGCCTCAGCTAGCGGCAGTCAAGTTCATCAGATTTCAGTCGGACAACATCACGACTGTAGCATACATAAATCATCAGGGAGGAACAAAGAGTTCCTTAGCGATGAAGGAAGTAACCAAGATAATCAGGTGGGCGGAGGATCACTCTTGCCATCTATCTGCAATTCACATCCCAGGAATAGACAACTGGGAAGCGGATTTCCTAAGTCGTCAGACTTTTCACCCTGGGGAGTGGGAACTCCACCCGGAGGTATTTGCTCAGCTGACTCAGCTATGGGGCATTCCAGAGTTGGATCTGATGGCGTCCCGTCAGAACACCAAACTTCCTCTTTACGGATCCAGGTCCAGGGACCCCAAGGCGGCATTGATAGATGCTCTAGTAGCGCCTTGGTCCTTCAATCTGGCCTATGTCTTTCCACCGTTTCCTCTTCTCCCTCGGCTGGTAGCCAGAATCAAACAGGAGAAGGCCTCGGTAATTCTGATAGCACCTGCGTGGCCACGCAGGACTTGGTATGCAGACCTAGTGGACATGTCATCTGTCCCACCATGGACACTGCCAATGAGGCAGGATCTTCTAATACAGGGTCCATTCAAGCATCCAAATCTAGTTTCTCTGCAGCTGACTGCTTGGAGATTGAACGCTTAATTCTATCCAAGCGTGGGTTCTCTGAATCAGTCATAGATACTCTGATCCAAGCTAGAAAACCTGTCACCAGGAAAATTTACCATAAGATATGGCGGAAATATCTTTGTTGGTGTGAATCCAAGGGTTACTCGTGGAGTAAGATTAGGATTCCAAGGATATTGTCTTTTCTCCAAGAAGGATTGGAGAAAGGTTTATCAGCTAGTTCCTTAAAGGGGCAGATATCCGCTCTGTCTATCCTTTTACACAAACGTCTGGCAGAAGTACCAGATGTTCAATCATTTGCACAGGCGTTAGTCAGAATCAAGCCTGTCTATAAACCTGTGGCTCCTCCATGGAGTCTAAATTTAGTTCTTTCAGTTCTTCAAGGGGTTCCGTTTGAACCTTTACATTCCATAGATATCTGCTCGAAGAGTTTCAGAGTTGTCTGCTTTGCGGTGTAATTCACCCTATCTGGTGTTCCATGCAGATAAGGTAGTTTTGCGTACCAAACCTGGTTTTCTTCCTAAAGTTGTTTCTAATAAGAACATTAACCAGGAAATCATTGTTCCTTCTATGTGTCCTAATCCAGCTTCTAAGAAGGAACGGCTTTTACACAATCTTGATGTGGTTCGTGCTTTGAAATTCTATTTACAAGCAACTAAGGATTTCAGACAAACATCATCTTTGTTTGTTGTCTATTCTGGTAAGAGGAGAGGTCAAAAAGCAACGGCTACCTCTCTTTCCTTCTGGTTGAAAAGCATCATCCGATTGGCTTATGAGACTGCTGGGCAGCAGCCTCCTGAACGAATTACAGCTCATTCCACCAGAGCTGTGGCTTCCACTTGGGCCTTCAAGAATGAGGCTTCTGTTGAACAGATTTGTAAGGCAGCGACTTGGTCTTCACTGCATACTTTTGCTAAATTTTACAAATTCGATACTTTTGCTTCTTCGGAGGCTATTTTTGGGAGAAAGGTTTTGCAAGCAGTGGTGCCTTCCGTTTAGGTTACCTGTCTTGTTCCCTCCCTTCATCCGTGTCCTAAAGCTTTGGTATTGGAATCCCACAAGTAAGGATGAATCCGTGGACTGGATACACCTTGCAAGAGAAAACAGAATTTATGCTTACCTGATAAATTACTTTCTCTTGCGGTGTATCCAGTCCACGACCCGCCCTGGCAATTAAGTCAGGTTAAAATTTCTTGTTTAAACTACAGTCACCACTGCACCCTATGGTTTCTCCTTTTTCTCCTAACCGTCAGTCGAATGACTGGGGGCGGAGCCAGAGGGGGAGCTATATGGACAGCTTTGCTGTGTGCTCTCTTTGCCACTTCCTGTAGGGAATGAGACTATCCCAAAAGTAAGGATGAATCCGTGGACTGGATACACCGCAAGAGAAAGTAATTTATCAGGTAAGCATAAATTCTGTTTTTGTAATACATTTTGAAACATTTTCTTTTAGAAATTACACAGAAAAAAACAATTATCATATCCGTTTAAGACAATTGATAACTTCCAGCTTTACACAAATTATAGCTATATTTTACTAGTCCTTATCTAAAGCAATCACTACTATTTAATGTACACAGGCTTCCATTTTTGTGTTGTAGGAGAAATTTACTGGCAGATATCACACTGTTCTATGCAAAATGCCCAACAAAGCACAGGAAGTAAGTACCATATTCCATTAGCCTTGAGTTTATAGATGACATTTATTAATAATGAGCATTTGTATTTTGCAGATTTGTGTGGACACGTGATATTTTATATTTTACTTTCTTATTCTCAGTGGAATGGTACATTAAAGTGAAAGTCAACCCTAGTGTTTTTGAAACACTAGGTTTGACTATTGAAACAAATAAAGGGAACTTTCATTCATGAAGTATAAGATACTTCATGCAAAAAGCTCCTTTATTTGTTTCAAGCGATCGCCGTTCTGAGCTGCTAAGGAAGCCTATGGCAGATTGCTGTTTTGCTTTAGAGGTGACGTTTTCACCTCTTAGCCAATAGCCGTGCGGTAAATCCCGCTTGGCGCCCTTGGGAGCCAGATTTCACGCATTCCTATTTGCTACGAAGTGAAAACGTCACCTCTTAGCAAAATAAATTTCTTCCGTGGGCTGCCTGAGCAGCTCAGAACGGCGATCGCTTAAAACAAATAAAGGAGCTTTCTGCATGAAGTATCCTTTACTTCATGAATGAAAGTCCCCTTTATTTGTTTCAATAGTCAATCCTAGCGTTTCACAAATGCTAGGGTTGACTTTAAAGGGACATTCCAGCCAAAATTGGTATCCACATGGATGCATTTCAGTTTTGAATTGAAGCATTTTTGTAAAATACATGTATTAGCAAAAATGCTTCTAATAAAAACTATAGCTGTTTCAAAAGTGTATTTAAGTATACACCGTGCACCAGCATTTTAAACACAGCACTTGCTCAGAGAGCGTAAAGGACTTATACCATCTGGTCATGACTCATTTTGTTAAGTGCTGACATGACGCAAGCCCCACTGATGCTCTGAGCAGCTGCAGTATTTAAAATACTGGTGGAATGAGAATATATAGCTATGCTTCACATGCACGTGCACAGAAAAATGCTAACACTAAAGCAGTGATAACTTTTACTAGAAGCATTTTTGCCAATACATCTATATTGTAAATATGTTTCTATTCAAAGATGTAATTCATGTATGTGAAGTTACATTTTGACTGGAATATCCCTTTAACTTTAAAGTCAAACTTGTACAAATTCATAGCATATTCAAGTAATTAACCAATATATTACTAATGTTAATTTTACAGAAGAAATGTTTTAAACTCAGTTAGGGCTGTCATTTTGAGTATTATTTACAAGGCTTTACAAATCCCCTCCACATGTCTCTGGTATGAGGCAAATATGGACTACATTTTTTAAAGGTATTGCTTTTTTCTTTAATGTGACCTAATTAATGCCCATAGGAAAGATAACTGATGTATTTGCTGTCACATAATTATATTAAGTAATATAAAACTTGTTTGTACTTTTTATTTCCATTTAAGTCTATGTGTTTGGATTCATCTCAAACTAATAAAAAATATTGAAATTAAAAAAAGGTATTGCTTGTGGGTATCAGATTTCCGAGCTGCCTAGGGTTGCACTAAAATGAAATACACCACTGGAAGGTGGGGGGGGATGTAATGTCATTTTAAATATAAATTAATTCAAACTGCTGACTCCCACACATCAGTAGTCCCAAGTCTAGAGCATCTAGGTACAAGTCCAAGGGAAGTTGTAATATTGTCTTTCAACTTCACCTTAACAGGATGCTGTAATCAACCTTAAGTCTGTCAAGGAGCTGGGAAGCCAGTTGGGTTTTGAATGGACAATAGTTGCGTATGAACTTGGATTCAGCAGACCAGAAATCAGACAGTTCCATACAGCTTCTGTGGAAAAGAAGGTTCAAGCACAGAAAATGCTGGAATGCTGGTAATTATAATCTCAATAGTATCACTGAGATTCAGCCTGCATTAGAAATAAAGATTGACTTGCAACAATAAAATATGCCTGGCAAGATAAAGAAAAATGTCTTCAGATATCAAGGTTTCCCAGTCTCCTGAGATTAGGGATGGACAGCTGTGTAACAGGGCATATTCTTTACTATGTGTAATGTAGATGCTATAGCTGGAACCCAAATACAGATAGTAACCCTCTTAACTATAGCACACTTAGTAGTCTGAAAGATGGGCACAGATCCACTAAACAGTGAACTGAGCATAGGGGTGAAATGAAGTACCGAAGGGTAATCCAATATCGTAGTAAGGAAAAGCAATATGGTCAGAACAGGCAGCAAAGGATCAAATACAAAAATATACAAGCCAAGGTTCTAATACAGGTTGGACAGGAAATACACAAAAAATGTCAGGTAGCAGATACAGAAGCTCTGACAACTGAGCAATGATTCCAGTACCTGCCTACCTTTTTTTTTTTTTTTAAATTCACAAGTGATACAAGTAAAAGTGTTACAAAACATAAAGCTTCCAAACAAGTTATGTTATGTTCAATTTTAGGTCTATGGAACACTAATTCAGTTCTTGATAATAAATCTGTTCACTCTGAATTATTCGTATTCAATAATAAAGAAATGAGAAAACAAAACAATACCAGATCTACAGGGAGTGCAGAATTATTAGGCAAATGAGTATTTTGACCACATCATCCTATTTATGCATGTTGTCTTACTCCAAGCTGTATAGGCTCGAAAGCCTACTATCAATTAAGCATATTAGGTGATGTGCATCTCTGTAATGAGAAGGGGTGTGGTCTAATGACATCAACACCCTATATCAGGTGTGCATAATTATTAGGCAACTTCCTTTCCTTTGGCAAAATGGGTCAAAAGAAGGACTTGACAGGCTCAGAAAAGTCAAAAATAGTGAGATATCTTGCAGAGGGATGCAGCACTCTTAAAATTGCAAAGCTTCTGAAGCGTGATCATCGAACAATCAAGCGTTTCATTCAAAATACTCAACAGGGTCACAAGAAGCGTGTGGAAAAACCAAGGCGCAAAATAACTGCCCATGAACTGAGAAAAGTCAAGCGTGCAGCTGCCAAG
Organism: Bombina bombina; assembly: GCF_027579735.1. Taxonomy (NCBI): domain Eukaryota; kingdom Metazoa; phylum Chordata; class Amphibia; order Anura; family Bombinatoridae; genus Bombina; species Bombina bombina. The sequence continues at coordinate 942,752,540 of NC_069501.1, forward strand.
ATGCCACTTGTCACCAGTTTGGCCATATTTCAGAGCTGCAACATCACTGGAGTGCCCAAAAGCACAAGGTGTGCAATACTCAGAGACATGGCCAAGGTAAGAAAGGCTGAAAGACGACCACCACTGAACAAGACACACAAGCTGAAACGTCAAGACTGAGCCAAGAAATATCTCAAGACTGATTTTTCTAAGGTTTTATGGACTGATGAAATGAGAGTGAGTCTTGATGGGCCAGATGGATGGGCCCGTGGCTGGATTGGTAAAGGGCAGAGAGCTCCAGTCCGACTCAGACGCCAGCAAGGTGGAGGTGGAGTACTGGTTTGGGCTGGTATCATCAAAGATGAGCTTGTGGGGCCTTTTCGGGTTGAGGATGGAGTCAAGCTCAACTCCCAGTCCTACTGCCAGTTTCTGGAAGACACCTTCTTCAAGCAGTGGTACAGGAAGAAGTCTGCATCCTTCAAGAAAAACATGATTTTCATGCAGGACAATGCTCCATCACACGCGTCCAAGTACTCCACAGCTTGGCTGGCAAGAAAGGGTATAAAAGAAGAAAATCTAATGACATGGCCTCCTTGTTCACCTGATCTGAACCCCATTGAGAACCTGTGGTCCATGATCAAATGTGAGATTTACAAGGAGGGAAAACAGTACACCTCTCTGAACAGTGTCTGGGAGGCTGTGGTTGCTGCTGCACGCAATGTTGATGGTGAACAGATCAAAACACTGACAGAATCCATGGATGGCAGGCTTTTGAGTGTCCTTGCAAAGAAAGGTGGCTATATTGGTCACTGATTTGTTTTTGTTTTGTTTTTGAATGTCAGAAATGTATATTTGTGAATGTTGAGATGTTATATTGGTTTCACTGGTAAAAATAAATAATTGAAATGGGTATATATTTGTTTTTTGTTAAGTTGCCTAATAATTATGCACAGTAATAGTCACCTGCACACACAGATATCCCCCTAAAATAGCTAAAACTAAAAACAAACTAAAAACTACTTCCAAAAATATTCAGCTTTGATATTAATGAGTTTTTTGGGTTCATTGAGAACATGGTTGTTGTTCAATAATAAAATTAATCCTCAAAAATACAACTTGCCTAATAATTCTGCACTCCCTGTATGTGCCAAGGAATAAAATGCTTAATATTTCACCAGCTCAATCATGTGTCAAATTGGCATATGTCTGTGAGATACATTGGATTGTCGAAGGGGAAAAGGGACGGGAAAGAAGGGAATCAAATCTTTTCAGGGTTTCTAAATCATGTTATACTAGATTCTTGTGAGAAACTTCGTAAGTTGCAAAGCAACCCGTGTTGTGTGTCTTCCCATATGAATTTCATATCGTGAAAAAATGTTAAATTATTGGATCTGAAGTAACTATATTCTTCCATTATGAGGGTGTTTTCCAAATGTGTGAACCATGTGTTAAAAGTTGGACTTAATTGGGATTTCCCCACCTTAGCAATCAAAGATCTGGCAGAGTCAATTGAATTAGTCTGAGTCTCAGTTTACATTTGCATTTGGGTAGTAGGTTAAGAATTGCAGTCGTTGGTTCTAATGTGAAATGTGCGTCTAGGGGCCCGATCCGATATGCAGCGTCGCCCGCAAAAGCCGGCGACGCCAAATTTTGCGCTGGTTTGGTATCCTATATACGGCGTAACATAGAAGTTACGCTCGTATATTTCACCCTTCAGCCGTAGTTTTTTGGCCCATAGACTGGTATAGAAAACCCGCGCAGTTTGGTATCCAATATACAGCGTATGGACTTACGTGGCGAAAATGGAGAAATCTTACTCCATTTTCACCTCGCCACAAAATGCAGGCGTAGTAAGCCTTACGCTGAGTATTGGAGCACCGTAACTCCCTAAACTGCCTGCAAAATAAAACCTAACGCATGCACAATGTCTGTCAACCGCAATCCCCCACCGCAATACCTAATAAAGTGTCTAACCCCTAAACCGCCGCTCCCGGACCCCGCCGCCACCTATATTATATGTATTACCCTCTAATCTGACCCCCCTACACCGCCGCCACCTATATTAACTATATTAACCCCTAATCTGAGCCCCCTACACCGCCGCCACCTATATTAACCCCTAATCTGAGCCCCCTACACCGCCGCCACCTATATTATTTGTATTACCCCCTAATCTGACCCCCTACACCGCCGCCACCTATATTAACTATATTAACCCCTAATCTGAGCCCCCTACACCGCTGCCACTTATATTAACTATATTACCCTCTAAACCTAAGTCTAACCCTAACACCCCCTAACTTAATTATTATTTAAATAAATCTAAATAATATTAATATTATTAACTAAATTATTCCTATTTAAAACTAAATACTTACCTATAAAATAAACCCTAAGATAGCTACAATATAATTAATAATTACATTGTAGCTAGCCTAGGGTTTATATTTATTTTACAGGTAACTTTGTATTTATTTTAACTAGGTACAATAGCTATTAAATAGTTAATAACTATTTAATAGCTACCTAGTTAAAATAATTACAAAATTACCTGTAAAATAAATCCTAACCTAAGTTACCATTTCACCTAACACTACACTATCAATAAATTAATTAAATAAACTACAATCTAAACTAAAATACAATTAAATAAACTAAACTATATATAAACTAAACTATATATATATATACAAAAAAAACACTAAATTACAAAAAATAAAAAAATATTACAAGAATTTTAAGCTAATTACACCTAATCTAAGCCCCCTAATAAAATAAAAAAGCCCCCCAAAATAATAAAATTTCCCTACCCTAAACTAAATTACAAAAGTAATCAGCTCTGTTACCAGCCCTTAAAAAGGGCCTTTTGCGGGGCATTGCCCCAAAGTAATCAGCTCTTTTACCTGTAAAAAAAAGAACCCCCCCACATTACAACCCACCACCCACACAACCCACCACCCACACACCCCTACTCTAAAACCCACCTGTCCTGAAGACCGGCGGAGAAGGTCCTGTTCCAGGCGGTGAAGTCTTCTTCCAAGCGGTGACCTCTTCTTCTTCCAGGAACCAGCTGGCGCGGAGGAGTTGAAGACCGATGACCGCGGAGCTGAAGACCGCGGAGCCGAAGACCGCGGAGCCATGGAGCGTGGAGGATCCTCTTCATACGATCTCCGCCGTACACTGAATAGGAATTCAAGGTACGCGATTAAAAATGGCGTCCCTTGAATTCCTATTGGCTGATTTGAGCCTTCAAATTCAAATCAGCCAATCGGATGAGAGCTACTGTAATTCTATTGGCTGATTTGAATAGCCAATAGAATAAGAGCTACTGTAATTCTATTGGCTATTCAAATAGAACGGCCGGTCTCTCAAGAACTGTAGATCATTATTGATTGTTTTGAGTTAATTAGTCAAATTTAAATCTAGTTTTTGGATGTGGAGTAAGAAATATCCCAAGGTATTTTATCGCTTTAGGTTGATGTTTAAATGGGCAGGATTGTAAAAGAGATTGGAATTCAGCTTTTGGAAGGAAATGTTTAATATTTTGGATTTTTGTTTGTTTATCAAAAAGTTGCAAAGGTTACCAAATTGCGTCAGTTCTTTTAGTACTGTTGGTACTGAAGTTTTTGGGGAAGAAAGGGTGAAAAGGACGTTGTCGGCATATAGAGAGAGCTTGTATTCTAGAGGTCCTACATTTATTCCTGAAATTTGTGAGATCTAATTCTTTGGCTAATACCTCCATACTGATGATAAATAAGATGGAAGATAGGGGACAGCCCTGTCTCGTGCCATTATGGATCGAGAAGGGCTCGGATAGCATAATGTTAACTCAGACTTTCGCTGTGGGCATTATATATAAACTTTGGATTCTCCTATTTTTCTCCTATTCCTACTTTTTTAAGGTGGCAAATAAAAACTTCCAATCTAGTCGATCAAATACCTTTTCGGCATCAGTTGAAATTATTACCATCTCATTTTTAGTAAATTTTGCATGATCAATTAACTGAAGTGTTCTGATGTTATTGTCCCTGGCTTCCCTGCCAGGCACAAAACCTGCTTGGTCTGAGTGGATGATTTGCGGTAAAATTTTATTGAGCCTGTTTGCTAATATTTTTTTATAGATCTTCAAATCCGTATTTAACAAAGAGATGGGCCTATAGTTGCTAGTTAGTTTAGGAGATTTACCTGGCTTTGGTATGACTGATACATGGGCTTCAAGACATTCAGGTGGGAGTTGGCCAGTTTCATCTATTTGTGTGAAATGTGCTAAAAGTTGCGGGGCTAATATACTATATAGTTTATAGTATTTGTTGGAGAAACCGTCTGGGCCCGGGCTTTTGTTCAAAGGTAGATTGTTTATAGTTTTTTGTATCTCTTGTAAAGTGATGGATTCCTCCAAGGCTTCCATATCACTTGTTTGGATTTGATTTAAATCAGTATTCTGCAGGTATAGTTTTAGTTTGTGAACTTGGAGGAGAGTGTTTCGTCCTGGGAGATCATAGAGTTCCCCATAATAATCTTTAAGGGATTTAGCTATAAATTTTGGTTTTGCTGCTTCCTGTCCTTGTGAGTTTGTTATATTGAATATATAGTTATTTAAAGAGTTGTGTTTCAATGCTCTAGCGAGCAAAGTTCCTGCTTTATTGCCCCCATGAAAATAAATTTTATTAAGGCCTGCTTACCTTTTATATCCGTGGTCTCAGCATCCTCCTAGGAAGTAGCCCAGCCCGCGCACACAAGCGGGTTGCAGAGGATCTTGCCAGGTGTCACCCTCTATTGGAGGAGAAAGTAAATCTCTTATTTTTACAGATCCCCGCCCCAAGGAGCGTCCTCTGGGGGTGTTTAGGAGCAGGATGATCAGGGTTATTTAGGAGAAATTCTTACACGCAAGAGGGAGCATGAATGTTTTAAGCAGATTCCCATGAATGATCATCAGCCCCATACCCCTTCCAGTGGACCAATAGGCTAAGCAGACTCTATGAAACTGTCTGAACATCGTATTCCAGATTTCCATCAACCAAAACAGGAGCTGGAAGAGAGGTGGTCCGAGGTGTGAAATACAGGTTGGATCTTGTACTGAAAAGCCAATTTAAGATGAATCACTAACGGGGAGACAAATTTCTCAATAAAAAATGGACCAATGAAGCGATGCCCCAACTTCTTTGTGGTACATGACAACTTGAGATGAGCCATACTGAGTCTCCTATTTTATATCAGGGAGCAGGAACTCTCTGTTGATCTGCATATACTTTAAATCTGCTTTGTGCTTGGAGCAGAAGTTTACGTAATTTCAGGAATTTGTGGATTGCACTAGAGTCCCTTAGGGTTTCTTTAGGTACAGACACTACTATCAGCGAACCAGGCAACATTGTTGAGCGATAGCCTTAATTAGCATAAATAGGAGAAGTCTCAATAGATCATCTTGCAGGTGGTTAGAATAACATCTCAGGTACAGTTCTAGTTTCTGGTTGACTTACTCTGTCTGACCATTGGTGTGTGGTGGAAGGGGGGAGATGTAGACAATGCATGTGATATGTGTAGGCTCCGGCAGAATGCAATCCAAAAACGCTAGGTAAACTGCCACCCCCTGTCCAAAACAATGGATTCTAGTAAAACCATGGAGGTAAAAAATCTCTTGAATGAACAGAGATGCTGTACAGGATGCAAAAGAGTGACCTTTTGTAGAAATAAAATGAGCCATTTTAGTGAATTAGTCCACAATTACCAAGATATTTTTACTTGAGAAATGGCTAAGTTTACAATAAAGTCCATGGAAAGGTCAGTCCAAGTTCTGGTAGGTACTGGCAGTGGTTGTAATGACCCCTAAGAAGGTGTGTGTGAACTTTTAGCCGTGCACGTACTATACAAGTTCATTCATATTTATTAATGTCCTTTACCATATTTGGCCACCAGAACATTCACATGACTAAATCCTTAGTCTTTTATATTTCTCCATGTCCCGCCAATGGATAGTCATGGCAAAAATATAAAACCATAGTAACTATTCTTGTCCAATCGTCACCCAGATAGATGAATGTGTTGCCATGAATACTCTAGGTTTTAAAATTTAATCAGGATCACAAGAATGCTCTTGAGGTGCGGGGTCATGAAAACATGAGAGGGCATCAACCTTACCATTGCGGGAACCAGGTTAAAAAATCATATGTAAATCAAATCTGCTAAAGAAGAGGGCCTATTTGGCCTGTATGGGTCTGCATTTAAAGGATATTCTAAGTTATTATAGTCTGTGAAAATCATGGCAGGATGAGAAGCTCCCTCCAAAGTATGTTGCTATTCCTTGAGAGCTAACTTTATGGATAACAGTTCCTGATCCCCCACATCATAATTTCTTTGTGCAGGACTCAGAGAATGTGAGAAGAAGGTGATTGGATAAAGATTCTCTCTCTGTGTCTTTGTGATAATACTGCTCCAGTGGCAGTTTCTGAAGTATGAACCTCCAGAAAGTATGGTCTAGAAGGGTCAGGAGATACCAGTATAGAAGCTGATGTGAATTTATGTTTAGGGGTATCAAAGGCTTCTTGGGCTTCTGTAGTCCACACAAACTTTTTTTGAGTCTTTGTAAGTGCTGTTATAGGCTGGTCCACCAGGGAGGAAATGTGAATTAATCTTCTATAGAAGTTAGCAAATCCCAGAAATTGTTTTGTTTTATTTTTAAAACATTTTATTGATCTGTACATGAATACATAACATAAAGTCATACAATATAACACTAGTAACAGCTTTTCAAGACAAGTTGGAATATTGTACATATGGTCAAAGGCATCAATTTGACAAAGACATATGTCAGACAAATTATATCAATATTAAGACTTAAATGTAAGAGGCATACCAAATTTAGTAAGGCACAGAATTTCTTGATAGATTAATCTTTAGTAAGGTTTTGACTGTTTCAAAGTCGATAGTGATATATAGGTGGGGGGTAGTTTTAGTATATGGTAGCAGAGTAGTATAGTGTAGGGAATGTGAAGTAGTATGTGTTTAATTTTTTATTTAGATATTCTTCCCATAGAAAACAGAGTGATAGTCGTTTGCGCACTTGGATTGTGTATAGGGATATTGTTCAAGTTGAAGTGAGTGAATTGTAATAGGTGGTAGATTTGTTTTTTCCAGTTCAGGGGTATTAGTTTCTCATGATGGTGAGTAGTGCCAATCTCAACTTACATTTAATTTTAGGAAAGTTATTGAAGAGGTAGAGATAAATGTCAAAGGGAAGAGTTGTGGCTAACACTCTCTGAATTTCTTTTTTTATTGAAAGCCAATATTCCTCCACTAGTGGGCACGTCCACCATATATGTGTGAAAGTGCCTATGTCTTGGCATCCTCTCCAGCAGTTAGCCGGTGTGTTAGGGAATAATAGGTGTAAACGAGCTGGTGTATTATACCATCTACTTAAAAGCTTTACATTCATCTCTAGCCTTTGGGGTTAGGGGTTGCCCACTTTTATGTTCCCATTTAGCTACATATGTAGGGAGCGTAGTGGAGTGAGAGAGTAAGAGTTGTTTATGTATCAGAGACAGAATTCCTTTGTTTGGGTGAGAGTGAATGCATAGGTTTTCAATATTTGTCAAGGGATATCTAAGGTGGGAATTATGAGGGCACGTTAGGGTGTGGATTTCTGTTTACGATTTTAATTTGCTATTTTGGTATAAAATATGACACGGTTTAGAGCCGTGTATGCTAGGTGTTGATGTTCTCAGGAGTAGAGTATATAGTGGGAAGGAAGGATTGTTTGATAAGGGGGTTAATGGGGAATATGTGGTAGATATTTGTGTATTTCTAAAAACTTCATCCCAGGTTTTAAATGTTTCTCTGATGGTTGTGGACGTGTTAGCATGTAGTTGTCTTTGGGCCGCTGGGAGCCAGCAGCTACCTCCCAGATGGTTATTGTCAGTGAGGGAATGTTCCAATAGGACCCACTCTTTATTGGCCGCATGTTTGCACCAGTCCACAATTCTAGTAATTGTAAGTTGCCAGTCTATAATATGTTAGGTTGGGTGCTCCTATTCCTCCTAATTCTTTAGGGCAGTATAGGGTGCTGGTAGCAATGTGAGGTCTTTTATGCGCCCATTTATAAGCATTTAGTATTTTTTGTAATTCAAATGTCAGCCTATCTGGTAAGGGTATCGTGAGAGTTTGAAAAAGCTATAGGATTTTTGGTAGTAATATCCTTTCAATTGCGTTGATTCTCCCAATCCACATCCCAGAATTTTTTTAACTGAATTTCTATTCTCAGGAGTGGGCCAACATAGAATTGCTTTTAACTTTCGACTGTCCATTTGAATATTGCCAGGGGTTATGATAAATACCAGAAGTTTCTTGGTTTCAAAAACACATTTTTCTAACTTGACATAAAGTCTTTGGGCTAGATTACAAGTGAGGCACAAACGGTTTTGCGCTAGTGTAATTGTGTTTTTGTGAGCCATTTTCATTGCGTTGAAATTACAAGTGGAGTGAAATCGCCATTCACACTTCAATCCTTACCGCAATCTCAGAGCTGTGGTTAACTATTTTCCGAAACAAAAATCTTGCACAAAACAATGACAGTTACACTCATACTAACACTGTCTAATAAAAATTATTAAAATAAAATATTGCACAAGTGTTAGGGAAAAAAAAGGCAGGCAAATGGCTTTAACATTGAAACACATACATATAAATTGGTTAAGATGTATTTGTATGTATATATATATATGTGTACATATATATTAATGTATTTATATGTGTATATATGTATTTACAAAACTTGAAGAAGACTCTGTTAAAAACTCCTTATTTTATTGCAATAACATGAATAATCAAATCTTCAACATCAGTCCTTAAAAAAACACAAAGCATAAGACCTGCAGGTGGGCAGTCTAACGTGTTTCGACTTGCCTAGACTTAAAGGGCCACTAAACCCAACATCTTTCTTTCATGATTCAGATAGAACATACAAATTTAAACAACATTACAATTTACTTCTATTATTTATTTTGCTTCATTTTTTAGATATCCTTATTTGAAGAAAAAGCAATGCACATGAGTGAGCCAATCACACGAGGCTTCTATGTGCAGCAACCAATCAGCAGCTACTGAGCATATCTAGATATGCTTTTCAGCAAAGAATACCAAGAGAATAAAACAAATTAGATAATAGAAGTAAATTAGAAAGATGTTTAAAAATGCATTCTCTTTCTAAATCATGAAAGAAAAAATGTGGGTATCATGGCCCTTTAATCATAGACAATTTGAACCCTAAACAGCTTAAATGATTCAAATGGTGACTTTCACTCTCATTGGCTCCTGAGATTCATTAACGTGGCCAATCTGAAAAAGTATAACAGGTCAAAATAAATAAACATATATGACACTAAAACAATGGGAATCAACATGTCAGAACTATAATTTAATTTCTAATTGTTATTATTAATCACCATACATACTGTATATATATATATATATATATATACAGTATGTATTTACAGTCATATATACATATATAAAAACATTACTATATTTATGTACACATAGGATATAGACATATTTATAAGTGCAATATAGCCCTTTTCTTTGCCATTAAGTAGATGAGAACATGATAAAACATATTTTTGCAATATTCATATTTAATAAAGATTTTAACTTTGTATTTACTGAAATTATTTCATATTTGCTAATGCAAATATGCTATTTTCTTTGCGCGATGGGTGTTTTTTTTTTTAACAATTTGTTTTCTTTATTGACTTCTATGGGGAATGTGAAAATGTGATGGTGTTTGAGTGATCTGGGGTGTTATTTTTTTTTTTTTTCACTTTTTTATCTTGATTTATTTCAATGGGGTAATACATGCACTATTTGGGTTACCGCTAGCGCAAAGAAGCATACTTGTTGGCAGGATATACTGAGTACATAGACAGGAGAGAAGAAAGTTTTGGTATTTGTACTCTAGTCAATACTAGGATTGTGTTGTTGTAACCAGGGTAAACCCAGGAATAAGGGTGAAAACACAATATCAAAGGAAAGAAAAAGCACAAAAATCCCAGCAAAACCTCAAGGCACTTAAAAAATCAACTTTATTTATGGAAAGACAAAAAAATGACTATTAAAAACAAGTTAAGAGCATCAGCGCAGACTTGACTTACGCGTTTCGGCGAAAGAACGCCTTAATCATGGCTTGGAGTGCAGTAGCTTGAGTTATAGGTCCACATTTTAATAGAAAAATTGTAGCAGTCCACAGCACTCTAATAAAATTATCTTTTATTGGCACATAAAAGTAACTAACTATTGACGTTTTGGGGTTTCCCCCTTAATCATACATATTTAACAAACATTTCTCTCCACCTTTTATAGGCAAATAGGTGCCAAATTCAACATTTCTCAAGCTTAACCTGCCATCTACTGGCCAATTCATGTAACTACAATTGCTTCTACATTACACGGTTTAGCAGTCAAATAGCAGCTACCTAGGTAGCTATATTAGCTATAAAGAACATTATTTTTAATGAATGATTTACATATCTTATAGCCTATTGCCTAATGGTTTCTTAGTTACCCCTATTTTAAAAAACATAGAATATATACATAATATCATGTTCAAGCAAATACTGTTATAGATGACTATACACTGTTGTTGTTTTTTTATCATTACTATAATGCATTAATCAGAAAAATACAGATAGATCATAATCTTTTTTTAGCCCCTTAGGCCTATGGGTTTCTAACCTATGTATCCATTTCATCTCCTTTTGTTGCAGTAATTTTTCCCTATCCATACCATTTCTTTGTGGACCCACATGATCTATTACCTGCCACCTTAGTTGGTTAATTTGGTGTCCCTTTTCTATAAAGTGTGTTGAAAGGGGGGCTTCTAGATTACTACTTCTTATATTCGATCTATGTTGGCTTAACCTGTTTTTTATTTTTCTAGTAGTTTCCCCCAAATAGATTAAAGAACATGGACACTTGATGAAGTAAATAACTAACTTGGATTCACAAGTATAAAAGCCATTGAGTGTATACTTTTTCCCATTGTGTGGATGGTAAAATACATCTCCTTTAATGATAGAACTACAACTCACGCAACCTAAGCAGGGGTAACTAACTACCTACTCTCTTGCCCATATGTGTTTGTATGGGACCTGCTTTTGGGCCTATGTCAGAACTCACCAGATGATCTTTCAGATTTTTAACCCTTCTGTGTGCTGTGAGTGGGGGTACTTTTAAAGGCCAGAATATCCTCATTACAATCACGTAGGATATTCCAATGTTTATTTATTATAGGATTAATGTTTTTGCTAACGGGGCTATATTGTGTGACTAACACCATGCGGTTATCTTCTTTTTTATTTTTTTGCCTTGACCTTCCTTCTTTAATTTCACTCACTTTTTGTTCAACTAATTGTTTAGGATATCCCCTTTTAAGAAATGTTTGTTGCATTTCACTAAGTCTATGATTAACATAATTTTCCTCACTTATAATTCTTTGGACTCTAAGCAGCTGGCTTTTGGGTAAAGAGTCTATGAGTCTCTTAGGATGAAAACTAGTGTAATGCAACAATGTATTTCTATCGGTTTCTTTGTTATATAAATCTGTCGTTAACATTTGCCCTTTCTTATATATTACAGTATCCAAAAAAGATAACCTCACTCCAGGTTATCGAAAACTCCAATCCTCTTTTAGCTGAATTTAATTAGCTCAAAAATTAATTTAGGGATCCAATGTCACCCCACCATATGCCAAAGACGTCAAATTGGCATATGATGGGGCGACATTGGACCCCATTGCTTTATCATTCACCTGCACATACCAGGTATCTTGAAAGAGGAAATAATTCCAATATAACAACAATCTCAATAAATCTTCCAAGAATTAACATTTTGATACAGAGTATTTCTGATTCTTTTTCAAAGTTTTTTTTATAATATTATCACAATTGCGAAGAAATAAGCAATCATAGACCGAGCTAAATCAACACTGTGTATTTATTGTCACATCGAAGAAAACAAAGGTTCCACCACTCCACACACAACAGCTACATCCAACGCGTTTCCTGCTGCTAAACAGCACTTCGTCAGGGATACTCACAGCTGTCTGATTGCACCTTTTATTCGGCTCACCACTCATTCCCAAAATTTAAAGGTATACTACCGCTTATACGTTTAGCGGCATATTTGTAACCTATAAGCCATTCAATCTGGTGCATCAGTATCACATTACAATAAAATAACAATCTTAAATTTATATGTTACGAGTACATTGTATCTAAAAATATAGTTAGACAATTAACACATAAGGTGGGAAAAACAGCTAGTGCATTATAAACAAATACTTTTGCTGCATCCGCATTTTATATACCACTAAGCTATTACAGAGGTCACAAATATAAGGGCATATCTCAAATATAAGTATAGACACGTACTAGGACACAGCACAACATAATGGTAATTTATTACAATATCATAGATAACCTCTAGTTATAATAATATTATGGATAACCTATCACTTTTGTTTATTGACGGTTTTATTCACATATTTATCCTCCTAGGGAGTAAGCTAGAATATTATTAACTATCGATTAAACCTCAGTTACCTATATATAGTTTTACATCTGAATTCTCGTTTATGCCCAAAGGACTCCCTGTTTTTAAGGTATAAATCCAATATACTTCTCTCCTATTGAGCGTCTGAGACCTATTGCCACCTGTATTTAGTTTGGGCACATGATCAATACCTTGAAATGAAAATAAAGTATTGATATACTTTAGCTCACTTATATCAAAATTATCATTTCTCCTATGTTGAGCAAAGTGTTTCGCCACGGGTGTCTTTGGCACTTCACTCTCAAGGGACAACAGGTGCTCTCTCACTCTATCCTTGAGCATACGTGTCGTTCTACCAGTGTACTGAAAAAAGCAAAGTTTACAAGTGATAAGGTACACTATGTATCTGGAATTACAGTTAAGGTGATGGTTCACCATGTATATATTACCTGTTACTGTAGAGTTAAAAGTATCACTCCTAACCAGGTATTTACATGATTTGCATGGTGTGCCACCACATCTATAATTCCCATTTTTCTTTCTTAGCCACATTCTATCATCCTTTTTCTCTTTGATGGAAACATTTTGTTTAAGATTATTTTCTATAGTTTCTGCTTTCCTTGATACACATCTAATCCCTTTATCTATGACTGTCTTTAGTTTAGGATCATTTTTTAATAGTGGGCTAAATTTCTGAATAATTTTACAAATTTCTGAATATTGCCTACTATATTTAGTGGAGAAAGTTAATCTATCCATACTTCCTGAGATTTTATCCTGTTTGTTTCTATCCTGCAATAGAGATTTCCTGTCCATAGCCTTAACCTCTTCCATAGTTATTTCTAAATCTCTTTTCTTATAACCCCTATCCATCAGTCTGGTCTTCAAGATATTTGCTTGTACAGAATAATTTTCTTCACTACTACAGTTACGTTTCAAACGCATAAACTGGCCTTTTGGAATTCCCTTTTTCACACTATAGGGATGGCCAGAATCTGCTCTAAGTATGGTATTGCCTGATGTTTTTTTTCTGAATATTTCTGTTGTAATACATCCTTTATTTTTATCTCCTTTTATTGTCAAGTCTAGATAATCAACACTGCTCTCTGAGCAAAAAAATGTAAACCTCAAATTATTATTATTGTCATTTAAATATCCCATAAACTGTTCTATAGTTGAATCACCACTTTTCCAAACTATTAGCAAATCATCTATAAATCTAGTATAGAATAAAATACGATTTTGAAAAGGATTGCTAGTAGTAAATATTTTCTTCAGTTCAAAATAACCAAGATATAGGTTAGCGTACGAGGGGGCGAATTTCGCCCCCATCGCCGTACCCTGACATTGTACATAGAAGCAGCCCTCAAATAGAAAATAGTTATGGGTTAAAAGAAACTGAACAATGTCTACAATATATTCAATGAAGCAAGTCTCAAATTTAGTATACATATGTAACATTTCATTAAGGGCATTAAGTCCCTCCCTCCGCATAGGGAGGGACTTAATGCCCTTAATGAAATGTTACATATGTATACTAAATTTGAGACTTGCTTCATTGAATATATTGTAGACATTGTTCAGTTTCTTTTAACCCATAACTATTTTCTATTTGAGGGCTGCTTCTATGTACAATGTCAGGGTACGGCGATGGGGGCGAAATTCGCCCCCTCGTACGCTAACCTATATCTTGGTTATTTTGAACTGAAGAAAATATTTACTACTAGCAATCCTTTTCAAAATCGTATTTTATTCTATACTAGATTTATAGATGATTTGCTAATAGTTTGGAAAAGTGGTGATTCAACTATAGAACAGTTTATGGGATATTTAAATGACAATAATAATAATTTGAGGTTTACATTTTTTTGCTCAGAGAGCAGTGTTGATTATCTAGACTTGACAATAAAAGGAGATAAAAATAAAGGATGTATTACAACAGAAATATTCAGAAAAAAAACATCAGGCAATACCATACTTAGAGCAGATTCTGGCCATCCCTATAGTGTGAAAAAGGGAATTCCAAAAGGCCAGTTTATGCGTTTGAAACGTAACTGTAGTAGTGAAGAAAATTATTCTGTACAAGCAAATATCTTGAAGACCAGACTGATGGATAGGGGTTATAAGAAAAGAGATTTAGAAATAACTATGGAAGAGGTTAAGGCTATGGACAGGAAATCTCTATTGCAGGATAGAAACAAACAGGATAAAATCTCAGGAAGTATGGATAGATTAACTTTCTCCACTAAATATAGTAGGCAATATTCAGAAATTTGTAAAATTATTCAGAAATTTAGCCCACTATTAAAAAATGATCCTAAACTAAAGACAGTCATAGATAAAGGGATTAGATGTGTATCAAGGAAAGCAGAAACTATAGAAAATAATCTTAAACGAAATTTTTCCATCAAAGAGAAAAAGGATGATAGAATGTGGCTAAGAAAGAAAAATGGGAATTATAGATGTGGTGGCACACCATGCAAATCATGTAAATACCTGGTTAGGAGTGATACTTTTAACTCTACAGTAACAGGTAATATATACATGGTGAACCATCACCTTAACTGTAATTCCAGATACATAGTGTACCTTATCACTTGTAAACTTTGCTTTTTTCAGTACACTGGTAGAACGACACGTATGCTCAAGGATAGAGTGAGAGAGCACCTGTTGTCCCTTGAGAGTGAAGTGCCAAAGACACCCGTGGCGAAACACTTTGCTCAACATAGGAGAAATGATAATTTTGATATAAGTGAGCTAAAGTATATCAATACTTTATTTTCATTTCAAGGTATTGATCATGTGCCCAAACTAAATACAGGTGGCAATAGGTCTCAGACGCTCAATAGGAGAGAAGTATATTGGATTTATACCTTAAAAACAGGGAGTCCTTTGGGCATAAACGAGAATTCAGATGTAAAACTATATATAGGTAACTGAGGTTTAATCGATAGTTAATAATATTCTAGCTTACTCCCTAGGAGGATAAATATGTGAATAAAACCGTCAATAAACAAAAGTGATAGGTTATCCATAATATTATTATAACTAGAGGTTATCTATGATATTGTAATAAATTACCATTATGTTGTGCTGTGTCCTAGTACGTGTCTATACTTATATTTGAGATATGCCCTTATATTTGTGACCTCTGTAATAGCTTAGTGGTATATAAAATGCGGATGCAGCAAAAGTATTTGTTTATAGTGCACTAGCTGTTTTTCCCACCTTATGTGTTAATTGTCTAACTATATTTTTAGATACAATGTACTCGTAACATATAAATTTAAGATTGTTATTTTATTGTAATGTGATACTGATGCACCAGATTGAATGGCTTATAGGTTACAAATATGCCGCTAAACGTATAAGCGGTAGTATACCTTTAAATTTTGGGAATGAGTGGTGAGCCGAATAAAAGGTGCAATCAGACAGCTGTGAGTATCCCTGACGAAGTGCTGTTTAGCAGCAGGAAACGCGTTGGATGTAGCTGTTGTGTGTGGAGTGGTGGAACCTTTGTTTTCTTCGATGTGACAATAAATACACAGTGTTGATTTAGCTCGGTCTATGATTGCTTATTTCTTCGCAATTGTGATATTATTATAAAAAAAACTTTGAAAAAGAATCAGAAATACTCTGTATCAAAATGTTAATTCTTGGAAGATTTATTGAGATTGTTGTTATATTGGAATTATTTCCTCTTTCAAGATACCTGGTATGTGCAGTTGAATGATAAAGCAATGGGGTCCAATGTCGCCCCATCATATGCCAATTTGAGTCTTTGGCATATGGTGGGGTGACATTGGATCCCTAAATTAATTTTTGAGCTAATTAAATTCAGCTAAAAGAGGATTGGAGTTTTCGATAACCTGGAGTGAGGTTATCTTTTTTGGATACTGTAATATAAAAGAAAGGGCAAATGTTAACGACAGATTTATATAACAAAGAAACCGATAGAAATACATTGTTGCATTACACTATTTTTCATCCTAAGAGACTCATAGACTCTTTACCCAAAAGCCAGCTGCTTAGAGTCCAAAGAATATAAGTGAGGAAAATTATGTTAATCATAGACTTAGTGAAATGCAACAAACATTTCTTAAAAGGGGATATCCTAAACAATTAGTTGAACAAAAAGTGAGTGAAATTAAAGAAGGAAGGTCAAGGCAAAAAAATAAAAAAAAGATAACCGCATGTGTTAGTCACACAATATAGCCCCGTTAGCAAAAACATTAATCCTATAAAATAAACATTGGAATATCCTACGTGATTGTAATGAGGATATTCTGGCCTTAAAAGTACCCCCACTCACAGCACACAGAAGGGTTAAAAATCTGAAAGATCATCTGGTGAGTTCTGACATAGCCCAAAAGCAGGTCCCATACAAACACATATGCCAGTCATTCTCTTGCAACCCTCAACAAAGAAGGAGGTCGCGAGAGGAGTTGGAGTTTTTACTTAATTATTCTTCAATCAAAAGTTTGTTATTTTAAATGGCACCGGAGTGTGCTGTTTTTCTATCTCAGGCAGTATTTGGAAGAAGAATCTGCCTGCGTTTTCTATGATCTTAGCAGGCGTAACTAAGATCCACTGGCTGTTCTCGACATTCTGAGGAGTGGGGTAACTTCAGAAAATGGGAATAGCATGCGGGGTCCCCCGCAAATGAGGTATGTGCAGTACAATATTTTCTGGGAATGGAATTGACTAAGAAAACACTGCTGTTACCCATATGATGTAAGTACAGCCTTAAATGCAGTAGTAGCGACTGGTATCAGGCTGATAAATGTATGCGCAGTCAAGTTATTTTCTAGGGACTAGAATTTGACTGAGAAAATACTGTTAATACTGAAATAATGCTTAAGCCTTATCTGCAGTGGAAGCGACTGGTAGCAGGCTTAGTGATAACTTTGCATGACATTGAAAAAGTTTGTTTTTAAAACGTTTACTGGCATGTTATTCGTTTTGTGAGGTACTTTGGTGATAAATCCTTTTGGGCATGATTTTTTTCCACATGGCTAACGTATTTTTCTGCATAGAAACCGTTATATCAGGTCTCCCACTGTTGTAATATGAGTGGGAGGGGCCTTTTTTAGCGCCTTGTTGCGCAGTTAAAGTTCTAGCACAGTCTTCCTGCTTCTTCCTCCTTGATCCAGGACGTCTCTAGAGAGCTCAGGGGTCTTCAAAATTAGTTTTTGAGGGAGGTAATCAGTCACAGCAGACCTGTGACAGTGTGTTTGACTGTGATAAATCTTAATTTGATATCCGTTTTTGGGTATTGAGGGGTTAATCATCCTTTTGCTAATGGGTGCAATCCTCTGCTAATTAATACGTTTACCGTTAAGAATTGTTGACTATAACTGAATTAGTTCTTTGTTATTCAACTGTGTTTTTAAAAGCGTTGCAGCATTTTTTATATTGCTTGTAAACTTATTGAAAGTAATTTCCAAGCTTGCTAGCTTCATTGCTAGTCTGTTTAAACATGTCTGATACAGAGGAATCTGCTTGTTCATTATGTTCAAAAGCTGATGTGGAGCCCAATAGAAATATGTGTACCAATTGTATTGATATTACTTTGAATAAAAGTCAATCTGTACCGATAAAGAAATTATCACCAGACAACGAGGGGGAAGTTATGCTAACTCCCCTCACGTGTCAGTACCTTCGTCTCCCGCTCGGGAGGTGCGTGAGATTGAGGCGCCAAGTACATCAAGGCACTTACAAATCACTTTACATGATATGGCTAATGTTATGAAAGAAGTATTATACAATATGCCCGAGTTAAGAGGCAAGTGCGATAGCTCTGGGATAAGGACAGAGCGCGCCGATGACGCGAGAGCCATGTCTGATACTGCGTCACAATTTGCAGAACATGAGGACGGAGAGCTTCATTCTGTGGGTGATGGTTCTGATTCGGGGAGACCGGATTCAGAAATTTAAAATTTTAAATTTAAGCTTGAGAACCTCCGTGTATTGCTAGGGGAGGTGTTAGCAGCTCTGAATGATTGTGACACGGTTGCAATCCCAGAGAAATTATGTAGGCTGGATAAATACTATGCGGTACCGGTGTGTACTGACGTTTTTCCTATACCAAAAAGGCTTACAGAAATTATTAGCAAGGAGTGGGATAGACCTGGTGTGCCCTTTTCCCCTCCTCCGATATTTAGAAAAATGTTCCCTATAAACGCCGCCACACGAGACTTATGGCAGACGGTCCCTAAGGTGGAGGGAGCAGTTTCTACTTTAGCCAAGCGTACCACTATCCCGGTGGAGGATAGTTGTGCTTTCTCAGATCCAATGGATAAAAAAATTAGAGGGTTACCTTAAGAAAATGTTTGTTCAACAAGGTTTTATATTACAGCCTCTTGCATGCATTGCACCTGTCACTGCTGCAGCGGCATTCTGGTTTGAGTCTCTGGAAGAGGCGATTCGCACAGCACCATTGGATGAGACTTTGAGCAAGCTTAGAACGCTTAAGCTAGCTAATGCGTTTGTTTCGGATGCAGTAGTACATTTAACCAAACTTACGGCTAAGAATTCCGGATTTGCCATACAGGCGCGCAGAGCGCTATGGCTTAAATCCTGGTCAGCAGATGTAACTTCTAAATCTAAACTACTGAATATTCCTTTCAAAGGGCAGACCTTATTCGGGCCCGGCTTGAAGGAAATTATTGCTGACATTACTGGAGGTAAGGGCCACACCCTTCCTCAGGACAGGGCCATATCAAAGGCCAAACAGTCTAATTTTCGTGCCTTTCGTAATTTCAAGGCAGGAGCAGCATCAACTTCCTCCGCTCCAAAACAGGAAGGAACTACTGCTCGTTACAGACAAGGTTGGAAAGGCAACCAGTCATGGAACAAGGGCAAGCAGGCCAGAAAGCCCTAAGACAGCATGAAGACAGGGCCCCCTTTCCGGACACGGATCTAGTGGGGGGCAGACTTTCTCTCTTCGCCCAGGCCTGGGCAAGAGATGTACAGGATCCCTGGACGTTGGAGATTATATCTCAGGGATACCTTCTGGATTTCAAAACTTCTCCTCCACAAGGGAGGTTTCATCTGTCAAGGTTATCAACAAACCTAGTAAAGAAAGAGGCATTTCTACAATGTGTACAAGACCTCTTAGTGATGGGAGTGATCCACCCAGTTCCGCGAACGGAACAAGGGCAAGGGTTTTACTCAAATCTGTTTGTGGTTCCCAAAAAAGAGGGAACCTTCAGACCAATCTTAGACTTAAAAATCTTAAACAAATTCCTAAGGGTCCCATCGTTCAAGATGGAAACCATTCGGACCATCCTACCCATGATCCAAGAGGGTCAATATATGACCACAGTGGACTTAAAGGATGCCTACCTTCACATACCGATTCACAAGGATCATTATCGGTACCTAAGGTTTGCCTTTCTAGACAGGCATTACCAGTTTGTAGCTCTTCCCTTCGGGTTAGCTACGGCTCCGAGAATTTTTACAAAGATTCTGGGTTCGCTTCTGGCGGTACTAAGACCGCGAGGCATAGCGGTGGCTCCGTACCTAGACGACATTCTGATACAAGCGTCAAGTTTTCAAAATGCAAAATCTCATACAGAAATAGTTCTAGCATTTCTGAGGTCGCATGGGTGGAAAGTGAACATGGAAAAGAGTTCTCTGTTTCCACTCACAAGGGTCCCTTTCCTAGGGACTCTTATAGATTCGGTAGAGATGAAGATTTACCTGACGGAGTCCAGGTTATCAAAACTTCTAAATGCTTGCCGTGTCCTTCATTCCATTCCAAGCCCATCAGTAGCTCAGTGCATGGAAGTAATCGGCTTAATGGTCGCGGCAATGGACATAGTGCCATTTGCGCGCCTGCATCTCAGACCGCTGCAATTATGCATGCTAAGTCAGTGGAATGGGGATTACTCAGATCTGTCCCCTTTACTGTATCTGGACCAGGAGACCAGGGATTCTCTTCTCTGGTGGTTGTCTCGGGTTCATCTGTCCAAAGGAATGACCTTTCGCAGACCAGATTGGACGATTGTAACAACAGATGCCAGCCTACTAGGCTGGGGCGCAGTCTGGAACTCCCTAAAGGCTCAGGGATCGTGGGCTCAGGAGGAGAAACTCCTTCCAATAAACATTCTGGAATTAAGAGCAATATTCAATGCTCTCCTAGCTTGGCCTCAGTTAGCAACACTGAGGTTCATCAGGTTTCAGTTGGACAACATCACGACTGTGGCTTACATCAACCATCAAGGGGGAACCAGGAGTTCCCTAGCGATGTTAGAAGTCTCAAAGATAATTCGCTGGGCAGAGTCTCACTCTTGCCACCTGTCAGCGATCTACATCCCAGGCGTGGAGAACTGGGAGGCGGACTTTCTAAGTCACCAGACTTTTCATCCGGGGGAGTGGGAACTTCATCCGGAGATATTTGCTCAACTGATTCTTCGTTGGGGCAAACCGGAACTGGATCTCATGGCATCTCGCCAGAACGCCAAGCTTCCGTACTACGGATCCAGGTCCAGGGACCCGGGAGCGGTGCTGATAGATGCACTAGCAGCCCCTTGGGTTTTCAACATGGCTTATGTGTTTCCACCTTTTCCGCTACTGCCTCGACTGATTGCCAAGATCAAACAGGAGAGAGCATCTGTGATTCTGATAGCGCCTGCGTAGCCACGCAGGACCTGGTATGCAGACCTAGTGGACATGTCGTCCTGTCCACCATGGTCTCTACTTCTGAGGCAGGACCTTCTAATTCAGGGTCCTTTCAACCATCCAAACCTAATTTCTCTGAGGCTGACTGCATGGAGATTGAACGCTTGATTCTTGAGTCGGTTATTGATACATTAATACAGGCTCGGAAACCTGTGACCAGAAAAATTTACCATAAGATATGGCGTAAATATTTATATTGGTGTGAATCCAAGAGTTACTCATGGAGTAAGGTTAGGATTCCTAGGATATTGGCTTTTCTACAAGAGGGTTTAGAAAAGGGTTTATCCGCTAGTTCGCTAAAGGGACAGATTTCTGCTCTGTCTATTCTTTTACACAAACGTCTGGCAGAGAATCCAGACGTCCAGGCTTTTTGTCAGGCTTTGGCTAGGATTAAGCCTGTGTTTAAAGCTGTTGCTCCTCTGTGGAGCTTAAACTTGGTTCTTAAAGTTCTTCAGGGTGTTCCGTCTGAACCCCTTCATTCCATTGATATTAAGCTTTTATCTTGGAAAGTTCTGTTTTTGATGGCTATTTCCTCGGCTCGAAGAGTCTCTGAGTTATCTGCCTTACATTGTGATTCTCCTTATCTGATCTTTCATTCAGACAAGGTAGTCCTGCGTACTAAACCTGGGTTTTTACCTAAGGTTGTTTCTAACAGGAATATCAATCAAGAGATTGTTGTTCCATCATTATGTCCTAATCCTTCTTCAAAGAAGGAACGT